>NC_065451.1:77196071-77512738 GCF_917563875.1 Diabrotica virgifera virgifera
TGCGCTCCTATTATAAGGTGACAAACCTCGGTCAAGAAACGATCGGCTACAGACAACAGCTGTATGCCGAATTTTGCAGGGAGTACCCAGATATTCAAGTATCGGAGCAAAGAGTATCAGATCAATACCGGGTAATCATAAGAAACAACCTTATCCCAGAGACTAGACGCAATACGATCAAAAGCGAAGTCGAACGGGAGATTAATAATCAAGAGCTAGTTATAGATCAAGTCCCTAATGCAGTTCTTGATGAGCAGATTCCTGAGATTCCTATAGCAGAAACTCAACCTGACAATACAGAGCAGGAAAACAACGAGTTGCGCGATAGTCTAGCAAACGAAATGGCTCGTGCTGTACAAGAGTTTAATGGAACAAATCCACTTAGCAGACCACCGCTACCACGAATAAACTCTTGTAAGAAACTAGGTGCGCTGTTACAAATTGTGAACACTGAAGTCCTACCCAACTATGTCGTAGAAGCCCACTCATTGGAATATCTGCATATGCTAATCTACTGTGCAGCAACAGCAATTGCTAATGTAATGGGCGTTAAGATCAGAACAAGACGGGGTACTAATAACGGAAGGACTTGTAACAGGACTGCACCTTGGGAAAACAGACTTCTCGGAAAAATTGAATTACTGCGTAGGGATATTGGTCAAGTAACAGAATATATAAGAGGTGTAACAAGTAGAAAAGTCATTAAGAGAGCTGAAGAAATAATGCGGAACACTGCAAGACACTCGAGATACGATCCGGAAAATAACACAGCCCAACAGTGTCTGGATACATTAAAACAAAAACTCTCCGTCTATTCAGGTCGATTAAGAAGGTATAAAGTTAGTAACAACCGAAAATGTGACAATGCACTTTTTGAGAACTCTGAGAAGGCGTTCTACCGAAAACTCAATTCCACCGTAGAAAGTGTCGACAAATCTTATCCAAGCCAAGAAGAGATTCATGAGTTTTGGGGAAATCAACTCTCCACACCAGCTGCTCTTAACGACAATGCTGGCTGGATAGAAGATACGACGCACAACTGTCGCCACTATGTCACAGCTAACTACGAACCATTCACTACCGATGAGGTCTCAAATATCATCAAAGAGCTTCATAACTGGAAATCTCCTGGACCAGACGGAGTTCAGAACTTCTGGCTTAAGAAGTTTTGGAGTATTCATGAGTGCTTGTCAACATTAATTAATCATGTTATTTCTAACCCGCAGGAAATACCATCATTTCTAACTCAGGGAACCACTTATTTAATACCGAAGGATCAAAATAACACCCAAGATCCAGCCAAGTACCGCCCAATTACTTGTCTTCCAACTTTGTATAAATTGGTCACATCCTGTATAACCCGGCGTATCTACCAACACTGTGCTCTAAACAATATCATAGAGCCTCAACAGAAAGGATGCGCTAAGGGTTCTATGGGTTGCAAAGAACAACTGATCATCGACTCAGTTATTTCTAACCAGGCATTCACCAAAAAAAGGAACCTCTTTACTGCCTTTATTGACTATAAAAAGGCCTTTGATTCAGTGCCGCATGAGTGGCTTATAGATATATTGAGAATATACAAAGTCGATGATAACATAGTGACTTTTTTAAGGCATATAATGACAAGTTGGAAGACTAAAATTCACCTCCAAATACCTGGTGAAAACAATATCGAAACGGAAAATATCGCAATCAACCGGGGCCTGTTTCAAGGAGACTCGCTGAGTCCATTGTGGTTCTGTTTGGCTATGAACCCTCTATCACAGCTATTAAATTCCACTGACTCAGGTTTTAGCATTAAAAACAACAATACTGTAGTAGCGAAGCTTAATCATCTGTTGTATATGGATGATTTGAAATTAATGGCTTCTACTCGAGACAATCTAGAAGAAATGCTAAAAACAGTAGAAACATTCTCTAATGATATTAATATGCACTTTGGACTAGACAAGTGCCGCGTTTTAAATATAGTCAGAGGAAAGATACAGCCCGGTGGATTCGATATGCAAAATGGCCAGAACATCGAGGCCATGGGTGAAAACGATATATACAAATATCTAGGAGTAAAGCAGGCGCGGAAAATTGACCATAAGCAAATGAAAACTGAGATAACTACTGAGTTTATACGAAGGATAAAACAGCTGCTTCGTTCACAGCTTAACAGTAAAAATTTGTTTAAGGCACTAAACACCTACGCCTGTTCCGCGCTTAGCTATTCATTTGGTATTGTTAAGTGGACAAAAACAGATATAGAAAATCTTCAGCGAAAAGTACGAACACACCTCACAAAGGCACAAAAACACCATCCTAAAAGTGCAGTAGAAAGAACGACATTACCACGGAATCTAGGAGGAAGAGGACTTATGGATATAGGTGAGCAATTAGATAAACAAATTGCTAATTTAAGATCTTATTTTCAGATGCAAGCTGAGACATCTACTCTACATCGCGCTATTTGCGCAGTAGATGACACAACACCGATCAAACTGAGGGAACCAGAAATGCGCATAAACCATCTCACTAAAGACGAAAAAATGCGCGCCTGGATGGGTAAACCTCTGCACGGGCGACATCCCAATGAGGTCAGCCAAGATTATGTCGACAATACAGCGTCGAACTATTGGTTGACAGCAGGAAAGATGTTCCCTGAAACGGAGGGTTCATTACTGGCCATTCAGGATCAGGTTATACCAACCAGAAATTACCTGAAATATATCATCAAAGACCCTCAGGTTCAAAACGACAGATGCCGATATGGATGTCAAGCCCAAGAAACCATCCAACATCTTACAGGGGGCTGCCAGGCATTTGCTGCAACTGAATACAAGGAACGGCATGACGCAGTAGGAAAAATACTTCATCAAGAGATAGCTATCAAGTTGGGACTTCTCCAAACGGACCATCTCCCGTATTATCAATACGTCCCCGAGAGTATGCTTGAGGATGGCAACTACAAGCTATACTGGGACCGCACTGTGCTCACAGACCAAACAGTGGCACATAATAGACCAGATCTCGTACTAGTTAATAAATTAACAAGACAAACAACACTAATTGATGTGGCGATACCTAACAACAATAATCTACGTAGTAAATTTACTGAAAAGATCGCCAAGTACAGAGATCTGGAAATTCAAATACGAAGGCAATGGAGAATGCAAAGTACCCAGACGATACCGATTATTATGTCTACTACTGGAGTCATTCCGAAGACCCTCCTCGAAAGCATAAAAAAGCTGGGTCTAAATGAACACCTTTATAAGACCATGCAGAAAGCTGTACTACTCGCGACGGCCAGATACGTACGAAAATTTCTGGGAGAAACTCCAGCATACCAAGTCACCTAGGGCTCGATAACACGGAAAGAGTCCCACCAGAGCTCAATCCTTTTGATACCGTAGGTATCTGGGATGAGTCAATTTCCCCCTTAGAGGGAGTGTGAGCCGTATGGCTAAATCTGGATAATAATAATAATAATAATAATTTACTTGTCTTCCAACTTTGTATAAATTGGTCACATCCTGTGTAACCCGGCGTATCTACCAACACTGTGCTCTAAACAATATCATAGAGCCTCAACAGAAAGGATGCGCTAAGGGTTCCATGGGTTGCAAAGAACAGCTTATCATCGACTCAGTCATTTCTAACCAGGCATTCGCTAAAAAAAGGAACCTTTTTACTGCATTTATTGACTATAAAAAGGCCTTTGATTCAGTACCGCATGAATGGCTAATAGATATATTAAAAATATACAAAGTAGATGATAACATAGTGACCTTTTTAAGGCATATAATGAGAGATTGGAAGACTAAAATTTACCTCCAAATATCTGGTGAAAACAATATCGAAACCGAAAATATCGCAATCAACCGGGGCCTATTTCAAGGAGACTCGTTGAGTCCATTGTGGTTCTGTTTAGCTTTGAACCCCCTTTCCCAGCTATTAAACTCCACTGACTCAGGTTTTAGCATTAAAAGCAATAATACTGTGGTAGCGAAGCTCAATCATCTGTTGTATATGGATGATTTGAAATTAATGGCTTCCACTCGAGAACACCTAGAAGAGATGCTAAAAATTGTAGAAACATTTTCTAATGATATTAGCATGCAGTTCGGTCTAGACAAGTGCCGTGTTTTGAATATAGTCAGAGGAAAGGTACAGCCCGGTGGATTCGATATGCAAAATGGCCAGAACATCGAGGCCATGGGCGACAACGATATGTACAAATATCTTGGAGTAAAGCAGGCGCGGAAAATTGACCATAAGCAAATGAAAACTGAGATAACTACTGAGTTTATAAGAAGGGTAAAACAGCTGCTTCGTTCACAGCTTAACAGTAAAAATTTGTTTAAGGCACTAAACACCTACGCTTGTTCCGCGCTTAGCTATTCATTTGGTATTGTTAAGTGGACAAAAACGGATATAGAAAATCTTCAGCGAAAAGTACGAACACACCTCACAAAAGCACAAAAACACCACCCTAAAAGTGCAGTAGAACGAACGACATTACCCCGGTATTTAGGAGGAAGAGGACTTATGGATATAGGTGAGCAATTAGATAAACAAATTGCTAATTTAAGAACTTATTTTCAGATGCAGGCTGAGACATCTACTCTACATCGCGCTATCTGCGCAGTAGATGACACAACACCGATCAAACTGAGGGAAGCAGAACTGCGCATAAACCACCTTACTAAGGACGAAAAAGTGCGCGCCTGGATGGGTAAACCTTTGCACGGGCGACATCCCAATGAGGTCAGCCAAGATTATGTCGACAATATAGCGTCGAACTACTGGTTGACATCAGGAAAGATGTTCCCTGAAACGGAGGGTTCATTACTGGCCATTCAGGATCAGGTTATACCAACCAGAAACTACCTGAAATATATCATCAAAGACCCTCAGGTTCAAAACGACAGATGCCGATATGGATGTCAAGCCCAAGAAACCATCCAACATCTTACAGGGGGCTGCCAGGCATTTGCTGCAACTGAATACAAGGAACGGCATGACGCAGTGGGAAAAATCCTTCATCAAGAGATAGCTATCAAGCTGGGACTTCTCCAAACGGACCATCTCCCGTATTATCAATACGTCCCTGAGAGTATGCTTGAGGATGGCAACTACAAGCTATACTGGGACCGCACTGTGCTCACAGATCAAACAGTGGCACATAATAGACCAGATCTCGTACTAGTTAATAAATTAACAAGACAAACAACACTAATTGATGTGGCGATACCTAACAACAATAATCTACGTAGTAAATTCACTGAAAAGATCGCCAAGTACAGAGATCTGGAAATTCAAATACGAAGGCAATGGAGAATGCAAAGTACCCAGACGATACCTATTGTTATATCTACTACTGGAGTCATTCCGAAGAACCTCCTCGAAAGCATAAAAAGGCTGGGTCTAAATGAACATCTTTACAAGACCATGCAGAAAGCTGTACTACTCGCAACGGCCAGATGTGTACGAAAATTTTTGGGAGATACACCTGCATACCAAGTCACCTAGGGCTCGATAACACGGAAAGAGTCCCACCAGAGCTCAATCCTTTTGATACCGTAGGTATCTGGGATGAGTCAATTTTCCCCTTAGAGGGAGTGTGAGCCGTATGGCTAAATCTGGATAATAATAATAATAATAAACACCGATCAAACTGAGGGAACCAGAAATGCGCATAAACCACCTTACTAAGGACGAAAAAGTGCGCGCCTGGATGGGTAAACCTCTGCACGGGCGGCATCCCAATGAGGTCAGCCAAGATTACGTCGACAATATAGCGTCGAACTACTGGTTGACATCAGGAAAGATGTTCCCTGAAACGGAAGGTTCATTACTGGCCATTCAGGATCAGGTTATACCAACGAGAAATTACCTGAAATATATCATCAAAGACCCTCAGGTTCAAAACGACAGATGCCGATATGGATGTCAAGCCCAAGAAACCATCCAACATCTTACAGGGGGCTGCCAGGCATTTGCTGCAACTGAATACAAGGAACGGCATGACGCAGTGGGAAAAATCCTTCATCAAGAGATAGCTATCAAGCTGGGACTTCTCCAAACGGACCATCTCCCGTATTATCAATACGTCCCTGAGAGTATGCTTGAGGATGGCAACTACAAGCTATACTGGGACCGCACTGTGCTCACAGACCAAACAGTGGCACACAATAGACCAGATCTCGTACTAGTTAATAAATTAACAAGACAAACAACACTAATTGATGTGGCGATACCTAACAACAATAATCTACGTAGTAAATTCACTGAAAAGATCGCCAAGTACAGAGATCTAGAAATTCAAATACGAAGGCAATGGAGAGTGCAAAGTACCCAGACGATACCGATTATCATGTCTACTACTGGAGTCATTCCGAAGACTCTCCTCGAAAGCATAAAAAAGCTGGGTCTGAATGAACATCTTTATAAGACCATGCAGAAAGCAGTACTACTCGCAACAGCCAGATGTGTACGGAAATTTTTGGGAGATACACCTGCATACCAAGTCACCTAGGGCTCGATAACAAGGAAAGAGTCCCACCAGAGCTCAATCCTTTTGATACCGTAGGTATCTGGGATGAGTCAATTTTCCCCTTAGAGGGAGTGTGAGCCGTATGGCTAAATCTGGATAATAATAATGAAGTTAAAAACAGAAATAATCAATGCAAAAATTTAAATAAATTGCAAATGCATAGTCGTCCTAATAATTTATAAAAAAGATTTAAAAGTTAAAAAGTTAAGCTGCTGCATATGACACCCAAATATAGATAACAAAATAATAAAAATACTACTTCTGCAAAGGGTACTGTAATTTCTTAGTTATTGACTAAAAAAATCTTCTACTGAATAATATGGTCTTTCAAACAGGTAGGCTTTTGCCAGTTTACGGAATTTGGGGAAAGATGGTGCAGATTTTAGTTGTAGGGGGAGATGGTTGTACATTTTTTTTGCTGAATATAATATCGACTTCTTTACTAACTCCGACGACGGGTTCGGCAAATAGACGTCAAACGTAGAATTTCTCGTGAAGTAGTCATGATTAGGTCTTGGTGGAAAGACATGTAGATGTTTACGAATTAGGCAAACAGTTTCTAAAATATACAAAGATGAAAGGGTTAAAATTCCGTGATCTTTGAAGTAACTTCTGCAATGTTTCGTTCTTCTGAGGCCAAACAGATATCTTATTGCTCTTTTTTGTAATTTGAAAATAACATCGAATTGGGCAGCTGTACCAGAACCCCAAAAAGGAAGACCATAACGAAGATGTGACTCGAACAAAGAAAAATATGTTATTTTGGAATATGCTAAATTGAGTTCACTCGAAACAGATCTTATAGCATAGAAGCTGAAGAGAGTTTCTTCCGTAACAAATCGATATGGACGGACCATTTAAGGTTGCTGTCTAAAAAAATACCAAGAAATTTTACAGAATCAACGGTACTGATCTGGCTGTTATTAAGGGGTAAGGGTTGAAGAGCTCCTTTATAAGACAATGCTACTGTTTTATCTACGTTAAACGAGAGTAAATTTGAGTCAGACCAGGTTTTTATTGTAAGTAGATCAGAAGTTATAGTAGCATGAAGAGTTGTAATATTTGAGTTGCTCCAAGTGATACTGGTATCATCAGCAAAAAGAAAGATTTTTCCATCGATTTTTAAATTAGTGATGTCATTAATAAAGATAAGGAAAAATAGGACTCAATACTGAACCTTGAGGTACCCCACATACAATGTTTTTGAGACTAGAGTCTATATCATTTGCTCTAACCAGTTGTTTCCCATCATCCAAGTAAGATTTGAACCAATCTAAAGAAATGCCTCGAATTCCGTAGAAATTTAGTTTTTTTCATCAAAATGTTATGATTTACACAATCAAAAGCTTTGGCGTAGTCACAAAAAACGGTGGCAGTGGGTGACTTTGGGTTTGCAGTTTACTTTAATCGCTATCGACACTCACTTCATCTGTCCTCGTCAGAGGTCGCTAAAGGCATGGGTTGGTATAATATTTTAATATATTTACCAAACAGTCAGTGCGTTTTGATTCAGTTCAGTCTCCTTACGAACCTTTCTGATGTCGTGTACACCTAGAAACACGTGTCAGAGGATGGTAAGTCTCGAATTGAATCGAAACGCAATGGTTTATAGACCAGTAAGGATCTGTTTTTAGGTGGATGTGAGAGGTGGCATTCAGATTTTTGCGGATAAAGTTAGGTGATAACTTCGTTAATAATAATTGATTTATGCTCCTTCTCAAATATGCCCGGAACATTAATGAAAAAAAAATAAAATATTTAAAAATTTCAAAAAATTTTGTTTTTTTTTCTACTTTTTTTGCTTATAACTTAAAAACTATTCATTTTAGAACAAAGTCCTATAGGAATAAAACAAAGATAATTAAATTTTCTATCATATGCGATTGGTTAAAAATGTCTTAATTTATCACCCTTGCTTCAAAATAGCAATAAATATAAAATAAGGGGGCAAAACAAGCCTGTCCTTATTCAATGATTTTTTATCACTTAGGTTACACTTGGAACCTTCCTAATTCGCTTAGAAAATTTTTGTAATGTGCTAAAACCGTACACCAAATTTCATTAAAATTGACTTACTAGATTTTGCATAATAATTTTGCAATCTAAACTTTTTTTAAAAAATTAAAATTTTTTAAAATCTTGCACAACAAAAACTAGAACATACAAAGATTTGTCAATTTTGTTACATATAAAGAAGTACTCCACCTATCTAATGCACTTTACAGAATTGAAATCATATTATTTAAGCAGCCTCAGCAATGTTTTAAAGTTATAAACAATTTTTTGGCTTATAAACAAATTAGTGCTGTGGCCAGGAAGGGGTGCTACGGGCTCCTTTATTTAGATGACGTACCCAAGTTTTTTTATGTATTTTGACCCGTAGAACACGAATTTTTTGGGTAACAGTTGATCCGGATGTCGATAAGATTGTTATAAACAAAGAACTTGAGGAATTACATAAAATCGATTTTTCACACAATAAAACATTTTTTTTGTATTTTTTGGGTAATTCTAAGCAACAAATGTTATTACATTTTTTTTCGTAGGATGCATAGTTTTTGAGATAAACGAGGTGGACCTTTCAAAAAATCGAGAAATTGCAATTTTTGAACGCGAATAACGTTTGATTAAAAAATAAAATAGCAATTCTGCTGACAGCATTTGAAAGTTTAAGTCAAATTATACCGGTTTTAAATATTTGCATTGCTATAAATAATTTTTTTTTTATTATTAAACAAAGCTATTTGTTTATAAGCCAAAAAATTGTTTATAAATTTAAAACATTGCTGGGGCCCCTTAAATAATCCGATTTTAATTCTGTAAAGTGTATTAGATAGGTAGAGCTCCTCTTTATATGTAAAAAAAATTAGCCAACTTCTACATAAATGGTCTACTTTTTGTTCAGAAAGATTTTAAAAAATTTGAACTTTTTTAAAAACATTTAGATTTATGCAAAATGCAAAATTTATTAGGTCGATTTTAATGAAATTTGGTACACGATTTAAGTATGTTACAAAGAATTTCCTAAGCGAATCACTAAGGTTCTAAGTGCCACCAAAGTGGTTAAAAAATATTGAAAAACAACAGACTTATTTTGCCCCCTTATTTTGTATTTATTGCTATAGTGCAGAAAAGGTAATACCTTAAGACATTTTTTACCAGTCGTATATCATACAAAATTCAATTATCTTTATTTTATTTCTCTACGACTTTGTTCCAAAACGAATCGTTTTAAAGTTATAAGCAAAGAAAGGAGAAAAAATCGATGTTTTTCGAAATTTTTAAATATTTTAATTTTTTTAATAATGTTCCGGGCATATTTGAGAAGGAGCATAAGTCAATTATTATTATTACTGAAGGTGTCACCTAACTTTGTCTGCAAAAATCCGAATGCCACCTCTCACATCCAAAAATAGATGTGTTTTAGCAGATCCTTACTGGTCTATTATAGTTTAGGCGCCAATTAGAGGTCACCGTGTCATTTTCAATTCTGATGGACAACCTCAACGGTTTCTTATGGATTTTTGGCGGCCGATTACGAATTTCGAGGGGGGATTTCGATCCGTGTGGTCAAACAATTGTTATAAACAATTTAATTGTTTATAAATTGTTTATAATGCTCTGCCTCATAAACAAAAAGAAATAGAAAAAAATGTTTCAAATAAAATTTGTTCCTTAATAAACAACGAAGAAACAGCCGTTTACTAAACTTAAATCCGACAATCAGAACTCAAGATATTGTAAAATTACTGCACAATGCAAATTTCAAATTGCAAAATAAGTATTTTTCGAAGCTTTATCGATCGTAACTCGGCTTCTACGTATGCAAATGAGCCCTATAACATGTTATTTTAAAGCTTAATTAAGAGGCTTCCAAACAAAGTTTGTTAATTTATTTTATCTTCATTTGTTTTAAAGTTATACCCGTTTGAAGTTATAATTTTCTCAAAAAAATTGTACATTCATTTGTTTATAAAGGTTTCAAGCAAACTTTAGCTATAAACATTTATACTTTAATTAACAATAATGATAAAATAACTCAAAAGGAACAATTTGAGCTTGCGAAAATGTTCGTAAGTTTATTTTTGGCTAAGATGTCGATATTTTAATGGCGCGCTACGAGGCGCAAGATTGGCTCACAGTCAAGTAAGTATGTATTCTTCGACGCTTTATCGATCGTAACTCGGCTTCTACGCAAGCAAATGGGCCAATATGTGATATCCATATAAAAATGGATCGAGTTCTTTTGCAGCATCATCATTGCATATAAAACGAGCATTTATGATGTGGCGGCATACACACAATTGACGGGCCTTGATGATGCTGTAAAAGAACTAGATCCACTTTATATGGATATCATATAGATAATTAGACTCTGAAGCCTCTAAAGTTTTAGTTTTACTGCCTACAAGAACAGACTTGTACCACTATGTAACTGTTAAAATTTCGCTAAGAACTTATGCAGATGTAAAAAAGCTGATATTCCCTGTATATCTCTATGCAGATTTCCAGATGCATGAAAAAAATGTTTGTAAAAATAGTACTAATAAATAATATCAACTTACTTTTTATTATACTTCTGAAATATTAGTTTTTAATGTTTTTTTCTCATTTAGTGCAAAAAATAGAAGACAAAGTAAATAGAATGAAAGGTGATACGAGGTACAGTATGATGATTTAATTATAAGAATTATATGATAAAATTTTATTAGGATCTTCAAAAATGAAAAATAAAGATAACGTATGTATACATAGAAATTATAATTTGCATCGAGAAGTTAGCGCGTGAACCTTTACGCGGTGAGATGATCTTGCGCCTCATAGCGCGCGCCATTAAAATATCGACATCTTGGCCAAAAATAAACTTATGAACATTTTCACAACCTCAAATTGTTCCTTTTGAGTTTTTCTATCATTATTGTTCATTAAAGTATAAATGTTTATAGTTCAAATTTGCTTGAAACCCTTATAAACAAATGAATGTACAATATTTTTAAGAAAATTGTAACTTCAAACGGGTATAACTTTAAAACAAATGAAGATCAAGTAATTTATCAAACTTTGTTTTGGAAGCCTGTTAATTAAGCTTTAGAGCGACACCTTCTAAGACTCATTTGCATGCGCAGAAGCAGAGTTACGATCGATAAAGCTTCGAAAAATACTTATTTTGCAATTTGCAATTTGCATTGTACACTAATTTTACAATATCTTGAGTTCTAATTGTTAGATTTAAGTTTAGTAAACGGCTTTTTTCTTGGTTTTTATTAAGAAATAAATTTTATTTGAAACATTTTTTTTATCTCTTTTAGTTTATGAGTCAGAACCTTATAAAAAATTTATAAACAATTAAATTGTTTATAACAATTTTTTGACCACTCGGATCGAAATCCCCCTCGAAATTCGTAATCAGCAGCCGAAAATCCATAAGAAACCGTTGAGTTTGTCCATCAGAATTGAATATGACACGGTGACCCCTCTGGCGCCTAGACTATTATGTTTGTTTTAATTAATACTAGGTCAGTAACTGAGCGTGAAATACGGTAATACCGTGTAATTTTCCGTGTTACCACCGAATTGATTGCATGAAAATTTAGATTTAGGTTCCTCTGACCCTCCACTTCACTTTTGAACTTGTACCGCTGGTTGCTTTAAGGAGTGAAAGCCACCGCTTCTTGGGGATGAAAAATTATACGTTCAAAATAAGTCCGGAAATAGATAAACCAACCAATTCTAAACAACTTTTGTTCTAACAGAGTTTTTTGACTTTTTCACAAGTCGATACTTTTCGAGTTATTTGAGAGTGAAAATGTTCATTTTTGCAAAAAGAACACGTTTAGACGGTTTTTCTAAAATAACTCAAAAAGGTATTTTATGGAAAAAATATTCTTAGCAAAAAGGTAGTGTTACCTACGAGTTCTTTTATATTGTTAACAATTTATTTATTAACTTAATTTAAATGAAATTATTTAATTGATTATCTTTATTATCTAACGTATTTCAAAAAACTTATCTATTTTATTTATTATTTTCAATTATTTATAACACATAAAATCATATAATTTACCTTACTTGTACCTACAAGCTATTTATTTGACTAGTTCAATTTTCACACGACATTAAAATTTCGACTGAGGTTTAAAACCCGAACAATTTAACTTATATACTACGACCTTATGTTCTCCCCTATTCTAGACCGGACCTGGAACAAAAAGAATAATATCGGATAAATAGAACTAAATCCATCTAGATATTCTAGCGCCTTGCGTCTAAAGATGGCCAAAACTAGTTTCTCAGTTCGGTCTGTCTGTCTCTGAAAGCATCGAGAAATATCAGGAACGACCTACGTGATGTTAGGAATTGCAACAGTAACTTGTACATAACAGTATACAAAAACGTAAAGAATTGGTAAGTACTTATGTTTGTAGACCCAGTAAAAGCAGAGTTGTAGCTCATGAAAGGTAGGTTCTTATTCATCTAATTATAACTCGAATATTTCAACGTGAGATAACCAAAAAACTCATCAACACTTTTTAACGTATTAAAAAAAAGCTTAAAGTATTTTTTATTTTTTTATAAAAATTTCAAGTATCATATCTAAGAAAATTACGGGCAAAATAAAGGTGGCCCTTTTTTTGGCAAAAACATCGTGAAGATCACCCTCTTATTATCATTCCAAACGAAATTAATCCTTATCGCTTTACAATTAACTTGACTTATGTACTGTTTATTGATCTGTAAATTTCAACGGTTTAGTGCTTAATTTTGATGGGTTTGGAGTTGAAAGGGCTTGAAAAAGTCGCTAATCACAAGTGTATGCAAACTTAGAGCAGAAATATCTTAACCAACTATTGTCTTACAGAAAAACAAAAAAAAAATACGAAAAATTCGGAAAAGTAAAACCTACATTTTTTTGCTCTTCGAGATTTTCCGTATCACTTTTTTTTTGCTTTAAGGTAAAACTATCACTAATACTTTTTAAGTTGTTAAAAAAAGTCACCTTTCTTGTAATATATTCCTCATGTATCTAATTCTAACAAATTTCTCAAAAGTTTGGTTACATACCATTTGAATATGTGTTAAGTGCCGACGCTCCATGACTATCGTTGCCTTTAACGATCTTATTTTAGTAAAATTTTAAAGAACATAAAGACTATTTTTAAGATTTAAAGCACTTTTTCTTTACAGTTTGAAACTATTAATCTTACGAAATTTAAGCACTGTCACTTTTACCTTAACCCATTCGCAGCCGATTACGCTCCAGCGCGTGATATGGTTACTTCAGTCAGGTGACGTTCAAAGAAATGGCTCCTAGCCGAGTTCCTTCCTCTTCGATTGGCAGCGAATGGGATAATATTCTTCTTTAAGTCCATCTTCTATCGAAGGTTGGAAATCATCATGACAATGCGGACCCTGTTGACTGCCGCTCTAAATAGATCTGCACTACTGTATTCGAACCATTCCCGTAAGTTCTTAAGCCAGGATGTTCTTCGTCTTCCCACATTTCCCATAGTTGTAATAATCAGTATTTTTGCCCTCTCATCACATGTCCCAAGTACTCAAGTTTTCGTCTTTTGATAGTTAGTAAATTTCAGGTTGATTTCCTATTCTTCTAGTTACTTCTACGTTTGACATTCTTTGAATCCATGATACTCGTAGGATTGTTCTGTAACACCAAAATTCAAAGGCGGCCAACTTATTCAAATGAACTTGTTTCAATGGCCATGCTTCCAAGCCATAAAGAATAGTAGAGAACACGTAACATCGAAGCATCCTTAATCGTAGTTCTAACCTTATATCCCGACAACAAAGAAACTTTTTAAATTTAATGAATGATGCACGAGACAGTCAGCCAACAACATAAGCTGCTTTTTCTGGACATCGAAGTAAAAAGCGACACTAAACAAAAATATCGGAGATGAGAAAGAAGGTCTATTCAGGGAAAGAATAGTAGGAAAAATACGTTGGAACATGAAAGGAAGCCCTAACACAATTTGGAGAAAAATGGCCAACATTATTAGAGAGACTGCTATTGAAATACTTGGGAAAACGTCAGGAAAAAAGTTTGAGGATAAAGAGACTTGGTGGTGGTCAAACGAAGTACAATAAAAAATAAACGAGAAGCGAACATTATATAAAAAGTGGCAAGAAACCAGATCCGACACAGATCTTCAAAACTATATGGTGGCGAAAAAGGAAGCGAAAGTAGCAGTAGCAAAAGCCAAAGCAGAAGCGTATTCAAGCCTATACGATCAACTTGATACCAGGGAAGGCGAAACGAAGATATATTAAATAGCCAAACACAGAGCAAAGAAAGCAAAAGATTTTAATCAGATTAGATGTATCCGAGATGAAAATAATAAAATACTAGTTCACGAAAAGGATTTCAAAAAGAGATGGAGAAAGTACTTTGACAGCTTATTAAATGAAGAATTTGACAGACAGCCTGTAGAGTCAACGGAGACAGTAGCAGCAATGGTCACCGAAATATCAAACGAGGAAGTGGCTCAAGCGCTTCAAAAAATAAAGAAAGGAAAAGCGATAGGACCAGATGATATTCCTAGGGAAGTATGGAGAGCATTTGGAGAGACAGGAACAAGGTGGCTAGCAGGTTTATTTAATAGAATTATGGAAGTTGGACAAATGACAGACAAATGGAGAAGCAGTATACTAGTACCTGTCTAAAAAACAAGGGAGATATACAACAATGTACAAACTACAGGGCTATAAAACTGTTTAGCCACACCATGAAAATATGGAAAAGAGTAATTGATAGACGGATACGTGAAGAGACAACAACAGATTCAATTTTCATTATAAGGCAGTTGATGGAAAAACACAGGAGTAAAGAAATAAACGCTCATATGGTATTCATTGTCCCTGGGGAATATGTAAAGATTGTGAGGGATATGTATGAGGGAGTAACGACTAGTGTTAGGACAGGTGTGGGAGAGACTGATAAATTTCATGTGAAAGTAGGATTGCACCAGGGCTCGGTGCTTAGTCCGTATTTATTCTCATTAGTTTTGGACCAGATAACAGCGAAACTACAGGGTAACATTCCATGGTGCTTAATGTATGCTGATGATGTAGTGTTAATAGAAAATAGTGAAAGAGACTTAGAACAAAAATTGGAACAGTGGAGACAAACTCTGGAGAAAAAAAGGTTTAAAACTTAGTAGGACAAAGACAGAGTATTTGCAATGTTCATTTAAAGATTGTGTTACTACAAATAACACGGTATCTTTGGATGGTGAACTGATTGTAAAAAGCAATAGTTTTAAGTACCTGGGATCGGTATTACAGAGTAATGGAGAAATAGATGGAGATGCATGCAGTAGAATTAGGGCTGGATGGATGAAGTGGAAGGAAGCGAGTGGTGTGCTGTGTGACAGGAAAATTCCAATGAAGTTGAAGGGAAAATTCTATAAAACAACCATAAGGCCGGCTATGATGTACGGAACTGAATGTTGCGCAGTGAAAAAGAAAGAGGAACAACGAATGCATGTGGCGGAAATGAGAATGCTTAGATGGATGAGTGGAGAGACAAAAAAGGATAAAAAGAAAAATGAGTATATTAGGGGAAGTCTAGGTGTGGCATCAATTGATGCCAAAATGAGAGAGCATAGGTTGAGATGGTTTGGTCATGTTCAACGTCGAGACGCTAATCACCCAATACGAAGAATTGCTGAAGTGCAGATTCCTGGCAGGAATAGGAGAGGAAGACCAGAGAAGACGTGGGGGGAGACGATTAGGCAGGACATGTTGGTAAAGGGGATTAATATTGATATGACTCAAGATAGAACTGTATAGAGAAATGTAATTGGGGAAGCCGACCCCGCATAGGGATAAGGCAAAGAGAATGATGATGATGATGAATGATGCACGTGCTAGTGGATTAATATGGGTTAATGGGTTAATAAAACAGTGCAATTGACAGATTAGTCTACATTGCATACCTTGATTTATAGAGAACTAGTTTTAAAATCGAATAATTTATATTAAAAAAAGTGTTACGTTGCTTGTAATCGCATCAATATACCTAACTCTGTATTATTTTTTACAGTCGCTCCAAAGATCACCTTGACTAGTAGTACTGGTCATACTAATAGTAGTAATAGTAGAATAGTAGCCCATCCAGGCGAATTTCATTTTATCAACTGCAGTGCCACTGGCGACCAACCCATGGAAATCTCCTGGTCTTCTTTAGGACGCGACTTCTCCAGTTCAGTTTATACCAAAGACGGATACATTAGTTTCAATAGTACCCAATTGCAAGATGCCGGTAGATATATATGCGTGGCTACCAATCGACCTGGTAAGGCTGGTGCTGTTGCTGATTTCATCGTAGAAGGTAAGTACTGTATTCTTGATCCATAGTATTATTTTATATGGGTACAATACTTTCATCGTTCGGAAACTATTTTCCTGTAGCATCAATATGTATACAGGGTGATTGATTAATGGGGTAAAGCTCAATAGATCCGCTAAAGTAATAGATAGCAATAAAAGTTAATAACAAAAATTGTAGCCAACTTTGAGCTTCACATTACAAAATTAGTTATAATGTTACAGGGTGTTCGATAACATAGTGGCAGACCAAACTTATGTTTTTAACTATTTATAATGGGAAATAAGCCACAATATTATTAAAAAATGATTTTTATTAACGTTTCGACGCCCAAATCGGGTGCCGTTGTCAAAATACAAAATACTACTAACATAAACAAAAATGTTGTTGCTTAGTAAAAAAATTTTGTATTTTGACAACGGCACCCGATTTGGGCGTCGAAACGTTAATAAAAATCATTTCTTAATAATATTGTGGCTTATTTCCCATTATAAATAGTTAAAATTATAAAAATGCCACAAGAAAATAGCTTCAGAACAACACAAACTTATGTTTTTTAAATGGAGCACTATATATTTTATTTTAAATTCGAAATCCTGTTAACTTCTCCATCACAAAAATATAAAGGTTTGTTATGTTATACAGGGTATTTACAAAGTTATATCTAACTTTATATGAAAATTGTAACAAAGTTCAGCTCCCTGTATAAATAAAAATAAGCATAACAGCAATGGTTTATTGGTGCAATATTTTTTGTTGATTGTCACAATTTTTAAAAATGGTGGATATTGCTAATTTTCTTTATATCGAATACAAGGTGAGTCAACACGTAAGTACAATATTTTCTCAGTAATTTTAAATAGAACACCCTATATTTTATACCATTCTCGAAGTTATAACCAACTTTATATGAAAGTCGTAACAAGTTCAACTCCCTGTATAAATAAAATTACACTTTTATAAAAAAAGAACTTTTTTATAATAAAACCTTTTTATTATTTATAGGAAAGGATATAAAATAATTTAACGATAAACGATTTAACGATAAAATGCTTAAAATTCCAAAAATTACACTCTCATAAAAATAGTTATTTATGAAACAGTTCGTGAAGTATGCTTTTTGCGAACGCACGCGATTTTTAGAGCACGAGCGACAACGGAGCGAGCATACAATATTTTATCTACGATAAACAAATAAAACAACTGTAACTCTTCGTCACTGGAATTCATTTCTATTCTACAATTTTTAGAACTTTGACATTTAAAAATCCTAACTATCATACTTTCAAAACTACAAAACTGTCAAAAATTTTGTTGTAAATCATTGCTCGTAATAATATTATCATCACCATGACAACGCGAAAGTTAGGGATATTTGATTATATGAAAGTGTGCCAAAAAACCCATTGAAAGTGTGCGAAAAAGTAAATCCCATTTAAAATACATTGTTACTTCACGCACACTTTAAACTCTTCACGCACTAAGTAGGTGTATTAACTGTTATTTATAATTATGATTCCAAAAATTACACTAGTATAAAATAGTATTATTATAATACCACGGTTGTCTAAAATGGTATATATAATTTTAAGTATATAAACTTTTAATTATTAAAAAAAGATACGCAACAGCCGGGTTCCAACTGGGGACCTCTCGATCTGCAGTCTAATGCCACTGAGGCACCATAAATTTGTAGATATCGATTTATTAACGTACTTTAAAATATCATTGCATTAGTCACATTTTTAAAATAGTTTGAAATTAAAAAAAAATCGATTTATCCATAGAGTGTGATTGGTCAGTGGGGTAAAGCTTTGTAATCCGTTGTAAGTAATAGATAGTAATACAAGTTCATAAAAAAAATTGTAGCCAATTTTGATTACAGACATTTGATTTAGACAATTATTCAGCCGTGGTTTACTTAAAATTTGGAAAGATTTAGACCCGTAATTATTATTAATAATTTTACCCTGAGAGGTGAAAATATCTCGAAAATTAATAAATTTACACATAGGGAATGTTTACAAAAATTATAGTATGGTAATGGTACTTTTCGATAATGATATAAAATAAGGGTCTTATATTTAAAATTACTGAGAAAATAATGTACTTGCGTTTTGACTCACCCTGTACTCAATATAAAGAAAATTAGCAAGACAAACATTTACGAAAATTTTGACAATAAATAAAATAATATGACGTCAATAAATCATTGACCTTGTGCTTGCTTTTATTTAAACAGGTAGTTAAACTTGTTACGATTTTCATATAAAATTGGTTATAACTTTGTAAATACCCCGTATAACATACCAAACTTTTATATTTTTGTAATCGAAAAGTTACGAAGATTTCGAATATAAAATAAAATACAGGGTATTCTATTTAAAAAAAAAACATAAGTTTGGTCTGCCACTATGTTATCGAACACCCTGTAACATTCTAACTAATTTTGTAATATGAAGCTCAAAGTTCGCTACAATTTTTGTTATTAAGTTTTATCGCTATACATTATTATAACGGATCTACGGAGCTTCACCCCACTATATAATTAATCACCCTGTATAATAGCAGTTAAATATTGCATTGTTAGCTAGTTTTAAGCTATCCTGAAAATTTCAGGTGTCTAGGTAGCCTAGAACTATTTTTTAAGTGGATTAAAAAATTTGCGGAGTCCGTGACACCAACCAAGCCAAGTATATAAAAAGATTTTAAAAATAAGCAAAATAGCAATGGTTTATTAATGCCATATTTTTTTACGTATTGTCAAAATTTTTAAGAATGATTGATATTGCTAATTTTCTTAATATCAAATACAGGGTGAGTCAAAACGCAAGTACACTATTTTCTGAGTAATTTTAAATGGAACACCCTGTAGTTTATATCACTATTGAAAAGTATAAGTTAATTTTTAGATAAAATTTCCTATGTCTATATTTATCAGTTTTCGAGATACTTTTATTTTTCCAAGGACCAGTAGCGTGGCTACCCAAATCACCAGAATTTAATAAACTGGACTGATTTTTTGGGGTTACGTTAATAATAAATTTTATAAATACCTCCAACAAAAAGGGATGAGATGAAAAATAGAATACAAAATGTATTTCGATGTGTTAATTTACGAATGCTTCGTAGAGTAAGTAGCTCATTCCATGATCGTTTTTAGGCGTGCATAATAATGTGTTAGGAGGTAATTTTGAACACCTTATGTAATTAAATATTAAAAATATTTTATTAAAAGTAGCTTCTAACTTTTTCAAACATTATTTTTGCATATGTATTACTGATCAATTATTTTTCGTTCTTTATTTGTTACATTGTTACATTTACATACAAAAGTAGTGTTTAATTGTTTTCACAAAATGTTGAATTTTGTGTTTGTGCGTTTTTTTGTAAAATGCATTACTAATTTTCTTTCTTTATTTGTTACATTTACATAAAAAAGTAGTTTTTATTTGTTTAAAAAATGTTGCATGTTCTGATTGTTTTTTTTTTTGTAAAATATATTACTAATAAATTATTTTTATTTCTTTATTTGCTACATTGTTACATTGATTACCGGATTGATAATCAGTAATCGTCAATTGTCAATTCAGTCATGGCTTACTTAAAATTTAGATAAATTTAGACACCTAAAATAATTTGCTCTGAAAAATGAAAATATCTCAAAATCTCCTTACTTTTCAATAGTGATATAAAATACAGGGTGTTCCATTTAACATTACTGAGGAAATAATATACTTCCGTTTTGACTCACCCTGTATTTGATATAAAGAAAATTAGCAATATCAATAATTCTTGAAAATTTTGACAAAAAATAAAAAATATGGCGTTAATAAACCATTGCTGTTGTGCTTATTTTTGTTTATACAGGGAGTTGAACTTGTTACGA
This sequence comes from Diabrotica virgifera virgifera, assembly GCF_917563875.1. Classification (NCBI taxonomy): domain Eukaryota; kingdom Metazoa; phylum Arthropoda; class Insecta; order Coleoptera; family Chrysomelidae; genus Diabrotica; species Diabrotica virgifera. The sequence continues at coordinate 77,216,856 of NC_065451.1, forward strand.
TTTTCATACAAAATTGGTTATAACTTTGTAAATACCCTGTATAACATAACAAACTTTTATATTTTTGTGATGGAGAAGTTAACAGGATTTCGAATATAAAATAAAATATAGGGTGTTCCATTTAAAAAAAACATAAGTTTGGTCGGCCACTGTGTTATAGAACAACCTGTACAGAGCCTATTTTACTTCAAATCAGGCTGAGACACTACACAATTTTCGGGCCCCTAAAGTTTTATAATAATAATAACTTTTTTAGATGTATGAATTATTTAATAGAAATATAGTTGCACAAGAATATAAAATTTTTATTATTAATAAATAAAATTTATATTTAAACAATTAAACATTTTTAAGGGGATAGGCGCAAACTTTCGGCTTCAATGATATTTAAATGCATTCATTTTTTCGAAGCCTGAGAAAACTAATAATTATTTTTGAAAAATTTAAACGCAGAATGAAAGATTACGTTACTATCGAGGGCCGAAAGTTCCTGAAATCTTCGATAGTGTTTATTTTAATAAGTTACAGGGGTAAAAAAACGAACGATTGAGTGTGATTTTTAATTTTAAACATGTATTTTATTCAAAAGAAACTTTTTATTTATTCTAAGGGACATTCGGCCTTCGGTAATAATGTAATCTTTCATTCTGTGTCTAAATTTTTTTAAAATATTTATTAGTTTTTTGAGGATTCGAAAAAATGAATGCATTTAAAGAGCATTGAAGCCGAAAGTTTGCGCCTATCCACTTAATTATAACTCTTATGGTTATCAATTATGATTGCCTGTTCGTAAAATGAAAGAATTTTGAAAATTTGTTTTGTTATTGCGTTATTGTAATAAACATGTTTTGTTTGGTGATCTTTCCGGGCCCCATTCAAATACGGGCCCGAGGCAGGTGCCTCACGGGCCTAGTGGTAAAATAGGCCCTGAACCTGTAACATTCTAACTAATTTTGTAATGTGAATCTCAAAGTTGGCTACAATTTTTGTTACTAACTTTTATTAACTATTACTATAGCGGATTTATTGAGCTTTGCCCCACTAATCAATCACCCTGTAGGTATATATATATATATACATATATATATATATATATATATATATATATATATATATATATATATATATATATATATATATATATATATATATATATATATATATATATATATAACCGGTTCTATAGCGTTCTACGCCTTCCGTTACCCAATCGCCAAGCCTGTCGATCTAGCCAGTCATTTTCTTGAAGATTTCTTTCTGACATGGCTTTTGTAATTCCTTTTTTCCAGGAGGTCGGTGGCCTTCCTCTTTTCCGTTTTTCTGGCGGTATCCATCTCATTGTAATTTTTGGTAATCTTTCATCTCCCATTCGTTGGACGTGTCCATACCAAGTAAGTTGGTTTCGTTGTACCTCGTCCACTATTGTTTTCTGCTTACCTACTTTTTCTCTGATCTGTTCATTTCGAACAGGGTCCCATCTCGATATTCTAGAAGATCTTCTAAAAAATCCATTTCAGTGGTAAGCAGCTTATTTTCGGATTTTTTTGTCATTTGCCACACTTCGGAGCCATACATTAAAATCGGTTTCAGAATAGCGTCGTACATCCTCACTTTTGTATTTAAATTTATGTTATGTTGCCATAAGACAGGGTTTAGGGCTCTAGTAACCTTTCTAGCCTTCGTCACTCTATCATCTATACTGGGTTCCGTTCTTCCACTATTTGTTAATTTAATCCCTAGATATATATATATATATATATATATATATATATATATATATATATATATATATATATATATATATATATATATATATATATATATATATATACTCTGTACAACCCCTGATGTAGTCACTTCCGTCAATATCTAGGTCCTCCTGTTGTATTTGGTTACCGATGTGTAGATATTGTGTTTTCCTTATGTTTACCTCTAAACCCCATTTCCTGTATTCTTCCATCAATTTTCTGGTCATATATTCTAAGTCTTCCTTATCTTGGGCAACTACCACCTGGTCGTCTGCGTAGTTCAAAGTGTATAATGTTATGTCTCCGATTGGTATACCCATACCACTGCATTTCTGCTTCCAAAGTCTGAGAGCACCGTCGGTATATATATTGAAAAGAATGGGAGATAAGCAGCACCCTTGTTTAAGGCCTTTTGTTACTTGGAAGCTAGATGACAGATGGTTACCTCTCTTTACCCTTGACATAGAATCTTTATAGAGGCATTGTATGGCTTTGATGACAGTTGCAGATATGTGTGTATTGTCCAAAACCTCCCACAATTTTTCACGGGCACTGTGTCATATGCTTTCGTTAGGTTGACAAAAAGTATATGTGTGTCTTGTCCACGTTCTAGTCTTTTTTCCATAACCTGTGTTAGACAGAATATATTATCAATCGTAGATTGGCCGGCCCTGAAGCCACACTGTTCTTCGGATTCATAGGGTTGATATTCTTCGCAAATAATGGTTTTTAGTATTCTGCCATATAAACGGCTCATTGTGCTTGTTACAGTTATTCCCCTATAATTGTTGACATCACTTTTACTTCCCTTTTTGTGTATTGAAGAGATCCAGCCCTCTTTCCAGCTTTTCGGAACTTGTTCTCCGTTAATAATTCTGTGATCATTCGGATTAATTTCTTTGAACCTGATTTTATTAGTTCTGCGGGAACATTGTCAGGGCCAGGTGCCTGACCATTTTTTAATTGTGAGATAGCTTTCTGTACCATTTCTGTTGTTATTGTTATTTCTTCACCTTCTACTATTACTGGGTTTGATTCTTCTTGTATGTATTGTGGGCGGTCTTCAGTCAGCAAAGATTTATAATGCTGTTCCCATCTATTTGTTGTTATGTTGTCAAGCCTTACATTTTCTGTTGTATCTGATCTCAATGTTTTGATAAACCTCCACATTCTCTACTTCTCCTACCACCTATATATGTTTCCAACTCATTACATTTTTTTCCCATGAATCATTTTTTATCTGCCATACGTGTTGTTTAAATTTTTTGAGGGCGTTTCTGTATTTTTCCTTGTCTTCTATCCGGCCAGTGTTTAACCATTTTTGGTATAGTTGTTGTTTATTTTCTTTTTGTGTTTGTAGATGTTCGTTCCACCAGCTATTACCTTTATGTATTCTATTTTCTTTTATACCTAGCTCCTCTTTGGCGGCTTGGTGTATACTTGAAATAATGTGTTGGTGTACGTGTTCTATGTTTTGTGTCAGTGTTCCTTCATCCAATATATTATCTAGTCGGTTTCTGTATAGCATTTTTGTACTGTGGTGTTCTAAACTTACTAGATTATATCGAACCGCTTCAATTTTCTCTCCATTCCCTGAGTCTGAGACATCCTGTTTCTGTTGGGCCCATGAAGGCAGTATTATTTTGGATTTTATCAAGTAATGGTCACTTCCAGTTTCTGCTCCTCTGTATGCTCTAACATCAAGGATTCTCAGTTTAGTTTTTTGGGGCACAATTAGATAATCAATAATCGATTTCAAATTGCGTGTTGTTTGAATCCACGTGTAAGTATGTATATCTTTGTGTTTGAAGAATCCGTTCATGACTTTTAGTTCATTTCGCGTACAAAGTTCTATTAACCACTCGCCATTATTATTTAGGATTTCTTCTCCATACCTTCCAATGACATTATTTCCTATTTTTTTGCTGTAGGTACTGCTGTTCAATAAGTTGTTCGGTTCGATAAGAAAAACACAATTTTATGGTATAAAATACATTTTATTTTTAAGTATAGTCTACCTGACATTACGCTTCACGCTAAATACGCTTTCATAGCTGATATAACCTTCTCCTTTGATGAAGGACGCTTTCACGCATCAATCTTTAGGTATTGAAACAAATGGAAGTCGCTAGGGGCCAAATCTGAAGAATACGGTGGATGCTCCAACAATTGGAAATTAATTTTATGGATTTCAAGCATTGTTAAAATGCTCATATGGCACGGTGCATTGTCCTGATGAAAAATAATTTTTTTCTTCTGTAAACGAGGTCTTTTTCACGATTTTTTTCTTCGGCTTTCAAGTAATCCCCATACAAAATTACTCTCGCACAGAGCTGGGTCGGGTACTGATAAATTGTACTCGGGTACAGAGTACCGGGTACTTTTCATATTTGAGGAACGAGTACAGAGTACTGAGTACATTGCTCAAAAAAAGTACTCATAGTACAATACTCAAAGTAGAATTACCCGAATTTCTCGGGTACTTATTTCGAGTACATTTGAATATATAGAACCCGAAAAAAGGTAAGAAGGTAATAATTATCTCTGCCTCTCTAAACATATTTATTTATGAGTCGTGAAAACATAAAATAACGTACAACTCCAACTTAAATGAAAAAATAAGAATTTTAAAAATGGATCATTGATTAATACAGTAAAACCTGTCAGTAACGGCCACTAAAAATTAAGGAACTATTGGTCGATATAGAAAGGTGGCCGGTATTTTCAGTTTTTGTAGTCCACAAATACATAAAAGATAATTGGAACTTTATTTATTTTGTTAATAAAAGCAAATATAATTCTATACATAAAGGGAAACTACTAAAACTACTTTAATATCCTAATATAAAACAAATCTATACTAAGGAAAAAACAGATTGATGTTAAGCTTTTTTAAAGAATTTTTCAACCCACTGTTATTTTTTTACATCCTTTGATAATTTGAGTTTTTACACAATATTTTTCGGCCAAGTTTTGTGAATTGTAAATTTTAATCATACTTATAAATAGTGACAAACGTTTCTCTCACAACTTACAATACTTTTACGACATTTTATTACAGATTTTTAAGAACCAATTGTGACCACCTACCCGATGCAGGTTATTTAATTTCTTGTTTAGGTTGATACAATAGGTCTTAATAAATAGTACTGGGAATCCATCAACAAATCCATCGACAAAATTATTTTAACAAATAGTATGGTATAGTTAGACCCAAACCCAGACATCCAAAGTGAAAGTTATCCTCCAACACCAAATTGTTCTATATGGTCCACATAATGTTCAGAAAAAAGTCACACCATTTTGAGCGTCGGGTTTGGGGGGAGAGGGGGAGAAATCTGCAAATTCGTAGTTTTTTACGTTTTTCGTCAATATTTCTAAAACTAAGCGGTTTAGCATGAACAACCCTTTACACAGAATTGTTCTACATTAAATTTAAAATAAAAAAGGCCCTATGCGTAACCCTTCTAAAATGAACGGCTCCAAAGTTACGGAGGTAGTATAGTATAATTGGTCCAAAAAAAGGCATAACACAGACTTCCAAAGTAAAAGTTTTCCTTTAACAACAAATTGTTCTATATGGTCCACATATTGTTCAGTAAAAAGTTACACCATTTTGAGCGTCCGGTTTGGGGGGGAGATGGGGGAGAAGTCGGTAAATTAGTAGTTTTTTTTACGTTTTTCGTCAATATTTCTAAAACTATGCTTTAGCGTAAGGAATGTTCTATAGAAAAATGTTCTACATAAAATTTAAAACAAAAAAGGTTCTATACATAATTGTTATAAAATCAACGGTTCCAGAGTTACGGATGGTGAAAAGTGGAGGTTTTCGATACTCTTTATATTTACCGATTTCTCCCCCCTCACCCCCCGCCAAACCCGACGCTCAAAATGGTGTGACTTTTTTTGAACATTATGTGGACCATATAGAACAATTTTGTGTTTTTGTGTTGTGAGGATAACTTTCACTTTGGATGTCTGGGTTTTTGGTATAGTTATATCATAAATATTGCCCAAAAAATATAAAAAGTATCGAAAACCTCGACTTTTCACCCTCCGTAACTCTGGAACCGTTGATTTTATAACAATTATGTATAGAACATTTTTTGTTTTAAATTTCATGTAGAATATTTTGTATATAACATTGTTTACGCTAAAGGAGAGTTTTAGAAATATTGACGAAAAACGTAAAAAAACTACCAATTTACCGGCTTCTCTCCCATCTCTCTCCCAAACCGGACGCTCAAAATGGTGTAACTTTTTACTGAACAATATGTGGATCATATAGAACCATTTGGTGTTGGAGGAAAACTTTTACTTTGGATGTTTGGGTTAGACCTTTTTTTGGACCAGTTATACTATACTACCTCCGTAACTTTGGAACCATTCATTTTAGAAAGATTATACGTAGGACCTTTTTTATTTCAAATTTAATGTAGAACAATTTTGTATAGAAGGTTGTTCATGCTAAACCTCATAGTTTTAGAAATATTGGCGAAAAACTTAAAAATTTACGAATTTACCGATTTCTCCCCCCTCTCCCCCCAAACCCGACACTCAAAATGGTGTGACTTTTTTCTGGACATTGTGTGGACCATATAGAACAATTTGGTGTTGAAGGATAACTTTTACTTTGGATGTCTGGGTTATGCCATCTTTTGGATCAACTATACTATACTAAAAATTATTTTGCCCAACATTCACATTCAATTTCTATAAAATGGGCTTATTATTATAATATGTGATTATTTGGCCCCGTCAGTATTATAAAGGTGACCGTAAATAGTAGGTCATAAATAAGGTAATATACATATATGTAATTGGTTTGCGGAATTTTGAAACCGGGCGTAATACAGGTGGCCGATTTTGGCAGGTGGCCGGTAACACAGGTTTTACTGTAATCAGCATAACACCACTCACACTCACTGATTAATTTTATTGGCTTTTAAGATAACTAATTTTTCAAAGTTTCATCAGTTCTTCAGAGCATTTCTTGAAGGACTATTAATTATTATGGCATAAGAGAATAGGCGTTTGCTTGACTTTGCGAATGAACTGATACTGAAAATGGCGTTTTGCGTGTTGCTATTAATTTGCTGTCCCACATGCAGCGACAAGTTTAGACTTGCAAAAAGTACTCGGAAAATGTACTCGTATAACAAACGCGGGTACCGTTTATTTTACCCATACTGGGTACTTACTTACTTACTTACTCCGTGGCATTACAACCCTTCGTGGGTTTTAGCCGACTCGAAAACATGCCTCCACTGTTTTCTGTCTTAAGCAACCTCCATCCAATTCTCCACGCCCATAGTGCTTAGGTCTCCTGCTATATTATCTCGCCACCGGAGTCGAGGGCGTCCGCGTGGTCTCCTTCCAATTGTGACTTCCTCCCACACCAGTCTTATTGTTTTTTGGCCAGAATGTCTTCTGAGGTGTCCTGCCCATTGGAGTCTTCTGGACTTTATTTCTTTTATGATGTTGGCGTCTGGGTAAAGTTCTTCTAGCTCTTTGTTAGTTCTTATCCTATATTGTCCTGATGCTTCATCCAGCACATGACCAAAGATCTTCCTTAGGATGTTTCTTTCCCAAACACATAGTTTCTCTTCGTTTGCCTTTGTTATCGTCCACCTTTCGCTTCCATACATCACAATGAGTCGTATGATTGTTTTATAGACCTGTATCTTCGTACGTCTTGTTAGTTGTTTCGTTTTTATAAGGTTTTGGAGGGCAAAAAGACATCTGTTGCCGGCCTGAATCCTGTTGTTTATTTCTTGTGATTCGTTATTGTCTTCAGTTATTGTTGTTCCAAGATACTTGAATTCTCTAACGAGCTCAAAGTTAAAGTCATCGATGGTGATGTTCTGACCGATTCTGTCTCTGCTTTGGTTATTGCGGCTCATATACATATATTTCGTCTTGTTTTCGTTGATTTGGAGCCCCATCTTCTCTGCTTCCTTCTCGAACCTCACGAAAGTCTCCTTCATCCTTAATCGTGTGTTTCCCATTAGATCGATATCGTCTGCAAATGCCAGTAGTAAGTTTGGTCCTTCTCGATGAAATACTGTATTCGGTTTTTCGATTCTTGCACTTCTGATTATGTGCTCCAGAGCTAAGTTGAAGAGTTGTGTGGTGAAAGTGCATCTCCCTGTTTTAATCCATTGTTTATTTCAAATGTCTCCGAGTATTGTTGTCGTCTGAGTACAAAAAAGTTCTTAGAGTACAAAATTCGGGTACTTGTACCCAGGTATTGCCCAGCTCTGCTCTCGCATCTCTAAATACTCATGTTAACACCTTTTTGGACGATTTCTGGACGCGAACTCGTTTAGGAGTCGAAGAACTATGTTCAGATTTCATTTCAGTTTATTTCAAATTAGTTTAGCTCATTTCAATTTAATTTAAATACATCATCTGAATTTACACGTTGTTTATAACCATATTGTGTTAATTCTGCTTTTTTTTATAGTTCCTCCAAGTATCAAGTTGTCTTCGACTACAATAGAACTTCGTCAAGGCGAGTCTGGCTTTGTTGACTGCTACGCCACTGGTGACCAACCCATTGATATCTCTTGGTCGGTTCCTGGTGGCATACTACCTGATTCAGTTTACATTAGAGATAGAGTCATAGGCTTCAAAAATATACAAAAGCAAGATGCAGGTAGATATTTGTGCGTGGCTAAGAATCGAGCTGGCAAAGAAAGTGCTGAAGTTAATGTCATCGTAAAAGGTTGGTACACCATAATGTTCAATTAAAATTTTGATTTATTTCAAGTAAATAAAATGCTTTTGTAACGAATCAAACACAAATTTGTTGAAACATCAAGTGAAACCGCAAAGAAGTATCGAATTCAGAACTCCAATTTTTTTTTTGGAGTATTGAACTCGGAATTTATTTTTTTTAAGTATTGGAGTATTTTGAGTATTTTTAGACTATTTTTTAAAAATCAAGTAAAAAGTATCGAGTTCGGAATTCCAAATTTTTTTTGGAATATTGTGTCCAAGATTTTTTCAAAAGTACTAAAAAGAAATATAATGTAGTGATATTTTTGAAAAGGTCGTTGAACGACTTTTAAAATGAGGTATCACTCAGCCGCCTTTTCTATTAAAGATTTTAGGGGTTTTGTCCGCCCCGCTGGCACTGGAGGGTTGATGTATCTTAGTTGAAAACTGGCTTATAAAAAGTCCCCCTCACAAATAAATTTAATGTATCTTTGCATATGTTTAGATTTTCCATAGGGACCAAATTAGAGAGGATGGTACCTCTTCAAATTGACACACTATATACGTTGTTTATAAGCTTTACATTGTGTTCATTCTGCCTTCTTTTTTTTATAGTCCCTCCAACGATCACCTTGTCTTCGTATAGACTAGTTACCTACGTAGGCGCCTATCCCAGTGTCACCTGTAGCGCCACTGGTGACCCAACCATCGAACTCTACTGGTTGCCTTATCAACGTACCCTGCCTGGTTCAGTTTACATCCAAAACGGATACATCGGATTCAACTATATCACATCTGCACATGCGGGTTCTTATATCTGCTTGGCTAGAAATCCAAATGGCATAGCAACAGCTCGTCTTGAAGTCATCGTAACGTAAGAGGTTGGTACTGTATTCTTGATCAATAGTATTATTTTATGTAAACTACAACGTTAACGGTGTTTTATTATTTAATATGGTCATCTTACTTCTCTATGGTCATCTTAAGGAACTACTACCAGATGTAAAAACTACCGCACACTGTCACTAATAACACATGCAAGTAAAATCTTGTTGCATGTCATCAGAAACAGATTAAAAACCTATCTACATTACCAAATACCTCAGGAACAAGCGGGGTTTGTAAAGGGTAAAGGTACAAGGGAACAAATCCTGAACCTGAGACAACTCATTGAAAAGTCTAGAGAATTTCAAGTACCTATGATTGTATGCTTTGTTGACTACCAAAAGGCATTTGATTGTGTAGGCTGGATAAATCTGTGGTCAATTTTAATAGAAATGGGCGCACCAATGCACCTGGTGACACTTATTAAAAATCTGTACCAGTCTAATATAGCGACAGTACGACTAGATCAGAAGTTCTCAAACAAATTCAAGACCGAGAGAGGTGTCAGACAAGGATGTGTGTTGTCACCTGACTTATTTAACATTTATGGTGAACATGTCATGAGGATGGTTTTAGAAGGATGGGCCGGTGAAGTAACAGTAGCAGGTAGGAAAATCTCCAATTTAAGACTTGCTGATGACACTACACTTATAGCAGCAAATGAGAAAGAAATGTTTGATCTACTGCGAAGAGTTGAGTACGAAAGCAATAAAGTTGGTCTGAAAATCAATAAAGCTAAGACAAAAATAATGGTGGTCGACAGATTCGACACTATTCAACTGACTAACATATTACAGGAATACCAGATAGTAAACACCTTCATCTATCTCGGGTCTAGTATAACTAACGATGGTAACTGTGAAGCAGAAGTTCGAAGACGTATTGGTATGGCAAAAAATGCGATGAGTCGCCTAACTAAAATTTGAAAAGACAGATCTATCTCTCAAAATATCAAGATGAGATTGGTAAATGCCCTTGTATTCTCAATATTTCTATACGGAGCAGAGACTTGGACTCTTCGCGCATACGTTTCCATTTTAAACCAACTCAATATTAAAAAAGGCTGACCACAATATGTCTGCAACGAATTCTGCAATTCTTTGGTCACGTGGTTCGTAGAGGTGACGACAGTTTGCTGAGATTAATTGTTTCTGGAAACGTTCCGGGAAGAAGATCAAGAGACGATCACCAATTACATAGATGGTCTGACCAAATAAAGCATTCAGCTGGAAACTCATTCTGCGAAGCTCTTAGAGCAGCTGAAGATAGAGAGATAGAGGCCAATGGAGAAACATTGTTAGGAATAGTGGAAGAAATCACGATCCTCAGTAATGGGGAAACGACAAGAGAGAGAGAGAGAGATGGTCATCTTCTTCTTTAAGTGCCGTCTCCTAATCGGAGGTTGGATATCATCATCACTATCTTTACTCTATCTACCGCTGCTCTGAAGAGTTCTATTGAACTGCATTTAAACCAGTCCCTTAAATTTTTAAACCATAACACTCTTCTTCTTCCTATAATCCTATATGGTCAATGGACCCCTAAATATGAAAAAAAAACCGCGAAGTGCTACCATTTAAAGGGGTGAATTAGTCCCTAGACACAGGGTGCATCAGGGTGAGTTTTATGCACTTCTGGTACAGACACGTCTACAGAAAAATTGTTCCAGGTTAAATTTACTATCGAAATATCACCTTTTAAATTTAAAAATATATTTTTCCACCTACCTCTACCGAAAGTATACTTTTCCGGACCTGATTGTAGGGAGCAAAGTTGTACTTTTCCTCCCAAGGGAGGAAAAGTAAAAGTGACGTCATGGTATTTCATTTATGAAATATAACTTATTGACGCCCTGTACAATATCTTTTTTCTATTACGTAAGTATCTATACATTTTAACGTTTATTTATAAAACACCCTGTAATTTGCAGAATGGTAAAAAACAGTAAATTGTTATTTTGATTTAACAATGTTTACAATTAATAATTTGACTTATATTTGACAGTTGACATTTATATTTTACCTACTTTTTAGTTTTAGTTTTAATAAATTTTGTTGGTTAGTTACTTAAATAAATTAAGTAAAAATGAAAAAATCACTTGTTGTTTGAGGAAGATGGAAAAACCATATGTATAACATGGGAGTAAAATGCCTTTTCCTCCCTTGAATGATTACTCTCGGGAGGAAAAGTAGCACTTTCCTACCTTGTTATACAAATATCAAAATCTAATAAATAAATAACACCTACCTCTACCGAAAGTATACTTTTTCGGACCTAATTGTAGGGAGCAAAGTTGTACTTTCCCTCCCTAGGGAGGAAAATATTTTTCCTCCCTAGGGAGGAAAAGTAAAAGTTACGTCATGGTATTTCATTCATGAAATATAACTTATTGACGCCCTGTACAATACCTATTTTCTATTACGTAAGTATCTATACATTTTAACGTTTATTTAAAAACACTCTGTATTTTGCAGAATGGTAAAAAACAGTAAATTTTTAAAAATAATTTAATAAAATTAGTTTAATTTCAGTAAAACTGATTTAATAATGTTTACATTAATAATTTGACTTCTATTTGACAGTTGACAGTTATATTGTACCTACTTGTTAGTTTTAGTTCTAATAAATTTTGTTGGTTAGTTACATAAATAAATTAAGTAAAAATGAAAAACTGACTTGTTATTTGAGGAAGGTGGAAAAACCATATGTATAACATGGAAGTAAAGTGCCTTTTTTCCCTTGAATGATTACTGCCCTCCTCTACGCGTCGGGCAGTAAACTTCATTCTCGGGAGGAAAAGTAGCACTTTCCTCCCTTGTTATACAAATAGCTATTTTTCAAAAATATATTAAAAAGAAAAACAAAAAAAAAACACGAAAGAAAGCAATTTTGTTATTCGCCCCCTAACATTTTTCGACGGGGTTATAGGTATAGGCATTACTTCACAGAAAAAAAAACTTTCGCCCTTCCTCTTTAAAATGACGTTTGGTAGAAATCCCTAAGATTTATAGTTTCCGAACTATAATAATTTTTCAAATTTAGCCGCTCACAGCATTTTGGGCTATTTTCCCCAATATTTCGCAAACATTGTTCTATAATTTTTTCTACGCATTTCTAGGTATATGCAATGGTACATTTAGTATGAATAAAAGTCATAAAAATGATCTATTGTATAAGGTTGTACGACTATTTTTAAACAAGTTATGGTTTTTCAAAGTTTTATACTTTAACCGATTTTTTATTTTTTTAATTTCTCATTATAACTATTTTCTTGTACATTTAGGTATATACACTGTGGAATAAAAAAATAATGCTTAGTTTCTTTACTTTAAAGTGGTGTACATATTGTAAAAAATTCTATGACTACTTCTATTTTTAAACAAGATATCCGTAGGATATCCAAAGGTATCCGTAATTTGAGGAAAATTTTGATACTTTTTCCAATTAGAAGAGGATAATTTCATATTGAAATATAATTTTTAATTCTAGATAACTTTTCTTAATAACCCTTTTCCATACCTATTGTGAAATATAAAGGTATGTACTTTACTCTTGAGCGAAATTCATATTTTTAACATACCTCGTATACTATTGATAAAATTTGATATCTGATGATTGCATCTTAGGTTTTAGGCTGTGCGGATCATTTTGTGAAGAATATTTTTTTTGATAAAATTAATAAAAAAGTTTTCCGTGTGGTTCCAACTTATTGGGACATATTACATATTATGTGTATATGTCACATTTTGAAAAATCATAACTTATTTAAAAATAGTCTTAGAATTTTTTAAAATACACCATGTTAAAATAAAGAAAATAAACTTTCTTTTGTGTTCAGCAATGTATATACCTAAATGTAGTAAAAAAAAGTTATATTGAGAAATTTAAGAATAATCGAAAACATATCAAAAATCGGTAAAAGTATAAAATTTTGAAAACCCATATTATTGCTTAAAAATAGTTATACAACCTACCATAATAGACCATTTTAAAGGCAATTGACTTCTACCTACTAAATGTACCATTGATACCTAAAACTGCGGAGAAAAAAGTTACACAACAGTGTTTGTGAAATAATAGGGAAAATGACCCAAAAATTCTGTGAGTGGCGAACTTTGAAAAATTATATGTCGGAAATTATAAATCATAAAAACTTCTACCAAACGTCATTGTAAAGAGAAAGGCCAGAAGTTTCTTCTGTGACGCAGTGCCTATACCTACATATATCCCCTTGGAAAAAATTGCTCTCTTTCGTATTTTTTTGCTTTTTTTTTAATATATTTTTGTAAACAAAAATATTTGTGACTTTAAAAGGCGATATTTCGATAGTTGGAACAATTTTTCTGTAGATGTGTTTGTACCAAAAGTGCATAGAACTCACCTTGATGCATCCTGTGCCTAGGGACCAATTCACCCCTTTCTCAAAAACGTTTTTTATATTTATAGATCCATCGACCATATGAGACAATAAAATCCCATTAACGTTGTAGTTCCTTTTAGCTCTCTTATTTTGAACATAATATTCAATAGCCTATTGTCGCATTTTTATGTTATTATTTACGATGCTAGTTAAATGCGTTAAATTTGTCAAATAAAACGTTTTGTGAATTAAATTTCGGAATTAATTCAATTAACTGAAATGGTTTTATCACGAATCAAAATTTTACAATGTAACGGATCTTTAGCCGCTTTGGTGTTCGTCATTCTCTGTTTTCATCTATTATTTTTTCATTCGAAATCGAAACGGCTAACATTTTTTTGGCTTTGGCACTATACTATTTCGAGTTCGTAGCAAAATTCAATTTTAGTTGTGTTAACAAAAATAATTTTAGAAGTAGATTATCATAATAGTACATTTAAAGTGCAGTTGTGCAGTGGGAGTAAAGGCAGAGCAAATCAAGTTGTTGCATGCTTTTTTAAAATTTAAAATCTACAAATAAATAAAAATGATCATTGCCATAATATCATTATCAGTAAATTTCTGCTAATTAGGTTAAAGATAAGGAAATAAAGTTGATATTGGTTTCAAAACCTGATTTTAAATATGTAATAGCCTGAAAGAAACAGAACCGGCTTGGAAATAATAAGCAGAAATTATAAAATTTGAAATAATTACATTATTTTATAAAGTGTAGGCAATTAAGACTTAATTAATTAAATAAAGGATAAAAGAGGTAGATTGTTGATGTAGATAAGGTTAGCTCGTGCATCGGTCGTGGGTTGGATTGAGTAGGCTAAGGATTGCGGTGTGCCTAATCTGTATCTAAGAAACACAACGGAAGAACTTATCCTGCTAAAAGTTAAAATTCAATTAACAACGACAAACATAGCTTAAACGAATGAGCAACAAAAGAGATAAACCGAAACACGAAAACTCATTCGACGAGGAGGAAGTCTTTAAAAGAAGCAAATCAACGACAAGAACACCACCAAAGGACAACAAAGAAGAGCAAGAAAAACAAGAAATGGAAGATATAAAGAAAATGTTAAAAGAAATGAACGAGGATATCAAAACACAAATAAAAGAACTGAAAACGGAATTAAAGGAAGAAAATGAGGAGATTAGAAACAACATAAGGGAGGTAAAAGAAGAATTAAAACAAAACAACGAAGAAATAAAAAATATAAAACAAGAAATAGAAAATATGAAGAATGAATGGGCAAAGGAGAGGAAAGAGCTGAAACAAGAGAATAAAATGCTCAAAGCAGAAAACAAAAAGATAACAGAGGATCTATCTGATCTTAAACGATCAATGGAAAGACTAGACAAGGAAAAAAGAAAAAATAACCTAATCATAAGCGGATTAATTATAGACAGTGAAGATCCAATAGCTCTAAAACAAGAAATGACAAACATGCTAGAAAACCATCCAGGAAGAATTAAGACCGATGTCAAGAGAGCACAAAAAATTGGCACAGAAACCTGCCTAGTTGAATTAGGAAATGAAGAAGAAAAAGTAGCCATACTACGAAATAAAAGCAAGCTAAAAAAAGTAAAGCATAGGAAAATATGTATTACAGAAGACCTCACAAAAAGAGATCAACAGAAAGCGAAAGCCTTAAGAGATATAAGCAGAGAGATGAGAGAAAAAGTGAAAATAGTAAAAATGGGATATAATAAAATTACATTAGACGGACGGGAATGGAGTTGGAAGCAGAAAGAAGAAAAAGTAATGGAAATAGCGACTCCAAAAAACTAACACAGTCACACGGAAGAAACGACGTAGGGATCATGCGAGGAACAGGGAGAGAAGATATTGCAAGTGAACAGGACACTAACAAAAAATGTATAGATTTAAGTAGTGATAAGTTTAGAAATAGGAAAATAAATATTAATTAATATAATAGTAATATGCTTGGTGCTGGGAACAATAATGTTAGGAATAGTATTAAAAATCAAAACAAAAAGAAACAAAAAAGAAAACAAAATATGCACCTGGAATATAAGAACAATGTTAACTGCAGGAAAAATCTAAGAGATAACAGGAGAACTAAAAAGATACGGAATTAACGTAGCTGCCATACAAGAGACCAGATGGAAAGGAAGCGGCGAGTTAGAAAACAAAAACCTCAGCCTCAAATATTCAGGGAGCGAAAGACAAGGGCAATACGGAGTAGCATTTATGATACTCGGAGATGTAAGGCAAAAAATATTACAATTTAGACCGATAAGTAACAGACTTGCATACTTGCGCATAGAAGCATAGACTTGCACAATATGTCACTACTAAACGTATATGCGCCTACAGAAAATGCGAACAGAGAAGAAAAAGAAAAATGGTACGATGATATAGAGGAAGAAATAGAAAATATACCCAAAGAAGACACGATCATGGTACTGGGAGACTTCAATGCCCAAATAGGAAAAGAACAATACACAGAAATTGTAGCAGGAAGATACACAATACATGAAAGGACAGACATGCAACCTAGCAACAAGAACAGAGATGGTCATAAGCAGTACAAAGTTCTCTCATCCTGACAAACACAAAATAACATAGATATCACCAAATCAGCAAACTAAATCTCAGATAGACCATATTTTGATAAACAGGCGGAGACAATATTTAATTAAGGACGTAAGATCCTACAGAGGAGCCTGTGCTGACTCAGATCATTACATGGTAACAGCAAAAATAAAACAAAACACATTCAGGAGTAAAAATAAAAGCAAATAAACGAAATGGGACACTGAAGAACTAAAAGAAGAGCAAGTAAGAAGGAGATATCAGGAAGAACTGGAAAAATATCTAATAATGGATGACAATCAAGAATGTGTTGATGTGAAACGGGAGTGGAGCTGCATAAAAGACGCCATACAGGAAGCAGCCGAAAAAACAATTGGCAAAAAGAAGAAGAATAAGAAAAAAGAATGGTACAACATCTAATGTCAAAAAATTATGGAACAAAAAGTGGAAGCGAGATTAAAATGGATAAGAACGAATACGGCAGAAGACAGAGAAAACTACGAATTACTGAGAAGTGAGGGCAAAAAAATTAACAGAAAACAAAAACGACAATGGATAGATCTAAAGGTTCAGGAAATAGAGAACGAAAAATATAACAGAAATTCAAAAAAATTTTATAATAAAATAAAAGAAAACAATAGAACATTCAAAGGTAAATTAAAAGGAATAAAAAACAAACAAGGTAAACTTGTAGAGGAAGAGAAATAGTATAAAGAAATATGGACAAGTCACTTTAAAGAATTACTAATTGAACCACAAAAATTAAAAGAAAAAGAAGAAAAAAAAAAAAGAAAAAATAAACCTACGCATTACTACACCCTTCCTCGAGGCACTTACGAGTGGAAAGTTATGTTGCAAAATTTTTCATCAAGTTATCACGAAAAAGGATAAAATTATAGATTTTTTATAACGGCGCGACTGCTCGCGGGTTAAGAAATTTTCAATACAGGCTAAGCAGTGTCCTCGAATATTGTCAGCGTGAAGTTTTTCACTGATATTGTATTTCCAACACGTATTGAAGGCTCTCTTTAGATCAAAGAAAATAGCTACGCACATTTAAGTCTACAATATTGTGGTAGGGGAGCAAAGTATGCTAAATGTGCAGTCACTCGAGCGCTTTGGGGACCTATTGGGTTGTGAAAAGTAGGTCCTAAAACCAAAAAAAAATTAAGTAAAGTTTTCTATTTTAGTGAAAACTTGTTTATTTTTAATTTAATTTTCCATTTCCAATAATCGATTTTTTAGATTATAGCGCCATCTATCCATAATTCTAAAAAATGTCTCGAATAAAAGTCACTTATTTTTACGTAAGGAATCCAAATCTGCAATAAAAAACGGGGGCTCCCATTTAAGATTTTATAGTAACCCACACCCCACCTCCGTGGGGGGTCGTGACGGTGCCATTCGATAGATTTTTCAAAAAATATTGAATAAGTGTATTTTTTAGTTTTTCAATCTGATGTTCATTTCGCGAAATATCGCGGGATTCGTATTTAAAATATTAAATTTGCCCCCCACCCTCTCCGTGGGAAGACGTGTTTAATATCATTCGATAGATTTTTGAAAAATATTGAGTACGTATTTTTTAGTTTTTCGATCTGTCATTCATTTCGCGAAATATTCGCTTTTTTCGTGTGAAACTTTGGGACTAACCCATTTCCTCACGGCCCGCTCAAATCGTCAGATTTTTGAAATATACACTCTATTGCATGTACTTAACTTACCTTATCTTAATCTGACAATTTCGAATATTTTTAAGGATAGATTTTTTTTCGGCCCCCCTCTTAACGATCTCCCCTGCATTAAGTGCCAATATATGGTAGAGGTACATTTTCATGGTACAAGGTTTCTCCCATGTAATAATCTGACGCGCTCGAGTAACTGCAAAAATCCCCGCTTGGGCTCCCCTACCATTGTCGATTGCTGACCGGTTACGTCTGAAGTCGTTTTGTTCTGGTACGAAAAAATGAGGGTTATCCAGTGTCCACATAAGCCGGGCGTTGGCTATTTTTTCCATGGCATATGTTAGAGAGATGGGCCTGTATGATTCTGGGTCAAATCGAGGCTTTCTGGATTTTAATAACGGTAGAATTGTAGCTTTTGTCCATATAGACGGAAATAGGGAACTTGCATAAAACTTAAAATTCGAAAAAAAATGTTATAAATCAACAGAACATAATTCAGAATCTCTATCAAAGATAAAAAAGTTTTGTTTGTCTTTCGTTTGGCCCCTAAAGACGACTAAAAATTCAGTATTAGTGTGTCTTCCGAACAGTAAGGTTGGTTTTGTTACACGCGCTTAATTACTTTTTGCTCGAATTTAGGCAGGTAGATATTTTATTTTGGTTTGTTATTTAATAAACCCATAGTTAAGGTAAGTACAAGTTTTTTAATATTATAATGAGTAACTCTTCCGACGGGGGTACTCCCCCGTCTGGAAAAGACCCACCAGATGAGAAAGATATACAAGGCGAAATGGAAATTGATAATAAAATATATAATTTAGACAACAAATATATTTCGACAGACATCGGACCGTACTATGTTATCGTTGAACCGGTTGATCAAAAAAGTCATTTATCGGCTGTTAAAGTTGGGCACTATTTATTTAAAAATACTACTTTTAACACACATGTTATTGACATAAAATTAGTCGGGAGAAATAAAGTAAAAATTATTTTTAAATCTTATAATATTGCTAATGCCATTATAGGACATAAATTAATAAAAGATAACAATTTGATCGCGTATATACCTATTTTTTTCAACCATAAAAAGGCAATTATCAGACAAATTGACACATTTTTGTCCGAAAAGTATATAATGGAGAATATCGAAAGTGAACATAAAGTTGTAGATGTAAAAAGAATGAAACGTAGGATAGTTGATTCTGATAATGAGACACAGTTTGTCCCTAGGCAAATGATCGTCTTGACGTTTTTAGGAAATAGTTTGCCAAAATTTGTTAAAATTGATTTGGTGAGATTTGCTGTAGAGCCCTACATATATACTGTAGTTCAGTGTTTCAGGTGCCTTCGATATGGCCACACAGCCAAATACTGTAAAAGCACTACAACTAAATGTAGAAAATGTGGTCAAACCCACGATGAAAATGATGATACCGATTGCACTTCTGACACTTACTGCATATACTGTGAAAAGCATGACCATCAGTCCGTATCAAAAATTTGCCCGAAATACCAGGAACAATTAAAAATTAAAAAGATCATGTCTGAAAAAAATGTATCATTTAAAGAAGCTGAAGTTATTGTAAGAAATCCGTCTTACGCTAAAATAGTAACACATAATAATTTCGATATTTTAAATAATTTAAACAATTTCCCTGAGCTGAATGGTAATATTGACACGAACAATTCCCCCTCCACGAGTAATAAAAATTGGGTACCACGTCCTCATTACCAACAGCCGAAAAAGCGCAAAGTAAGTTCGCCCCTTTCAGTTAATAAACCCCCTTCATTTAAACTTAAAAATACCGCTTCAAACCCTATCATTCCTAATCCACATAGAGAAGCTTTCCATTCATACAAAGAAAAATTAGAATCACAGATACTGCAGAAACTTCCTTCTATTTTTGAAAATATGCTTAAAAAATTTAATTTGGTAAACCCAGATCCACTAGTTATCCAGGAAACACAAACAGAACTCAGAACAATCTTAGATACGATACAATACAATGATAGTGACGAAAATTATTATTAAGTAGATGATAAATATATTGCAATGGAACTGTAACTCCATTACAAAAAACAAAGCTAATCTTATTAATTTTCTAAACGATCACGCTGTTAAATTTGATTTAATTATGCTTAACGAAACTTGGTTATCTAAAAAGAAAATATTTCATTTACCAACTTACAATATATTACATGTAGATCGAACTGATGGATTCGGAGGCACTGCCATACTTATTAAAGATTCCCTATGCTATCATGAAATTTCAATTCGTAAAAACTTTAATTCCAAAATAGAAGTATGTGCAGCATATATCGATGACCTTAAGATATCCTTAGCCTCCATTTATAAAGCTCCCAACATAAAAGCAACTAAGACTGACTGGAATAATCTTTTTTCACAACTACAGGGTGATGTCATTATATGCGGTGATTTTAACTGTCATCACAGTCTTTGGGGCTCTACAATAGATAACTCACAAGGAAATCGACTTGTAGAAGCTATAGAAGAAACTAACCTAATTATTTTAAACGACGGACGACCTACTAAGATAGTCAGACCTAACGAAAGACCTTCTGCCATAGATCTTACCTTTGTCTCACCTAGCCTTTTAAGTTTATCTGAATGGAATCCTCTGAATGATACACTTGGCTCAGATCATCTCCCTATCCATATTACTATATCTCGGGAATATATCCCCACTAACAAAACACCTTCTAGAAAATGGATTGAGTCTTCAGCTGACTGGACGCTTTTTCAAAACCTAATCGAAACACAAATCTATAACAATAACAGTAATAATAACTCCTTTGATTTTTTTATGAAAGTAATAAATGATGCAGCTTCTAAGTCAATGAAATCTCGTTCAGGTAACAGTAAAAAACCTCCAAATCCTATTTGGTGGGATAATGAATGCACTTTAATTGTTAATGATAGAAAAGACGCATACCATGAATATAAAATTACCACGAATTATGAAAATTACCTCAAGTTTAAGCATATTCAGGCCAAAGCTAAATTACTTTTTAAACAAAATCAACAACTATGCTGGAAAAATTTTATTAACAAATTAAATAAAAATACCCCAATATCAAAAATTTGGAGTTTTATAAAAAAAATATCGAACAAAAACTCAACTTTTAAAAAACATCCTCTATCTGAAGAACTAATAAACCAAATTTTTGATATTGGAGCACCTAGTTTTGTGCCAAATATGCTTGAAGGTCCGAACGAGAAAATTGGCAGCCACTACATGGATGCACCTTTTGATATAACAGAACTTGAAGCTTCAATTAAGACCTCTAGATGTACTGCTCCGGGTAATGATTATGTTACATATGACATTATTAAAAATCTTCCCCAAGTTGCTAAAAATTTTATACTAAATATATACAATGATTGGTGGGTGAATTCAAACTATGTTGAGCAGCTCAAACAAATTACCATTTGTTTAATTTTAAAACCTACTAAAGATAGAAATATGCCTTCCTCTTATCGCCCTATATCTTTAATGTCATGTATAACTAAAACGTTCGAAAGAATGATAAAAACAAGACTGGAGTGGTACATCGAGTATAACAATATCTTACCTATTACTCAATACGGTTTTAGAAGGGGATATGGTACTTTGGATGCAGTAACTCATTTAGTAAATGACATCCAGATTGCCTTTTCTGGCAACAAGTATCTAGCTTGTTTATTCCTAGATATAAAAGGGGCTTACGACTCTGTAAATATAAATATACTTGAACAGAAAATGGTTAAGATTGGTCTTAGCGAAACGACTGCTCTAAATATATTGCAACTATATTTTTCTAGACATGTCTATATTAGAGACCATAGAAATGTGTTACATGGTCCAAGGGTTGTTTATCATGGGTTGCCACAGGGATCCGTACTTAGTCCTATACTCTTTAATATATATTCTGCCAATATTCATTCACTATTTCATAATTCCGTAAATTGCATACAATATGCAGATGATATCTGTATATACACCATCCAAAATAGTTATGAAGCATGCACTGAGGCTCTTGATAATATTATGCATAAGGTAAGTACATGGACAGAAGAAACTGGTATGACCCTTTCAACAGAAAAATGCTCTATTATGTTTTTTACCAGGCATAGACTACGTGCACCAGAGAGATTAACTCTGTGTGGGCGTACCTTGTCGGTAGTTAAAGAGTTTAAGTATTTAAGTATCATTGTTGACACCAAGTTACTATGGTCGAGTCACATACGTCACTTAATAAACAAATGTGAGAAAGGCTATAATTTGCTTAGGTGTGTAACAAATCGAAGTTGGGGCGCAGCTACTGGTATAGCTTTATTGTTTTATAGAGCCTATGTGCGGTCTATCATTGACTATGGATGTTGTTTATACGGATCTGCTTGTAACACCAATCTAAACAAAATAAACAGAGTTCAATATAAATGTCTTAGAACTTGCATAGGTGGAATGATATCATCACCGGTGAAAGCAATACTGGCAGAATGTAATGAATAGCCTTTGGATTTGCGTCGGCAGCTATTATCACAAAAATATCTTTTAAAACTAAAATCCTTAGAGTCAAACATGATCAACAAATTAAGTGATATTGCAAAAGAAGATTTAACAAACCGCTTTTGGAAAATAAAGAATTCTCCTCCACTGGCAGAAGCTTTCGTTGAGACCAATGCTGATCACATTTCTTTTGGTAAAAATAAAACATTGTTTATGTATACCATACCCTATAGATCACTAATAAAACCACACAGAGTCATAATACCCAATTATACAGAATACCATCATATAAATCACACCCTTCTAAAATCCATATTAGGTGGATTAGTCAATAAGCCATTTATATATACAGATGGATCAAAAACAAAACACGGAGTTGGTTGTGGAGTTTTTATCCAAAATACAAAACAATCATTTATGTTTAAACTACCATCAATATGTAGCATATATACTGCTAAACTTATAGCAATTTGGAAGGGCATTACTTGGTTAACATCAAATAATTTAGGAGATGGAGTAATACTAACTGATTCTAAGTCTGCATTGGAGTCAATAAAAAGCATAAAATTTGAAAGAATGAAATGTCCTATATTATGCAATTTAAAAAATTTGATAGCAGATTTAAATATAACATTTGTATGGGTCAAAGGTCATACAGGTATACTAGGTAATGAAAAAGCTGATAGTTTGGCTAAGGAAGCAGTACTTAACGGAGTTCTTTGTAATATTTATACATTACCAGACGTCTTTCATTTGATAAAAAATAAAATAAGATTAAAATGGGAACGACAGTGGGAAAATACTGTAGAAAACTCACAAAATACCTACTTTAAAATACATTCTACCCTACCATCCCCACCTCTATATATTTTCAACTACCCTACTTCAAAATTCTTTTCGGCAAGTGTTTTTCGACTTAAAACAAATCATGGGCGATTTCCATCGCACCTTGCTAAGCTGGGCATTATACAGTCCTCCGCTTGTAGTTGTGATCAGAACTCTTACGGAGATCTAAATCATATATTTTTCGGTTGCAAAAAACATTTAAAAAAATCCAATGATTTAATTCGTACACTTATTGAAATGAAATATTTTCTTCCATTAAATCTCACACACATTTTGTTAGCTGCCAATAAAAACACCTTGGAACTTTTAGTAAATTTTATTAAAGAAAATAAAATACAAATTTAAAACGGCATAACCCACATCTCTGTAGTTATACTATAACAAAATTCCTTTTACAACTTTCTGTGGCAAATGGACTTGATTCCATGCCATTATCTTTCCACACACACACACACGACTAAAAATTCAATTTATACCAGCCATCCCAAAACGCGTCGTGACGTCACGCCGTTGTATGTTTGCATTCTACACCAATTGTATATATAATTTTAAATTCGACATTTTATAAACGTCAGTAAAAAATACAGTTATGTGACGTTAAAAGTGTTTTTGATCGTTTGAACTATTCATAGAAAATTTGTACTTTTACAAAATGGTTTTATTTTCAATAGTAAACCTTCTTTCCTTTCCTTCAAAAACTATATCAAACTCCAGTCTCAACAAACTGGTATATATTATTACAACGACATATGATAAATGTCATTAGAATATAAACATTTTTCCTTTATTCTCCGACGACGAGCTGGCCAAATACCCAAGTAGGTGGAGGCCAATAAACTAAAGAAGGAGAAGAAGAATATACCTAAATATAACGATGTGTCTAGGTACACGCTAACGTGTACGGAAATTAAAAAATTAGAGTGTCAGAGTGTTGGAATTTGTTTAATCGCGTTGTGTTTACACTTTAATTTTTTTTTATTTAGCTATTGCCTCGACAACTAATGGCCATTGGCATGGTAGGTACGGTAATTTTGAACAGTTAGGTACCTAGTGTCATGTGTAGTGTGTGTGTTGAGTAAGTGTCTTGTTACTTTGCAAAGTCGACGTCATTGTCTTTGCAAAGAGACGCTAATTGTATCCGAACGTCTGCGGTCCCTCCGGTGAGTACCGATCCCACAAGGACAGAAACTATATTCATTTATTAATTTATAATAAATGAAAAATTTCTAACCCTGGTGAGATTCGAACCCACAACCTTTCGGATTTTTCAATCCAAAGGCAGGCGCTCTTACCACTGAGCCACGGAGGGGGTCACTTTAATTTTAATATTGATTAATAAAGAGATTTCTGATTTTTTATTTGTTTAGTGTTTGTTTTTAAATTAACTATGCAGTGTGGACAATCATTTAGTTGTTTTAATGAGTTTAACAACATTTTAAAACAATATGAAAAAGTTAAGAGACTATAAATTAATCTATATTTTTTTTAGTTATAAGTAAAATAGTATTTGAACAGAAAAATCCCAGAGGATTGGAACATTTCAATAATACTGCCTATACACAAAAATTGAGACACTAAAGAGTGCAGTAATTATAGGGGCATATCACTTCTCTGCTCAGCGTTGAAAATCTACGTAAATATTCTAGAAAAGAAACTACGAGAAATAGTTGAGCCTCGACTGGCAGATATACAAAGTGGATTTAGACCATCACACAGCGTACAAGATCATATATTCACACTACAGCAAATTACTGAAAAAAACACTGTTAAAAAACGATACACTGTACCTGGCGTTTTTAGATATGAAAAAGGAGTTTGATATCGTCAATAGAAAACGAATATGGCAAAGCCTGATAAACAAGGAAGTAGATGAAGAACTTGTAAGTGTAATAAATAGTTTGTATGTCAACACAAAAAACCAGGTCAGGACAAGTAACTTAATCTCAGGCGAATTTTCTAACAACGACGGGGTTAGACAAGGTGGAGTGCTGAGCCCACTGTTATTTATTTCTGTTATGGATGAAGTTATTAAAAAGTGTTGGAAAAAAACTAAAAAATGCGCAGTAGGGTATAGAAATTTGCAGCAAATAAAAATTGAAGCCTGTGCATTTGCTGATGACATTGTATTAATTGCAAGAACTGAAAAGGCTCTCGCAGATAACATAAGAATCTGGGCTGAAGAACTAAAAAATTACAACTAATAATAAATATGGAGAAAACTAAAGTAATGACAATAGCCAACAAAGAAGCAACTGTAAATATTGAAATCGAAGGGCAAAAAATCGAGCAAGTAGACCTCATTAAGTATTTGGGAATAATGTTAAACAACAAAGGTACACAAGAAAATGAGATTGGAAACAGAATAAAATTGGCAACGAGAACTTATTATTCACTGTATAAAAATTTCCTAAACAAAAAAGAAATATCAAGAAAAACCAAAATAACAGTAAATAAAACCGTATATATGCCAATTACAATATATGGAGCAGAAAACTGGGTACTCAATGACAGACAAAGGAAAAGATTACAAGCTGCAGAAATGAGATACTTAAGCAAAGTGGTGGGAGCAAGAAGATTAGACAAAAGAAGAAACGAAGATATAAGACATGAATTACAGGTAAAATCGCTCAACGAAAAAGTTAAAGAAAAGAAGTTAAAATGGGCTGGACACATGATAAGAATGAGTGGTGACAAACAAGTGAAAATAACATGGGAGGCCAAAGCAGTGGGTAAAAGCACGAGGAGCAGACCAAAGAAAAGCTGGAACAGTAGTGTAAACGAAATACTTAAGAAAAGAGGAACATCGTGGCAAGAAGCAAAAGTTTTAGCAGCAGATAGGAAGAAGTGGCGGAAATTTGCAGAGAGTATTATACAGGGTGAGTCACCACTAACGCGACGGAAGATTACATCGAAATGGTAAAAGATTTGAAAAAAATTTAAATTGAATAGTTTGTAAGTTGATAAAAGCTACATTTTAAAATTATTTTTAAATATACAGGGTGTCCCTATAAATGGCGGCGTATCAAAGTTATATTTTTGAAGTTATACTTCTTTAGGCGCGATTGAGATTGAGGGTGAATTTATATTGATCTGCGCGCATGCGCACACCGACAGTTTGGTATTAGTCTTTATACGGGCTCTGATTGGGTGTTGAAATGATCTGTCAATAATTGTTCTATATGGAGGTTATCGGTAAACAAAAATGTTGTATAATATATTAGTTTTTATTGTTGTGAGGACAGAAATAAAATCAAATTTATAATTATAGTGACTTTTTAAATAGTTTTGAAAAGCCACAGGTACGTAATTCTAAATGTTCCAGTTGTATTCCAATAAAAAATTATCTTCATACCTATTTGGAAAATGTAAAAAAATAATGTACTTACCTAGTAGCTATGCTATACCCCTAGTAGGCAATGCTTTAATTTACATAATCTGATTACGAACAAACTTTCTACAAATTTTCATCTAATGTATCGTTTTCTTACTCTATATACAGTTGAGTCCGCGAGTCTTTACCCGTGCGTCATCATTTAAAGCATACGAAATAAGTCGGAAATCTATTTCACGCAACAACAACAGGGCTTTTCATTCACAGTCATTTGTTTCGAGCTTCTGTCATATGTCGTATAATCCGTGTATATTAATATTATACACAGATTATACAACATTTGACAGAAGCTCGAAACAAATGACAATCGATGAAAAGCCCTACTGACAGAAAGTGGCTACTGTTCCGATTACGGGTTTTATTATAAAATTTGACGTTATCAAATATATAGAATGTCAAATGTAAGTTTTGCTTCAAAATTTTTGTGCAGAATTACAGCTACATTTGAAGTAGCTTAATAAATTCTTTTATTATTATTGATTAATAAATGAATAAACAATTTATAAAAAAAATCAATAGCATATTTTATTTTTGTTATTTTATTCACTTTGACGGAAATCCAAACACAATCATTCTTTACTGTATGAATGACGTTAGCTTTGTATGTTTTAAATATTAATTGCCAAAATGTAATTATTTACCTTAAAATTTCAAAGCCCAATATAAAATTAGCTGTGAAAACAACTGTTTGTGTAACATAAAGAAACTTCAAAACGCAAAAATTCGACAAAAACCGCAAACAATTCAACTGACTGACAGCCACAAAAGTAAACAAAGCAGAAACGTCAAACAAATTGTGCTTAAAATATGAAAACATACCGAATCGTCTTTTTTTGCACTTATCTCTTTTCAATGCACTGAGTCTAGATGGTTCATAAAAATAACATGTGTTTTTACTTAATAACAAACGGCAGCTGGTTTGTCATGAGTTTCATGCGTGGAAGAGAATGATGCTAGATAAAAAGTATGTGTTTTATCTCGCCAGGTATTAATGACGCACGGGTAAAGACTCGCGGACTCAACTGTAGTGTTGTATTTTAATTCGACAAAAATCAAACTAATAAAAATTCATATAAACAAAATGTCAAAAAGTTGTTCAGTTTGTGTATATTCCTACATAACGTATACGCGAAGGTGGTGCAGTTTGAAATCCCTTCGACTCTCATACGGCGGGATACACGGGAAGTAGGTTCAAGCCCAATGCAAGTTACATCATTTTTTTTTATTTTTTTTTTATAGATTTTATGATTGTAAGTATATTATTATATAATTTTTTTCAGAAAATACGTATTTAATTAAAAATTTTGGCAACAATTATTGTTCAGAAATTGTTTGTGGCATTTTTCAATGTGTTTGTGTGTGTTTTATTCTTTTATTTTTTTAATTTTTGGTATTGTTTTAATAAAAATTTTTGGAAAGTAGTAGAGAAACTGTTTAAAGTATATTGATTTCGTTAAAATCATGTAATAGAGTATAACTTCTTACGTGCGTACAAAGTACACACATTCTTTTTTTTCTTATGGAACACCCTGTATTTTATTGAATTTTTTGATTGTCCGTAAAAAATAAGGTATAGTTTCATAAGGCTTCCCTATACCTATGTACAGAGTGTTCTGAGTTATGTTGACTTTTCTTAAAATGTAAAGTTTTAAAAGAAGGCTTATTCTCAAGTTATTTACAAAATTATAAACACATTACTTTTACATCTAAATTGTTGGATATTGGTTGATTGTATTTCATGATTAATTATTACACATTTATCTACAGGGTGTTTAAAATTTACAGTTTTATTAGTGGAGTATTCAATGTGTCATATGATGCTTATTTTAAATGGAACACCATGTATATTAATAAACACTTATACTAAACAAATTTACCTCTTTCGAATGGTATACGGATGTCCTATACCTAGGTGTCACAGTTTTTGCGTAATTTACAATTATTTAAATTCTTAATCTGTAAATCGATTTTAAAACAAAAGATGTAGTTAATTAATGTCGTTGTATGAAATTGTCAGTTTATGACAATAAGGTCTGGTAACTATCTTATAATTAATGCATTCCATGCTTGATTATTACACATTTATTTACAGGGTGTTCAAAAGTTATAGTTCCATTATTGGATTATTTAATGTAGCATAATATGATGGTTATTTTATTTTAACACCATGTATATTAATCAAGGATTATACTAAACACAGGTTGTTCCTCTTTCGAATGGTATATGGTATATGTTCTATAACTAGGAGTCATAGTTTTTGCGTAATTTACAATTTTCTTAAACGGTACATCGATATTAAAAATATTTATAGTCACTCTCGATTTTTAAACCCATCATCTTGGCATAGTTGTTATAGAGTGTAGTTTTAAATAAATATGTAGATATATTTTTATTTTCTGATTTGTAAAATAAATTTTTTTCTGTATTAAGTAATAATATTAAGAAAATAACTAAATACAAAATGAACCACAACTTACTATAAGTAAAAAATTATCAGTTATGTAATACATGTTCAAAATGTTTATACAACAAGCGATTTTAAATGATTGGTTTACATTATTTAACTTAGCTGGTGTTATAGACGCAAAAGCGTTCGAAATTCTTAATTTCATAAAAATATCATCTGAAGTAGTAGGGTAGGAAGTGTAGCATTTACAATATTTTTAATATATTCCCATTAAAAAAAATTATCTTGGTCAATCCTGGTGACCTAGGTGGCCAAATATATGGACCGAATCTATCTATCCATTTATTTCTAAATTTTATGTTGAGGTTGTTCTTAACATCAGGTCAAAAATAAGCAGGAGCTCCGTCCAATTGGAGCCACATGTTTGTTCGCACGCTAAGTGGAAGGTTTTAAGAAGGATCCAAAAAACTTGTTTTAAGAAATTTAAAAAAGCTGCTCTATTCAAATTTTCGTCAAAAAAATATGGATCGATAACGTACTCGCTCAGAATACTACCTCAAACATTAACACTTCATCGGTGTTAATACTAAAATACAGGGTGTTCCATTTAAGAAAACTCAGAAAATATTCATTCCGAGTTTCGACCAACCCTGTATACTAAAATTTCAAAATTAGCTATACTAATGATTCTTAACAATAGTAGACTATATTAAAAATCACTTGAACGTAAGCAGAGTTTTTAATGTCAAACTATTAAAATTCTACAGAGTGTGAATGTTGCTACGAAATTAATAAAAAAACGTAAATATCTCTTAAAATACCCTGTATAATATTACAAAACCTCATATTTTAAGAAAGAAGATATTGAGGAGAATCCAAAAATGTAAAAATATACAGGGTGTCCCATTTAAAAAAACGAAATTATAGGTATAACCGGAAGTTGCAAAGAGATGAAAATATTTTCATTTAATAGATCATCCTTCAAAACCCCTTTATTCCAATTTTCATGATTCTGTTGCCTTTAGTTCTCGAGATATTTCTAATAGGCCAGTTATCTGCCTCACCCTGTATTTATTTTGCTAACCTAAATATATATACTTTTATATATACATTAATTTATTACAATTAAGTTTGAAACATCTGAATAGTTCTGCTTCCCTTCCCTTAACAAATATTTTTCTATCAAACAAACACTAAACATATCAAAATAGCTTGTACCAAAATATACAGTCACTGCGCACGCTAAATAATGACGTCACTGGCTTGATGAAGTTTAATTCGCGTGTACCTCACTTTTTTATTTGCGTACACGTTGGCGTGTATCTAGACACAGCGAAATATAACCATAATAATAACTAATGTAAAACTATGTGACGCCACGGGTAGTTTGAACTATTTTATACCGCAGAAGATTTTAAATATGTATTTCTAAGTTATTACGAGTTTTTGAAGCGTGAAATTTTGGAAATCTCATTTTTAAACAAGACTGAACATTATTATGTAATAAAAAAAATGTGCAAATTCCATATTGCCGATGCTGCCAAATTTGATTGATTATTTGAATCATAGGAGATTCTGACTAATAGAAAGCTACGTAAATAAAAATTACAGCGATTACTTTTAAATGATTTTAACTTTAGGTCACCCAGATTGAAATCTAGGTCACCATTTTAAAGTAAAATAGTAATATACCATAATCAACATAGCTACATTGTAACTAGATTATCAATATTTGAACTTCCTTTGAAAAAATAACTTTATCTTGCAACTGATACACGCATATATAATTTTTGAAGGTTACATAAATATACCAATAGTCCAGATTAAACTTATTTTTTGGCTTAAGAATTATTTTGTACTTTCTTTACTGATTAAAACGTAACTTTATAGAAAAAAAGCCTAATCAAGAATGTATTTTTACACCTAGTTTGCAACATTGGGTTATTTGAAGGATATTAATTTGAAAAACATTTTGTTATTAAACTATATAAGTAGGTACATATAGCCCAATAATTGAACGTTTTCGAGTGTAATTTTCAGGGGCATCTCCGAATTGGATGAAAATTTGGATTTAGGTTCTACTTAAGCTCCATTTCAAAGTTGAATTCGTTCGGTTGGTTGTTTTTCCTGGGGGGTGACAGTCACCCCTTCTCGGGGGTAAAAAATGTGTGTTTAAAATAAGCCCGGAAATAGATAAATTGACTGATTTTAAGCAACTTTCATTCTATACAGTTTTTTATGTAAGTCAATACTTTTAGAGTTATTTTGCGATTGAAAATGTTTATTTTTCGACAAAAAAACTATGTTTTCAGAGGGTTTTTCGCAAATAACCAGGCTCCCGCAGCATGAAGCTTGCAGGGGGGGGCCCAATCGATCTGGGGTCTGATATTATGTAAAAATCTGTTATTGGTATATTATTTTACGTTGTGTGTTTAAATTTAAGAACGTAAATTTATAAATAGGCATGTTCGGCAAGTGAATCATCTCATATCTATAAACTGAATATTTTTCGGTCTCAACAATTTTTATGGTAACGGTAATAAACTATATTGCTTTGTACGTGACCATTGAAATATTTGAGAATTGCCATTTGCCGAATTTCAGAACAATATTTCTAAATCTAGAAATGGGTTTTCTCTTTACATTTAGTATTTCGATACAATTATCGGCAGTAGTTTCCAGATGCGTAACAGGTCCCCGTAGCATGGGCTATCAATATTGCGTCGTCTTCATAACAGAGTATTTTTACTTCTCTGTTTCCCACTCTCTATCCTCTTCCTTTGTTGATGCTATTGGCGATTTCATTCATGATTAAATTGAAGAGAATCGGGCTCAATGAGTCCCCTGCCTTATTTCGTTGCCTATGTCTATAGATTCTGTAAGTTGTCCTTTTATTCTACAGGAACTTTTCTATTATACAGAAGATGAATTACATGTTTGAGTCTTAAAGCTTGCAGGGGCCCCAATATGTCAGGGGCACCATCTTGCCATCTAAGATATGTAAAAATGTGTCATTTTTATATTATTATAGGCATACGTACATACGCAACGTTTTTTAAGCAGTGTAGTATTGAAAATAAAGTTGTCCATCAGATAGATATGTATTAATAAAATTGTAGATATATTCGCTGATAGTAGTACACGACGAAAGTTATTCCTCTCATCAATAATACTATGGAATATTGTAATCATTTATTAATTTTTGTTCTTTTTTTTCTATACCAATAAATCGAGTGGTTCGAGCGAAAACCCGATAACTAAAAATAACATTGTTTCGAAATAATCGCGATTAAAGATTTTAGGAAGTTTGAAGAAGATTTCAAATCGTCATAGGAAGTTCAATCAAATCGTCATTAAACTTTCTATGACGATTTGAAAACTTCTTCAAACTTCCTAAATCTTTAATCGCGATTATCTCGAAACAATGTTATTTTTAGTTATCGGGTTTTCGCTCGAACCCCTCGAAATATGGAAAATGAAGTTTTCATAAACAGTGCACGAATACACTGATAGTCCAATAAATGACCGTTTAGGAGTGTAATTATCAGCGTCACGGCTGATTTGCTTGACAATTTGGATTTTGGTTCTACTTTACTTACCCTCCACTTGGGAAAGTGAAAAACATATGTTTAAAATAAGTCCGAAAACTGTTAAATTGACTAATTATAAGCAATATTCCAGTACCTACAAAAGATGATTACAAAAGTCTTAAAAATGGTCTTAACTGCTTCGTTTGAGCGAGTCTTACACTTTCTGAAAAATTTCAGTGTGCATGTTGAAAGCGTTTCCGCGTCCTGCGACAATTAACATATTTACGTTGTCGGACTACGAAACGCGGTTGTAAATTTGTCGGACAAGATATCGATCGACAATCTCTATTATTTAAATATAAGTACTTTAAATTGAAAATTCAGGGTTTTGTAATCACAAAATCTTGAAGTCCGACACCCGCAAGTAATCACTCTAGTGCGGTAGTTTTGTTATTACAAAACTCTCAATTTTCAGTTAAAGTACTTATACATATTTAATTATTAAAGATTGTCGATCTCCTGTTCGACAAATTTACAGCTGCGTTTCGTTAGTCTGACAACGTAAATATGTTAATGAAGCGGGACGCGGAAACGCGTCCAACCTGAACTCTAAAATGTTTCAGAAAGTGATAGACTCGCTCAAACGAAGCCATTTTTAAGACTTTTCTAATCATCTTCTAAAAAGGACGGTGTACTGTGGACTACAACATATTGTTGAATATTTTTCGATTTTTTTCGAGTTATTGCGAGTGAAATTGTTTATTTTTCAACATAAAAGAAACAGAAAGAGAAAAACTAATCCAGTTAAGCTCAAAATAAAGTTGGCCCACTTTTTTGGTAAAAAAAATCGTGTAAATTCACCTGTATAGCACCTAAAATAAAATTAATAGTTAGCGCTTTATCATTTACTTTATATACGCTCTGAGCTTCGCTGGTGTCGCTCCTAGCGGTTACTAATTCAACTTTTACCGGTAATTTTTAAATTTATTATTTAATTGTTATCGCTTAATATTTACATCGCAAAAAAGTAATTAAATTGTAATTGATTTTTTTAAGATTTTTCTAATCATTTTGACGTTGTATTGATAAAATATCAATTTCTTACTTCGGATACTTTGACAATAATCGTGTAGATGGCGCTAAGATTATAATAGATTATATTTATAATTAGATATTACGGAACATTAAAAAAACTTAAATTCAGTATTTAAAACGTAAGTATATTTAAGGTAAAAATATATACCACAGCTTTGACCAACTAATATTGTTTATAATTAATGTTTTTTATTTTAATTTTAAATTAATCACTTTGATATGTCACTACTGGCGTTCGCGAATTTGTAAATATCCCCTCTACGTACGAGCTCACAGCGTATACAGTTGAGTCCGCGAGTCTTTACCCGTGCGTCATCATCTAAAGCATACGAAGTAAGTCGGAAATTTACTAAACGCAACGGCAAGTGGATATTATTCCGATCACGGGTTATAGTATAAAAGACGTTATCAAATAAATAGAATGTCAAATTTAAGTTTTGCTTTAAAATTTTGGTGCATAATTACAGCTACATTTGAAACAGCTTAATAAATTATTTTATTATCATTGATTAATAAATAAATAAACAATTTATAAAAAAAATTCAATAACATATTTTCTTTTTGTTATTTTATTCACTTTGGCGGAACCTTAAACACAAGCATTCAACTGTGTCAACAATGTGGTTAGCTTTGTACGTTGTCAAAATTTATCGTAAACTAACATAAACTTATCAGAAAATTTCTAACTCCAATATAAAATTAGTTGTGAAAACAACTGTTTGTATACTATAAAAAACTACAAAATGCAAAAATTCGACAGAATAACAACAAAAAATTCAACAAACTGACAGCCACAAAAGTAAACAAACCAAAACGTCAGAAATTGTACTTGAAAATATGTGAAGACATTCCCAATCGTCTTTCTTTGTACCTATCTATTGTCAATGCACTGGGTCTAAATCGTTCATAAAAATAACATTTGTTTTTACTTAATAACAGACGGCAGCTGGTTTGTCATTAATTTCATGCGTGGAAGAGAATGATGCTAAATAAAAAGTATGTGTTTTATCTCTCCAGGTATTAATGACGCACGGGTAAAAACTCGCGGACTCAACTGTATGTATTGTTTATATGATCTGTAAGTTTGACCGGTTCAAAGATTTTATTTTTGAAAAAATAGTTATTTTCTTAACTAGTGCGGAAAGTGATACCTTCACGCACGAGACTGCCGTTGACCCGAACGACGCGATAGCGGAGTTAGGGCAAGCAGTCGAGTGCGGGGAAGACACTTTCCGCATGAGTTAGAAACAATATTTTTTTAGGGCCGTATGTTTGGAAAAAAGCCACAAAAAATAGAGTTATATCAATTTTTATTTAGAAGTGAAAATACACAAATTAATTCATTGACAAGGTTGTCAAAACCAAACTTTCAATATAATGGGTTTCCATGACGACGATATTGGTTTCCATGACGACGATTCAAAGCCATTGTAATTTTCTACTGATCTGACTTTCAAATATCATGTCAAAATAATTTTATGTCATCGAATTATCAGTGGTAATTGCACAAGAGCTCTAAAAT
The DNA here is from genome assembly GCF_917563875.1 of Diabrotica virgifera virgifera. NCBI lineage: Eukaryota > Metazoa > Arthropoda > Insecta > Coleoptera > Chrysomelidae > Diabrotica > Diabrotica virgifera. The sequence continues at coordinate 77,252,167 of NC_065451.1, forward strand.
TCTATATTAATTTTAGAGATCGAGTGCAATTTGTTGCGATTATTTCATGAATAAAACTGTTCAAAACCAAAATTTTATTGTAATTTATTTATGTAAGTACAAATTAGTACAATTAAACACACAGTTTTTATAAATATTTGACGATCGAAAGTCATCACTTTTGTAATTTTTAAAACATTAATTGTCATTAATGTCACTGAATGTATTGTTTCGTAGCAACGAAGGGCATCTGACGTAATATACTTGACGACGGGCAATTATCAAAAATTATCAATTTAATTTAGATTTATGTAGCTTTCTATTGGTCAGAATCTCCTATGAATGAAATAATCAGTAGTAATTGCACAAGAACTTTAAAATTCTATATTCATTTTAGAGATCGAGTGCAATTTGTTGCGATTATTTCATGAATAAAACTGTTCAAAACCAAAATTTTATTGTAATTTATTTATGTAAGTACAAATTAGTAGAATTAAACACACAGTTGTTATAAATATTTATTTGACGGTTGAAAGTCATCACTTTTATAATTTTTAAAACATTAATTGTCATTAATGTCACTGAATGTATTTTTTCGTAGCAACGAAGGGCATCTGACGTAATATACTTGACGAAGGGAAATTATCAGTAGTAATTGCACAAGAGCTCTAAAATTCTATATTAATTTTAGAGATCGTGTGCAATTTGTTGCGATTATTTCATGAATAAAACTGTTCAAAACCAAAATTTTATTGTAATTTATTTATGTAAGTACAAATTAGTACAATTAAACACACAGTTGTTATAAATATGTATTTGACGGTTGAAAGTCATCACTTTTATATTTTTTAAAACATTTGTCATTAATGTCACTGAATGTATTTTTTCGTAGCAACGAAGGGCATCTGACGTAATATGCTTGACGACGGGCAATTATCAAAAAGTTATCAGTTTAATTTAGATTTCTGTAGCTTTCTATTGGTCAGAATCTCCTATGAATGAAATAATCAGTAGTAATTGCACAAGAGCTCTAAAATTATTGAATTTTTCCCGAGTGTCAATTTGACAATTTGGATTTCACGAGCCGCAGGCGAGTGAAATTATTTCAAAGTGTCACGAGGGCAAAAAATTCTATATTAATTTTAGAGATCGAGTGCAATTTGTTGCGATTATTTCATGAATAAAACTGTTCAAAACCAGAATTGTATTGTAATTTATTTATGTAAGTACAAATTAGTACAATTAAACACACAGTTGTTATAAATATTTCACGATTGAAAGTCATCACTTTTATAATTATTTTTAAAACATTAATTTGTCATTAATGTCACTGAATGTATTTTTTCGTAGCAACGAAGAGAATCTGACCTGACGTAATATACTTGACGACGGGAAATTATCAAAAATTATCGATTTAATTTAGATTTCTGTAGCTTTCTATTGGTCAGAATCTCCTATTAATGAAATAATCAAAAATTATCAGTCTAATTTAGATTTATGTAGCTTTCTATTGGTCAGAATCTCCTATGAATGAAATAATCGCGTTAATTTCATTAAAACATGAACAGAATAAGATAAATTTGAAATAAATTAGTAAATAATATCGAAATATTAGTTTATTGCATGTATTATATTATATTATATTATATTATATTATATTATATTATATTATATTATATTATATTATATTATATTATATTATATTATATTATATTATATTATATTATATTATATTATATTATATTATATTATAATATATTATATTATATTATATTATAATACCATATTACAAGGTATTTTACTTTCCGGCACACCGTGCGGGAAAATTTACTTTCACGCACGCCGTGCGGGAAAGTGCAACTTTCGGAAACGAAATACGTGCGTGAAAGTGGCTCTTTTAGCACGGCTGTAGAAAAATTGTTTTTTTTTGTAGGAAAGGGGTTTTTTATTTTGGAAAAATGCCCTTTTTCAAAATAACTTAACAAGTATTAGTAATACAAAAAATCTCAACTAGTAAAGAGATGTAAGTTTTGCTTTTATAAATATTATGGTTTTATTTTGTTATTAATACAAAAATTGGTTAATATAAGACTGTTCAAAATTTGCATACACTCGTGATTAGTGACTCGTTCAAAAATAAGGTCTTTGGACCAGTGAAACTTACAGATCATATAAAAAAGTTAAGTAATTGGTAAAGCGGTAATGATTAGTTTAATTTGGAGTGCTAAATAGGGTGAGAATTTCACGGTTTTTTACCAAAAGAATGGGTTAACTTTATTTTGAGTGTTACTCGCTTACTTTTGATGCTAGAAACCTTTATATAAAATAAAGATAAAGATTTTTTAAAAGAAGTTTCAATGTGCTTTTCACGTTGAAATATTCGATTTGGAATTTGAAGAATAAGAAGAATTTTTCATTAGTCACAACTTTATGTTTACTGGGTCGATAGACAAATTTTTTTATTTTTGCTAAGAATATTTTTTAGATCAAATTCTTTTTGAGTTATTTGCGGAAAACCGCTTGAAAACGTGGTTTTCTTGTTCAACAATAAACATTTTCACTCTCAAATAATTTAAAAAGTATTGACTTGATCACTTCGGTGGTGACACTGAAAATTACACGGAATCTCCGTATTTCACGGTCATTGACTAGGCTATTAATATACGTTTTTGTTACACAAGTCGTATTTAGTAACTTTTAAAAGAGGGTCCCATTTCCAATTCTGCGGGGGGGCCCCGACAGAGTTTGTTACGCCACTGCAAATAACTCAATAAGTAAATAGTTTTTCCACCTAACTCTACCGAAAGTATTCTTTTCCGGACCTGAGCAAAGTTGTACTTTTCCTCCCTAGGGAGGAAAAGTAAAAGTGACGTCATGGTATTTCATTCATGAAATATACATTATTGACGCCCTGGACAATATCTATTTTCTATTACGTAGGTATCTATACATTTTAACGTTTATTTAAAAACACTCTGTATTTTGCAGAATGGTAAAAAACAGTAAATTGTTATTCTGATTTAACAATGTTTACATTAATAATTTGACTTATATTTGACAGTTGACAGTTATATTGTACCTACTTGTTAGTTTTAGTTCTAATAAATTTTGTTGGTTAGTTACATACATAAATTAAGTAAAAATGAAAAAATTACTTGTTATTTGAGGAAGGTGGAAAAACCATATGTATAACATGGGAGTAAAGTACCTTTTCCTCCCTTGAATGATTACTGCCCTCCGCTACGCGTCGGGCAATAAACTTCATTCTCGGGAGGAAAAGTAGCACTTTCCTCCCTTGTTATACAAATAGCTATATCGAAGAAAATATTCTTAGGAAAAGTATATAGCTTATAAAAAAACTAATGAAATGGTGTATAAGTAAAGTCTATAAACCAAATACAAGTAAAGTTTCAACGTGAAAACAATTTAAGCAATTTTCGGGAAAAACTTATTAACATTTTTTAAAGTGTTTAAAAAAAGTTTATAGGGTTAAAAAAGTTGGCCCCTTTTTTTTGGTAAAAAAATCGTGAAAATCTGACTATATTTAGCACCCTAAATAACATTAATTGTTACTGCTTCACCATTTACTTCAAATGTATCTAGGTATATGGTTTGTATGATCTGTAAGTTTGACCGGTTCGAAGTGCTAATTTTCGAAAAAAATTAGTTTTATAGTAAAAAATTTTTTTCTAAAAATTTTGGAAAAGTTTCCTTTTTTCAAAATAACTTAAAAAGTATTAGTATGGGCCATTCCACGAATATACGTTGTGTTCAACATGAGAAGTACGAAACTAAATTGCAAATTACATTCTTGTTTATTGGAATAATTTTTAGAGCCATCTACTTTCGTACTTCTTCTGTTGCACACTAAAATATTCGTTGTCGCGATGGTCTGGAACAGACGTATATTCGTGGAATGGCCCAAAATACGAAAAATATCAAACAGTAAAAAATGTAGGTTTTGCTGTTATAAATATGGCAGTCTTGTTTTCTTTTTCTGTAAGACAAAAATTAGATATGATATGGCTGTTCAAAGTTTGCATACACTCGTTTGCATACACTAGTGACTCGTTTAAGCTCTTTCAACTATAATCTTTTTAAAAATAAGCACTTTTAACCGGTGAAACTGACAGATCACGTAAAAAATAGATAAGTAAAGTAAATTATTTGTAAAGCGGTAACGACTAATTTCATTTGGGGAGCTAAACACTGGGAAATTATTTTTAATACTAGAAACTTCTGTTAACAATTAAAAAAAGTTTTTTTAACACTTTAAAAATATAATGGGTTGTTCTCGAAAAGTGCTTCATTTTTTGTTTATTTCACGGTGAAATATTCGATTTGGAATTGGACGAATAAAAACGTATTTTTCATGAGCTACAAATTTGCTTTTGCTGGATCTATAAACTGTACGAATACACAGCTCTTTTCGTTTTTTCTAAGCTACATTTTTGCTGAAAATATATTTTTAGATAAAATATTTACTTTTTAAGTTATTTGCAAAAACCGTCTGAAAACGTAGTTTTTTTGCCGAAAACTAAACATTTTCAACTCGAAAAGTATTGACTTAAGTAAAAAACTCTATAGAACAAACGTTGTTTATAATTAGTCAATTTATCCATTCCCGTCACCCCCCAAATAAAAGCAACCAACGGCACAGTGGCGTGCTGGAACTTTCAAGCGGCCCGGTGATTTTATAGGAAAGCGGCCTCCCATCCTCATTTTACCTTTTATCATCAGGATTTTTTATTCATTATTTATAATGAAAACCTATTTGACCGGCCTCAAGAGGCCGCGGCCTCTCGGTGATTGCACCGATTCTTTTATATGGCCAGCACGCCACTGCAACGGCACAAATTAAACCTTGAAGTGGAGGGTAAGTAGAACCTAAATCCAAATTCATGCAATTCGGAGTTGCCCCTGTAAATTACATGGTATTTCCCGTTCATTTACTGTGTTATTAAAAATATGCAATTACATGTTATATAGAAGAAGCAGTATTTAAAAAAGAATAATGAACATAAAAATAGCTAAATAAAGTATTTTAGCTATTAACTTCTAACTATAAAGCTAACATATAAATCATTTAATTAATTATAATCTATGAAAAAGAAGCCCACTGATGACCCTCAATAACTCGGTCTATATGGTATATATCAGCAAAAAATGTTAAAACACAGAAAAAACACAAGAGTGTCATAGGTACTAGTTGGAAAACTCTGATAAAAGCTTAATCAAAGCAGATATATTTAAGAATAGTATTTGTGTTGATACCCAAAAAAACTACATATACATTTTATAAATAGCAGCCCTGCAAAGAATAACGTTGTAACCAGCTGAAAAATCCCGCTGATGATTCTTAATAACTCGGTTTAAATGGCAAAAAAAATTAAATACAGAAAAAACTTTGATAAAATCTGCCTCACCCATGTTTTTATACCAAAAGACAGTGGCATAACTAGTCTGACCTGTGCCCCAATGCAAGTATTGCTCATGCGCCCCTATTCCCAGACTTCTTCCCCCCCAACCTCCAACGAAACTAACAAACGACATTTCTCCGTACTTCCAGGGGATACTATTTCACTACACACGACATTGTACAAGCCATATCCAATCAGCAAAGTCAGACAAATATGCAGGCTTACTTACTTTCCGTGTCCGGAACACCAACAACTTTAAATTCTGTATTTCCAATGGTTGGCCACACAGATGGCCCTGTCATTTGCTATAATTAAGTCTTCTTCTGTGCAGGTCTCTCTCATCTCTGTGCATGATAGTAGATGACGGCTGGTCTGAACCGCGCCACAGTCGCAGGTATCGTCCTCCTGGTATTCCCATTTTTTCAGGTTACTAGCACAACATGAAACGCCGGTTCTTAGTCTGTTTAGCGCTTTCCAAGTCGGATACGGTAAATTGTGTCCAGCAGCCATTTCCTCAAAGGGAGGAAAATGTGTCGCGGTAGCTGACGCTTGCCATAGGTGTATTCGGCGCATCTCTGGCGCTTCGGGGATGGATCTTAATGTTTTCAGGAAGCTTTTCCGAGATGTTAGTCTGCTTGGCTAAGTTTGGTGGTCATATAAGGAGTGTCTTCAGTTCGTCTCCTGCTTTTTTTGTTCTACCTCTGACGTGACCTTCCTCCTGATAGGTGGTGGAGCAATCCCAGCTATGGGGTATACTTCTTCGATAGGTGTCGGTTTCAGGCAACCCGCTATTATACGGACCGTTTCATTTAGAGCCACGTCGACGTTGTTTGCGTGAGCAGAGTTTGCCCATACTGGTACTCCAAACTCCGCGGCCCAAAAACATAATGCTAAGGCAGAAGTGCGGAGAGTGTATGGTTGTGCTCCCCATTTTGTATTAGTTAGCTTGCGGATGATATTATTTCTGACACTTACTTTCTTCTTGACATCTTGACAGTGGTATCGGTAAGACAGAGTTCTATCCAGACTAGCGTTACCAGGTGTCCCGATTTGCGCGGGACGTCCCGATTTTCAGGGGTCTGGGGACGCGTACCGATTTGTACCTGATCGGGACACTAAATGTCCCGATTTTCACCCACGAAAATCAATTTCAGAAGGACTTGAAGTGAATTTTATAAATATGTTATAAAAACAAGGCATTCCTAAAAGCGGCAAAATCGAATGAACAATATAATTTTAATGAAAAATAAATAATTTACTAAATCTACGATTTTTTTTGTAATTTCGTCCGATTATTATTATTATGTAGGATTAAATGCAGATTCTAGAAACACCTTGTAGTCCAGTAAATGAACGGGAAATACGGCGATACCGTGTAATTTTCAGGATCAACTCCGAATTGCATGAAAAATTGGACGGATTGTGCGCCATTGGTTGCTTTTACTCGGGGGTGACAGTCACCCCCGATAGGTATTTGGGGGTGAAAAACCGCGCGTTTAAAATAAGTCCGGAGTTGGAAAAATTGACTAAATTTAAGTAATTTTAGTTCTATAGAATTTAACTTAGTTAATACTTTTCGAGTTATTTACGATTGAAAATGTTTATTTTTCGACAAAAAAATCATGTTTTCAGGAGATTTTCACAAATAACTCAAAAAGTAAGTATTTGATCAAAAACTATAATTCTTAGCAAAAATGTAACATAATATAAAAAAATGAAAAAAAAAATGTGAACTCGTTAAGTCTTTAGAACCAGCAAAAGCAAAGTTGTAGCTCATGAAAAATACGTTCTTAGTCGTCAAATTCCAAATCAAATATTTCAACGTGAAATAACCAAGAAATGAAGCACTTTTAGGGAAAACCAATTGAAACTTTTCTAATAAAGCTTTATTTTTATGTTTTAAAAAAGTTTCTAACATCAAAACTAAGCAATTTATACTCAAAATCAAGTTGACACCTTTTTTTGGGTAAAAAAATCGTGAAAATCTCCCTTATTTAGCACCCCAAATGAAATTAATCGTTACCGCTTTACAAACAATTTACTTTACTTATATATTTTTTGTAGCTTTTATAAAAGCTACATTTTTTCTAAAAATATTTTTTTCGGACCTAGCAACACTAATTCAGACGGACGCCAAGGTATTTTGGCGTTTCGTTGTGTTCCAGCATCTGGCCGCGCCATTCCACCATCAGTGGCCTTCGGGCATGCTTGTTTCTAAGGTGGAAAGCACATATCTGGGTTTCTTGGGTGTCAGATGATTTTTATCGTAGTATAGAGCTAAGTTTCCCAGGGCATATGTCAGTTTCACTTCGACTTCATTGAATGTTCTTCCCTGAGCTGTCACAGCTGTATCATCAGCGTCAATTAATTGCCTTGTTTGTTGGTGTATGGATTGGTCGTTGGTGTATATGTTGTATAGAATCGGCGCGAGGACACTTCCCTGTGGTAGCCCGTTTTTTGGTCCCTCCACCGACTGTTCTTGGACTGGAGCGTTACGTAGAAGCGTCTATTCTGGAGGAGACATTTCACTTACCTTGTTAGTCAGAAATCCTTTGTAGTTTCGTAGAGTTTTGCGAGTAGCCGTTGATGGTTAACTGTGTCATAGGCGGCAGTTAGGTCTATGAACGCTACTCCTGTTATTTCTTTCCATTCATAACCATCTTTAATATGTTGGGTGAGATTAAGAATTTGCCTGCAGCAGCACTTTCCGGGTCTGAATTCTGCTGGTTCTGGAATAATCTTAGTCTCCACATATTCAGCGATGCGGTTCAGTATCATTCTTTCAAATGTCTTGAAAAGGTGGCACAAAAGAGAGACAGGTCTAAAACTCTTTGTATCCGCTGGTATACCGCAGAATATACAGAATCGACCTGGTTTCTTCTTAAGCTTCTTTCATTTTGAAGAAACATGCGCAATTCGTTTTGAAAATCTATTATATGCACCGTATTTTTAAATATACCACTATATGCAAAATTCAAAATCAGAGAAAGATTATTCAAAGAAATATAACAGTAATTTTAAAGTTAATTATTAAAAAACATTATTATTCAAAAAATTAATTGAAAGTAAAATTAAGGGGCTATCCTAGTATAAAAGTACGAAATTCACATACTTTTTTGTTAATTTCTAAAATAAAAAGAACTGTACCAATTGTTTTGAAAATTTGCAAGAGCATTTATTATAGAAAGAAGTACATCTAAAATAATTTTCATAAAAAAATTTCGAAAATTAAACGATTTATGCGCCATCTACTTGCACCGTGGAAATAAAAACAGCTCCACTGCTGCAGTAATTATGACTAATAGAGACCCTGAAACATGAAATTTCAAAATTATTATTGAAATATATGTTACTTTCTATACCATCAACTAGGGGTATTTGTGGCCGGCCACAGTTGCTCGTCTGTGATGCAACGTCCACGCCATATAAGAACCCACGATCAATAATCGGAAACTATTTTTGTGGATCCACAGAGTGCCCGGCCGCAGTCGCCCGTCAGTTATGGCGCTAAAGGAATAAAATACCACGAATATTTTTTTACTTTTTTTATTTTCGGGAAGCTACAGGGAGTTTTGCTTCAACATATCGATACATTTTTGGCAAAGTAACGTAAGTGACATTTTTTGCGAAAATCATGTTTTTCCATTAAACTAACACTGTTATTGTTTAGAAGGTACTGCCAATGTAGTAAGCCTAGAATTACTTTAAGCATAATATATGTATAGGCTTACTACACTTTATAAGTGCCTTCTGAACAATAATAGCGTTAGTTTAATGGAAAAACATGATTTTCAAAAATATCACTTACGTTACGTTGCCAAAAATGTATCGATATTATTTTGCTAAAAATTTTCCAGAATATCAGTTTTTTACGCCCCCCTAAGGCCTGGGCCCACATTAAAGCACAAAGACTCAGATGGTTTGGACACACACAAAGAAGAGGGGTAGAAGAACTGATCAGGAAGATAGTAAACTGGAGACCAGTAACAAATAGACCAAGAGGAAGACCAAAAATAAGATGGGAAGATCAACTGCTAGACGATATATCAAAGATGGAAATTGCAAACTGGAGAGAAAAGATTCAGGACCGGAGTGAGTGGAGGAAGATAGTAGAGAAGGCAAAAAAACATCACAACCTATGAACGATGACCTAAAGGAAACTGCGGACTAATCCACCGCGTGAAATGGATTAAAAGAGCTCATAGTATTTGAGCGGCCTATACTCTAACAAGAGTGAACGCAGTGCCGGTTTATCCACTGGGCGCATGGGACGGGTGCCCAGGGGCCCGGGCCCCGGAGGGGCCCGTTCCTTTTAATTATAAAAAAGTAAATTCGCTAAATAATCTACAATCTACATATTTTCCAAAATTAATCTCATACGCAGATACGCCAATATCTCAAACATCTACCATACAACTGACCTTCAAAGAATAAAGAAAATAAAATTTTTTTCGAAGAAGCAGCTGAAAGTCAAATAATTTTAAAGGGGCAAGAGATATTCAGAATTGAAGTATTTAATGTCATATGCGACAATATTACTCAAGATCTTTTAAAGAGAATTGAATGCTACAAGCTACAAGGATGTAACATCAGCTTTTAGATGTTCTTTTACGCTAGATATAGAAGAAGTCAAGACGTCAAATAATACTTTTTGCGAGAAATATAAAAAAGATGTTGATGAAACCAAAGAGAACTTGCATAATGAAATTACCCATTTTGTAACGTTATGTATAAATAAATATACATTTTATGAAAAATTTTATGTCATCCAGGATGTATAGGCAACTTTTCCCCATATTTTAACTGCACATTTATTTGACGATACTAATTTCTAATGCTTCAGACGAGCGGTCTTTTTCGGCTTTAAAAAGAAACATTTTTACGGTCAAATTTGGGTCAAGAAAACCTAGACACATTATCACTATTGTATATAGAGAATGAAGAACTGGAGAAACTGAATTGGGATAATAGTATATGGCAGTTTGCGAATCCCAAGTCAAGAAAAAAAGTGATCTAATTTTTGTCTTTATGTATTTTTTCAAATATGTTTTTTGTTTGTCATATGTTGTTTTGTGAAACTTTTTGTTTTTGATTTATGTTTTCAAATGTATTTTTTGGAATATTTTTTTTTAATAATAGTCTATCGTTTTATACCGCTGACGTGCCTTTGGGATTATAGCAGGGTAGTCTGCTATATCTAGGGCCTACGGTATACAAGGAGAGTAACAGGGCCAGTGCTACACTTCAACCGCCTATTATTACCCCTGGTTTTACCCAAAGTACTCATTTTTATTCAGGCTGAGTCGACCTGGGGCCTATAGACATTTTAAAAATGTCTAGTTCTTGCCGACGCTGGGATTTGAACCACGGCCTACCAGCACGCGAGTCAAGCATACTACCGCCTGAGCTACGCCGGCCCGGGATTATTTTTTATGTTGGCTATTCTTCTTGCTTGTTTAAAAAAATTATTTTATGGATTTTACAATAAACCTTTATAGTTAATGCATGTATTTTCTTGTTAAAAAACTGACAACGAATAGCAATGAATGGGGCCCCTAAACCTCCAGCGCCCAGGGCCCGAAGTTAGGTTAAACCGGCACTGAGTGAACGGTCCATATATATATATATATATATATATATATATATATATATATATATATATATATATATATATATATATATATATATATATATATATATATATATTGAAAAACAAAAACACAAAAGATGTAAATCTTTGAAACACACTCAGTGATCAAAAGATCTAAGTTATTGGTTTACCGACCAAACGTAACTAAATCAAACAAATGAAATAGAGAATGTGGAAAAATCCTAAAAAAAAATCCTAAAAAAAAAACCTGAAATGGTGGATGTGTGAATTGTTCGTAAGGGGATTTTTCCACATTCTCTATTTCATTTGTTTGATATATATATATATATATATATATATATATATATATATATATATATATATTTGAAAAACAAAAACACAAAAGATGTAAATCTTTGAAACACACTTTATATATATATATATATATATATATATATATATATATATATATATATATATATATATATATATATATATATATATATATATATATATATATATATATAAAAACATGAGATGTAGATCCTTGAAACACACTCAGTGATCAAAAGATCTAAGGTTAATGGTTTGACGACCACTCGTACGAAATCAAACAGATGAAATAGAGAATGTGGAAAAATCCCCTTACGAACAATTCACACATCCACCATTTCGGGTTGGGAAAAATTTTTTGAATAGAATCAAAGATCCAAACACCAGTTCTTAGAAATGTGTTTCGCCCTCTTCAACCTCTCTGGGCTTATCAATAAAGATGAGAGGTTTAATATCTTTAGACACATTCCAATCAAAAAACAACATTCGAGACTTAGACATAGAAGGTGCGTAAATCTACGGCAAGTCCGACAATGACAGTCTCAAGTTTTAATTCCCTAATTACTATATATATATATATAATATATTATATATATATATATATATAATTATATATATATTATATATTACTATATATATATATATATAAATATATATATATAAGGCCTGCGCCCCAATACACCGCATTGGTTGCATTGGCGTTAGTTACGCCACTGTCAAAAGGAGTAACCTAAAAAGACATTCACACCCAAGAAAGTCACTAGAAATATTACCAAATACATCTTCTTTTGTGGTTGATCATATCGGCCTTTGACGCTAATCCATAAATATTATAATTTAATACGTCGCTAAAGAGTTCTAAAAATAACTGTTTATTATATAAAAACAGACTCCTTCAATTTCTTATTTAGGTGCCGTGTCTGCATTCAGACTTTGGCCGTCATCACGGTTATGACTTTATTACGGTTGTCTTGACCGACGGTGGTGGGGAGACTTATATTTATGACTTTGCGTCACAAGAGTACACAATCCCATACAGTAGAACGTGATAATCCGGACGTCAAAAATCTGGACCGTCAATAATCCGGATTTGTATCTACCAAATATATCTGATTCTTTTAAAATAAATTAAGAACTTCGCTGCGAAAAACGAACCTCTACCGCAGTTCAAAAATATTTTACACATTTTTTTAAAAGCCCAAATAGTGTCTGATGTTTTTACTGTACACATGGTCCTATTATAAATTAATTACAATACAGTGTTTAAACATTTAAAAAATGTTTTGATTAATTTCACCTCTAGACACTTTACTGTACAAGAGAAAACATAAAATTTTAAAACGTTTGTTGTACTTTAATGTGTAGACTGGTCTTTTTTGAGGTAATTTCGATAATCCGGATAGTTTGATAATCCGGATGGGGTCCGGTCCCAATTAATCCGGATTATTGACGTTCTACTGTATTTTTAAATGATTTTCGATCACTGAATGTGTGTTATTGTGTATATATGTGTATTATTTGTGTTATTATTAAATAATAAGACAAATAATACACATTTTATCTTATACCGGGTGGTGAATCGTAAAACGGTCCATAGGAAACTCAATGTAAAATTATAAATTGTTGAATTCCTGCTTCCCTAATTATTTTACGTCAAAAGTCATGAGAGAATACTTGTAGAGAATTAAAATCTGTATTAAAATCAAAAGTTAAAATTGTTCTACGATTTAGATGCATTCCAAAATTTTGAAAAATATGATACATTTGCCACAATAGGTATGCGTGTAAAAGTTAGGCCACACGTTACTATTTAACTGACAGTGCTCACACCATTGACTGAATAAAAAATCTTTATTATTAATACTTTCTCCGCAACTGAGGGTATCTTATCAACTGTATTGTTTTTAAACAATAAATCAATAAGTGATAAAATAAAAATATTGACAGTTCAAAAATGTGAACATTATTATATTGTGTGTGGCCTAATTTTGGGCTGAAAAACTGAAATATATTACATTTTTACAAAATTTTGGAATATGTTTAATTCGTAGACCAATTTTAACAGGTCGCTGCCTAAGTATTACAAGGGTGTATGTAACAAAATTAAAAAATCAGAAATTTTAATATAACAATGTTCTATGTATCATAAGGCACACATAGAACTTCGTAAATTTAAAATATATGCATACAATGCTCTAAAATTAATCGAAAATCATTGGTGTATGTTGTGAAAATATGTAAAGAGCGCAACATAGTCCTATGTTAAACATAGGGCTTTGTTTTTCACAAAATTTCAGTGAACTTCCGAACTCAGTATAACCTCGTCCTATGTACGAGGATTTCATAAAAAAGAAAGACTTGACTCCAGTAAAAATTAATGTTTATCGCAAAATATTTTGCACTGAATTTAATTATTCATTTAATAAACCTCCAAAATATCTATGTGACCTATGCGCTGAAATAGACTGCATGAATAACGAAAACACCCTTAATGGAGAAAAGAAAAAGGAATATGAAAAACACTTGCACTTTTAATGAGAGAAGAGAAAGAGACGGATATGGAAAATGGTAAGGCAGTACTGTGTTTTGACTTACAAAATGTATTGACATGTCCAAAACGAGACGTCAAAAATTTCTTTTATAAAAGTAAGCTAAATGTGTATAACATGACAGCCCACCTTTCCATAAACCGGACTGTTTATTGCGTGATGTGGTCAGAGGCAATGCATGGTCAAGCTGGGAATGATATTGCCAGTACTGTTTACAGAATCCTGAAAAGGGTTGTAGAAGACTATCCGTTATTGGAGGATTTGACTTTGTGGAGCGATAGTTGCGTTCCGGAAAATCGCAATAAATTTATGAGTTTTGCCATTGTACATATTTTAAAAACTAACACGAACCTAAAGAAAATTCAAATTAAGATTTCAGTACCTGAATATTCCTGCATACAAGAAGTCGATTCAGTTCACATTGCAATTGAACGCAGTTTGAGAAAATCTGAATACTTTTCTCCACTTTCGTTAGTCAGAGTCCTTTTGAAAGTAAACACAAGAAAGCCTTACACCATCCTTTAATTGAAAGAGCAAGATTTTCTGGATTTTTTAACCCATTCATCAAAACTGAATTATACTGCAGTTCCATTTTCAAAGCATGAATACAAAATCATCAATTTAAGACAACGAACTGGGAGGAGACATACTGCTGAAAATGACGAAATACCCATATCAATAAACAAAAATGATATTAAATCACCTTGGCACAAAACAAGGTGAAAGTGGAAACTCTGAAATCTATGTACAGGTGGATGCCAGAAGTAGACAGATACTTTTAGGTTCACATGTTTTTCAACATGTCTAAACATAAACAGTAAAAGTGAGATTGCTGATCAGAAGATAATGTTACAAAGGCTTATGTTCCATGTTTTTGCATTTTTCGTTTTTTTTAGAGTTGCAAAGTTCTAAGTTATTTTATTTTTTCAATAAAAATATGGGAAAAATTAAATATTTTTTCTTCATTTTTTTTTTAAATGTGTTCTTGTAGTTGATTTTTAACTATTACGTTTAAAGCAAAAGCAAATATACTTTGTTTTATACGAAATCTAAGGGTCAAAATATTCAAAATTATTTTTCTCAGTTTCATCATTTTGTATCATACAACCTTGTAATTCTTAGGCAGGGAGTTGTTTTCAATACAGATTTCAATCCTCTACAAATAGCGGAAATTCAACAGTTAAAATTTTACATTGAGTTAATGCAAAATTTTGACGCATGTCAAAATTCTCAATGTCTTTTAATTATATTCATTTTTTTCAAATTCTGAGAAAACTAATAAATATTTTTGAAAAATTTAAACTCAGAATGAAAGACTACATTATTACCGAGGGCCGAAAGTCCCTGAAAACTTCTATAATGTTTATTTTAATAAGTTACAGGGCTGAAAATAAAAGAGAAGTGTGATATTTAATTTCAAATATTTCATTCATTAGAAACTGCTTGTTTATTCTAAGGGGCTTTCCGCCCTCGGTAATAATGTAATCTTTCATCCTGCCTTTAATTTTTTCTAAAATACTTATTAGTTTTCTCAGGATTCGAAAAAAATCATATTACGATTCAAATGACAGTACACTAGTGACGTAATCGCACCCTTAATGTTCATTGGTTAGTCGATCTGGGCAACCGTAGTAATGTCTAAGAACCGTGGGCCGTCATCACGGTTCTTAGACATTACTACGGTTGCCTAAATCGACTAACCAATGAACATTAAGGGTGAGATTACGTCACGAGAGTTTACTGTCATTTGAATCGTAATATGATTTTTTTCGAATCCTGAGAAAACCAAGTATTTTAGAAAAATTTAAACGCAGGATGCAAGATTACATTATTACCGAGGGCGGAGAGCCCCTTAGAATAAACAAGCAGATTATATTGAATGAAATATTTGAAATTAAATATCACACTTCTCTTTTATTTTCAGCCCTGTAACTTATTAAAATAAACATTATAGAAGTTTCCAGGGACTTTCAGCTCTCGGTAATAATGTAGTCTTTCATTCTGAGTTTAAATTTTTCAAAAATATTTATTAGTTTTCTCAGGATTCGAAAAAAATTAATACAATTAAAACACATTGAGAATTTTGACATGCGTCAAAGTTTTGCATTAACTCTATGTAAAATTCTGAACTGTTGAATTCCAGCTTCCCTAATAATTTTACATCAAAAGACATTAGAAACTATTTGAAGAGGATTGAAATCTGTATTGGAAATAACTGTTAAAATTGGTCTACGTAATTAAACATATTCCAAAATTTTGTAAAAATGTAATACATTTTAGTTTTCAGTCCAAACTTAGGCCATACACAATGCAATAATGTTCACATTTTTGAACTGTCAATATTTTTATTTTATCATCTATTGTTTAAAAACAATACAGTTGATAAGATACCCTCAGTTGCGGAGAAAGGATTAATAATAAAGATTTTTTTATTCAGTCAATGGTGTGAGCACTGTCAGTTAAATAGTAACGTGTGGCCTTACTTTTACACGCATATCTATTGTGGCAAATGTATCATATTTTTCAAAATTTTGGAATGCATTTAAATCGTAGAACAATTTTAACTTTTGATTTTAATACAGATTTTAATTCTCTATAAGTATTCTCTCATGACTTTTGATGTAGAATAATTAGGGAAGCAGGAATTCAACAATTCAGAATTTTACATTGAGTTTCCTATGGCCCTTTTTACGATTCACCACCCGTTATAATAGTCCAAGTAATGAAGCTTAAAATAGGACAAAACCTCGCAATTTTTACAGAATCGATCGATTTGCTTGAAAATTTGAGAATAAGTATTGGATAGTCCAAGGATCAAAATCTATATGATGCCAAAAGGCGCTTTTACCATGGGGGTGTTTGCCACCCCATCTCGGGATTGGAAGATTTTTATTTTATTTTGACAGCAAAAGTTGGTAAACACATTCATTCTAAGCAAGAAACGTTTTATACGTTTTTTTGATAAAAGTAACAGTTTTCGATTTATTCGCTATCGAAAGTGTTGGTTTAAATCGAAAAAATCATTGTTTTTAATCAGTTTTCTGCTAATAACTCAAAAAGTTCTCGTTCTATCAAAACAAGTTTGCTTAACAAAAATGTACCTTTTGAAAAAATAAACAAAATCGTTTTTTATAATTTGCTTTAAGACCAATAGTAATCGAGCTATACTTTATTATATGTTAGCTCTTCTTCGTAATATGCTAAATATTGTAGATTCAAAGTCAAAAGACGGGAAAACTATGCATTTTTCGAGGATAACTTGTTCAAGCTAATTTAAAGTATTTAAAAATATCTATCTTCAGAAATAAAAAAATAGTCCCTAGCTCAAAAATTAAGTGACTTATAGTAAAATGAATGTCAGTCCCTATTTTTTTCAGCGAAAAACTGATCGTAAACTTCCCCCTACTCTCCACCCTAATTAAAATTGGTCATTAACCTTATTTGGTCTTCTTAATTTATGTATTGTTAATAGGTTCTAGAGGTTTGACCGGCTTAGAATGATTGGTTTAAAAAAAGGACTTAAAAGCGAATAACGAATTTTTGTAGTTTGGTAAAAAATGCCCATTTCTTCAGAATAGAAAGATTAGCATCAGAGATACGAAAAAATATTTAAATATAAAATTGTAGCTTATTTAATTCCCAAGAACTTGGTTTGCAAAAATTTTTTCTATGGCAAAAATTGAGTGAGCTATTGAAAATTAAAACTTGTAATAACATGCAAAAACCACCTTTAGCAACCCTTTCAAAGTCAAGTCTTTTTGTGAATGAGGATTTTAAAATGATATAATATTAATAGCCCTATACGTCCTGTAAAAACTTACAAAATTCTTTTTTAACAAACTTTCTAGGATAAAAAATAAAAAAGTTACGGTTAAAAAATCAATATATTTTTTTAAAATCAAAAAAGAGGATATCCATTTGGAAGCATAATAATGTAAGTTAGCGGTGTTCTTAGTCATCTGCCTTATTAATTCTTCTTTATTTATGTATTATTAATAGATTCCAGAAGTTTGACTGGATTAGAATGATTAGTTTTTAAAAAAATGTAGTAAAAGCGAATAACGATTTGTAGTTTGGTAAAAAATGCCTTTTGCTTCAGAATAGAAAGAGTAGCATCAGAGGTACGAAAAAATATTTAAATATAAAATTTTAGCTAATTTAATTCCCAAGAAATTGGATTGCAAAACTTTTTTCTACGGCAAAAATTGAGTAAATAGTAAATGAGTATTACCGAAAAACATTGATTTTTTCGATATAAAACTAACACATTCGATAGCGAATAAATCGAACACTATTAATTTTATCAAAAAAATGTATATAGCGTTTTTTGCTTAAAATGAATGTTTTTATCAACTTTTGCAGTCAAAATTATAATAAAAAATTTCCATCCCCGAGATGGGGTGGCAACCACCCCCATGGTAAAAGCGCCTTTCGGCATTATATAGATTTTGATCCTTGGACTATCTACTACTTATTCTCAAATTTTCAAGCAAATCGATCCATTCTGTAAAAATTGCGAGGTGAAAAGCTTCGGTTCCTCGACTATAAGATAAAATGTGTACTATTTGTCTTATTATTTCATAATAACACAAATAATACACATATATACACAATAACACACATTCAATGATCGAAAATAATTTAAAAATATGGGAATGTAAACTCTTGTGACGTAAAGTCAAAAATATAAGTCTCCCCACCACCGTCGGACAAGACAACCGTAATAAAGTCTAATAATCGTGGGCCGTCATCATGTTTACAATTCAATTACCTGAAACCTCTATCCGCTGCTGCGCGAAATAATTATTCTTCTTCTACTTCTAAAAACAGCTAAAAATCTAAAAATTAAAGGAATAACGCAGAAAATATAAAAAATCGCTGATATAACTTAATTAACATATGGAATATAAAGTGTTGTCCAACGTATTGTACAAAAGACTCTTCCCCTACGCCGAACATATAGTGGAAGGATATTAGTGCAGTTTCCGTCCTAATAAATCAACAACGGACCAGGGACCCCGATTTTTGACCCTTAGTAAGGAAGATCCTTGAAAAAAAAAACCTAGAGTTCGGTGTCGACACCCACCATATATTCGTGGACTTCAAAGTCGCATACGACTCAGTTAATAGACGTAAACTTATACTTGCTATTGTAGAATTTCAAATACCGCTTCATCTTGTCCAATTAACTGAACTTACACCCACAGGAGCAGAGAGTATGGTAAAAATCCAAAACGATTTCTCAAGACCCTTCCATTGCAAAAATGGACTAAGACATGGTGATTGGCTATCGTGTCTCTTATTTAACGTGGCATTAGAAAAAATAATTCGAGAGTCCCAGATTAATACGAATAATACTATCTTAAACAAATCAATACAAATTGTCAGATACGCAGATGATATAGACACCCAGGTAGGTCCACAGAATCTCTGACTAAAGCATTTCGGTCGTTAAGAGTATCTGCACAGAGAATGGCGCTAAATATAAATGTTCAAAAGACCAAATATATGTGTTGTACTAGGTCAAGCAACCAGACACCTACAAGAATAGTAATTGACGACGTAGAACTGGAAGGTGTCGACATTTTCATTGTACTTACGCTCGATGCTAACTAAAGATATCAATGTCAGTGGAGAAATTAAAAGAAGAATAGTGCTCGTCAATAAGTGTTACGTGTTACTATGGTTTAAGAAGACCGATGGCCTCAAAAATACCTAGAAAAATTAAATTGGCTGTCTATAAAACACTAATACGTCCAGTGCTAACATATGGTTCAGAAACTTGGTCAATTACACAGAATGACCAAGAACTGCTCAAACGTTTTGAGCGAGAAATCCAAAGAAGAATATATGGAGGGATAAAAGAACAAGGTTTGTGGCGCAGGCGTTACAACTTTGAGTTGTATAGAAGTTTTGGAGAACCTGACGTTGTAAAATTCATTAAGGTGGCGCGCCTTAGATGGATAGAAAAGGAAGGTGCGACAGGATGATGCCACAGTCAGAAAAGTTTTTGGCCGAAGAGGGCCGATAGGATAACGAACAAGAGGAAGACCGAGACTTAGATATCAAGACAACTTAGAAAATTATTTAAAATCTATTGGAACTAAAGCATGAAGAAGAGTTGCTGCAGACAGGGGCGAATGGAGAATTTTTCTGAAGAAGACTTTGGCTCATAAAGAGCTGTAACGCCATTGATGATGATGATCAGTTGATGAAGAATACTTTAAACAGGAGATGTTCTTTACTATTCTCCAAGCTTCACTCATTTGAGTGGAACTGTTTCTTTCAGAGACGTATTTTGACTTTTGAGGCTTTTTTAAAAAAAATTTTATGATTAATTGGGCTCTACCTTTTAGGCTTTTGAATTCGATTTTGTTTTCTTGGGTTTTGTGCCGTTTAAACCTATTTGGAGCTTTTTTACTTTGTCATATTCGCAATCTTTATTCCACCAAGGTATTGAATGATTATTGTAGATTTTTTTTTTTTTGGTTTTTGAATATAAAGTTCGGCACACACTTTTTTGACTTTTGTATACGTCAAATACAGTCATCTAAAAAACAGCTCCTGAAAATTGCTATTTAAATAGTGAAATAATATATTTTGGGCTTGTAAAACTCGATCTATTACATCCTTAATAGTTTTTTATTGCCAGTGACCAAGAAAAACCTAGAAGTTAATTGTATTTGAATCTATTTTACCCCATTTGGGGTTTCCGTTTGGAGACGTCAATTAGAAGCGACAAAGTGTTCAATTATTAAAAACTTTAAAATTTAATATGGACTATGCAGGGAGACCTCCAGATAAACCTCCAGATATTAACATGATGGATCAAGATGATAATATAGAGAAAAGTGACATCAATATAAATAACACATGGGACGGTAAATCAAAAAATAAAGGAGAAACTGTAAGTAATAAATCTGATAATTCTACAGACACTATAAGAGAACATTTCCTATATCAGATCAGTGACGTAGGACCTTATCATGTATATATAGAAAATAATACTCCGAACTTTAAAGGTCAGCTTAATGCTATCAAAATTGGCGACATTATACTCTCTAATTTTTCGAATTTAGATAACAAAATTACTAGTATTGATTCAATAGGCAAGAATAGAATTAGAATTAAATTTAAAGATTATCAATCAGCCAATTTTTTAATCAATCAAAAAGCTTGCTCATTGTTTACAAACAACAATTTAGATGTTTACGTTCCGAAGTTTATACTCCATAGACAGGGTATAATTAGGGACATAGATATAGAATTTTCAGAAGAATATATCAAAAATAAAATTAAACAATATGATATGCACTGTAAGTTCGAAGTAGTTTCGGTTAGAAGAATAAATAGAAAGGTAGAGAAACATATCGAAGATAAAACAATAATAGACAAAGTTCCAACAAAATCATGTATTGTTAATTTTAAAGCACAAACTCTTCCTAAATATATCACAATTAATAAAGTGATTAAAGACGTCGAACCATATGTTCAAAAAGTTCTATTATGTTTCTCTTGCCTTCGTTTTGGACACCTTGGATTTAATTGTAAAGCACGTCCCAGGTGCAACAAATGTCATGATTTCCATAATACAAAAAATTGTAAAGTAAATGAATATACTCCAACTTGTTTCAGCTGCCAAGGTAATCATTTGACTACACACCTAAGTTCATGTCCTGAATTTTCTAGACAGAAACAAATTAAGAATACGATGTCATCATTAAATCTAAATTTCTTTGATGCATGTAAACAAATTCCGAAAGTTTCATATGCCAATATTGCTGCCAGAAATAGTAGTTCTTCCTTGCCAACCAATTTTAATCAGAATGAGCAATCTTATCAAGTAATTCCAAATCAATCAGCTTCATCCGCAAAGAAATTCTCCTCACAAATGTTCTTCAGCAGTAATAACCCAGAAAAAATAAATTTTAAGCGACACCGGTCAAGTTCTCCCAATCCTTTGGAATCAGCTCAACGCTCACAACATGGCATGGGGTTGCGAAAATAATGATACTCACGGTAAAGTTTTATTAGAGGCGATAGAACAATGTAATCTATTATACTTAAATGATAGTTCTCCAACTCTTGCACTAACTTCCAGCCCATCAGCAATCGACATAACAATATGTACCAAGGACATTGTATCTAAATTAACTTGGTCTGTTATTCAAGATCCACATGGTTCTGATCATCTACCCTTGATCATCGCCTTGGAAAACTCGGAACAAGCAATACAACCTGGTGACAATACACACAAAAGATGGAATTTACATAAAGCAGATTGGAATTTGTATTCATCGAACTTTTATTCGGAAAAACAACCACAAACTTATGAAGAATTAGTTACCGAAATAAACCGATGCGCAACCATTTCAATTCCAAAATCATACAACAATAACAAATATCCTACAAACAAGCTACCAAAACCATGGTGGGATAATAACTGCGAATCAG
Organism: Diabrotica virgifera virgifera; assembly: GCF_917563875.1. Classification (NCBI taxonomy): domain Eukaryota; kingdom Metazoa; phylum Arthropoda; class Insecta; order Coleoptera; family Chrysomelidae; genus Diabrotica; species Diabrotica virgifera. The sequence continues at coordinate 77,274,492 of NC_065451.1, forward strand.
CTGCAAATAACCGCAAAACAGCATATAGACGTTATAAAACAAATCCTAATCTTCACAATCTAATTGAATACAAAAAATTAGATGCCTTAGCAAAGAAAACTTTTAAAATTAGAAAAAAAGAAACTTGGATAAATTACTGCGAAAGCTTAAACTCCAACACTCCAATCAGCGTCGTCTGGAAGAAAGTAAATCTCTACAAAAACCGAAAGCAGTCCAATCAACTTCTGATAAACACCGAAGCTGCATGGATAGAAGAGTTCCATTTCAAGATTTCACCTCCTTGGGTTCCAAGTCAAATAAATGAAGCTACAGTTACCGTACCCAGAGAAAACTTCAATCTAGAGAAACCATTTGAATTATGGAAATTAAATCATGGACTCAAGCAAAATAATAGTTCATCTCCAGGGATGGACTGTATATCATATTCTATGCTATATTTTCTACCTACAGAATACAAACTATTATTACTACAAATTTTTAACACTATATGACAAAACAAAAATTTAATTCCCAAAGCATGGAAGGACTATATTGTATTACCTATAAAAAAAAACCAGGAAAGCCAGATAACAAAGTTGAATCTTACAGACCTATATCTTTAAGTTCCTTTATGCTAAAAACTCTGGAGAGATTATTCAAAAATCGGCTTGAATACTGGCTTGAGTCCGAAGATATCCTTCCCAAATCTCAGTACGGCTTTCGAAAATCCAGGTCTACACAAGATGCTCTCACTTCCCTAGTCTCTTCTTTACAGGTCAATTTTACAAATCAGGCGTTGACAGCTGCAGCATTTATAGATGTAACTTCAGCGTTTGATAACATCAATTTAGACATTCTTTATAAAAAATTAGTAGATCTTGGAATGCCAGTTAAAATTTCAAATTTCATTGTATCCTTGTACAAGAATAGATAGACTTACTTAAAAATAAACGAGAACCTTTTACCACCAAGGTTAACGAGTATAGGTATACCACAGGGTAGTATTTTAAGTCCACTTCTTTTTTCATTGTACAACATAGATTTAGAACACATAGTACCTCCACACTCTAATATTTTACAATTTGCAGATGATGTTGTGTTGTACACCTCCCATTCTTCTCTAGACATTTGTAAGACGTCAACTTGAATTTACATTAGATTGTGTAAAAAATGACTACCATTCTCTAGGTTTATCCATATCAACGACAAAGACTGAAATTTGTTTTTTCTCCAAAAAACGCCAAATTCCTCAAGGCACCTTCAAATTAGGTAGAATAGAATTTCCGATAAAAAATTGTGTTAAATATCTTGGGACGTATTTGGATCGTAAATTGTTATGGAAGGATCAAATTCGTTATATTATAAAGAAATCAGAAAATTCTATGAATATCCTTAGAGCTTTTTGTAGAACCGGTTGGGGAGCTGACCCGAATATTGCATTGCTATTCTATAGCTCAATGACTCGACCAATTTTCGACTATAGTTGTCATTTATATATGGGTCTGCGTCAACAGCATATCTTAATAAAGTTGAAATCCAAAGGAATAAATGTTTGAGACTCTGTTTCGGTTACTTAAATTCTACTCCTATTACTATTATTGAGATTGAAGCTAAGGAACCATCACTTACTCTACGTAGACAGTTTTGTACAGATAAGTTTGTAGCTAGAGCTATTTCAAAAAACGTCAGCTACTTAAGGACTATTCGTAACTTGAATATATTAGATTTAAGCCACAAATATTGGTGTACTAAAAAAAACCCCCATATACGTTGAAAGCTATAGGAAATTGACAATGTACGAAAACCAAATGTACAAAAATAAAATACCTCCAATTTACACTAAACCTCCTGAAACTCTCTTTTCCAAGATAATACAAACAAATTACATGGATTCAAACCTTCCAGGCAGTATTATCAACAAAATAATTAAAGACAAGTGGCCTATGTTTCAATATATTTTTACTGACGGCTCCAAAATTCAAAATAGAACCGGAAGTGCAATATATCACTGGAATTCTGAATACAAAGAATCATGCCGATTGCCTAATGAAGCTTCAATATATACTGCCGAATTATCAGCTTTATTACTTGCGCTAAAATATATAGCCTCTGTTGGTATGGACAATTATATCATTTTCACCGATTGTAGAAGTATTGTGGACAAACTCACTTCTATCCAATCGACAAAAAGTCTAAACCACATTGAGATAGAAATTAAGAGTCTATATTATGATATTACTTCCTCGGGCAGTTCAATTATTATTTGTTGGGTTAGAGGACATTCTGGAATATTTGGAAATGAAGAAGTCGACAAATTAGCTAAATCTGCAGCTTTAACCAAACGAAACATAAACAACATACTTCTACCAGTAACCGATATAGATAATATCAGTAAAAACCATTGCAAACAAAATTGGCAACGTGTATATAACCAAAGTACAACGGGAATAAATTTTAGAAATTGCCAACCACTAATTCCCAATGAGAGATGGTTTAAACAAGAATCAAATAAGCTATTTATAAAAACAATAAACAGAATGAGGTCAAATCACGCACTAACCCCAGCATACAAACACAGCATAGGTATCAGTGATAACCCATATTGCGCCTGTGGTGGAATGGGAGATCTACAGCACCTCATATTGGAGTGTGGACAGTACAGACAAAATATTAAAGTGATGTATGAAAAGTTAATTGATCTAAATTGTCCTTTACCTGTCAATTTAAACGAAATTCTTTTTCCAAAAAATAAGCAGACGTTAAAATGTCTTTACGAATATGTAACGTCCTGTAAATTTAAATTTTAAATGGGCTTAGATAATAAAATTAAAAATTGTAAAATTATCACACAAAATTGAAAAATGTATCCATTAATATATTATAACACCCTGTAAATATAGATAATAAGTAGGGTTAGATATTAACTTAAAATTGTTATTGTAATACCATAAAAAAACAAATAGTCTGGCTAATTGGCTATGTCAAAGCCATTAATAATAAAAAAAAAAAGTTCGGCACGTTTTAGTATTAGTCATTAAAATTGGTAATTGTTCTATCGATATCACAGTAGTTAATTTCACAAATTTCGATGGAATTATCAATGTATGTTGAAAAACTCACCTAATAGTCGAGGAAATGAAGCTGAAAAATGGCAAAACCTCGCAATTTTTTCGTCCAACATCGATTTGTACAAAAATTTGGGATTAGGCTCATTACACGCTCTAGTTCATTTTCTATATTCAGCAGTTGTACGCTTTTGGTTTTCTAAGGGTGAAAACTACCCCTAATTGTAAAAAATTATAAAATAACATTTTAAACTGTAATATTGTCAACATTTGGTTCTTATTAGTTACATAATGATTGTTTTATGCTTTAAGATATACTATCATAATATTTAAACCTTTAAAACCACCCTTGTTGGAGCTATATATAAAAAATTTACTTATCCTAAAAGAATAATTTCGGCTTGCATCGATTTACATAAAAATTTGGGATTAGGATCATCTCACCCTGTATTTTATATTCTATATCATGCTTAAGGGTGTTGATTATTTTTAGGGGTGTAAACTACCCCTTATTGTCAAAAATTATATATAAACATTGTATACCCCATTCCACAAATATAAGACCCTTTTGGATTATCGCGACATCGAATATTTTACTGTGCAAAATATGAAGAACGAAAGTAAATTGCAAATTATACAGTGCGTCCATAAAGTAACGCATAAATTCATTATTTCGTAAACCGGCGATATTAAGAAAAAATCCCGAAACAGGTTGATTTATATTTTTAAATTCCGATTTTTTGGCATATATATCATACTCGTGACGTCATCCTTTTGGGCATGATGACGCAATCGATGTTTTTTTTTAAATGAGAATAGGGATCATGTGATAGCCCATTTGAAAGGGTATTCAATTCTCTATTCACTAAGATAAACATTAACATATTTATTTATACAAGGTGTTCAAAAAAACATGTTTTTAATTAAAATAATTGAGACAAAAAGAAGAATGTATGTAATTTATTTAATTCAAAATACGTTTTACTGTTATCAGAAAACAGGAAAAAAATGTTTATTTGACAAATAAATATTGTTTTTCGCTTAAATTTAATGTAAAAACTGCCACCCACCTGTCTCTTGGCAGTTTGAACATTTCGTTTAAACGAAAATCAATGTTTATTTGTCAAATAAAATTTTTTTCTCTTTACTGACAGTAGTAAAATACATTTTGAATTAAAATAAATTACATATATTCTTCTTTTTTTCTCACTCATTTTAATTAAAAAAATGTTTTTTGAACACCCTGTATAAATAATTATGTTAATGTTTATATTATTGCATAGATAATTGAATACCCTTTCAAATGAACTATCACATGACCCCTGTTCCCATTTAAAAAAATCATCGATTACGTCATCACGCCCAGATGGATGACGTCACCAGTATGATATATATGCCAAAAAATCGTAATTTAAAAATAAAAATCGACCTGTTCCGGAATTTTTCCTTGAAGTCGCCGGTTAACGAAATAACGAATTTATGCGTTACTTTATGGACGCACTGTATTGTTGTTTATTGGAGTAATTATTATAGCAAAATACTTTCGTACTTCTTATGTTGCACACTAAAATATTCGTTGTCGCGATAATCCAAAACAGTCGTATATTCGTGGAATACACCATAAACTTTAATATGATAATTGTAATAACGATTGTTTTATACTTTAGGATATAATATAATATTTCAAACCTTAAAAACCACCCTTAATAATATTACAGTTTTTATAAGTAGATATTTTAATAGATCTATACAGAAAAAAGTAGAAATAAAGAATTACAAAAACATTTATTTACACAAAAATACGAATTTACAAATATGTACAAATACAAATACAAATATGTAGTTTTTTAGTCATCTTCCAGTATACGAACCGGTTATGTGGTATTATACATACATTGAAAATTATCCATAAGCGAACTATCCGAATTTTTCGAAAAAAAAAATCGTTTTATAAACATAGCTCCTTCATTTTGGCGATAAAAAGTTTTTTCAAAAATGACTTTACAGGATTTTTAAAGAGTTATAAGACTGTATAAACTAAATTCCGTAAGATCCCTTAGTTTTTAATCATGGTGGGTTTAAAGGGCTCGAATAAGGGGATGTTTGCTCGTAAATAGAGGTTTTAAACAGCTGTATCTCGCTAACTGTCCACTCTAATGAAAATCTATGCACAAAGAAATTTTAGTTATTAAAAAATCTACAATTTAGTAGTTTATCATTTTTTTCGTATCTCCAGTATTTTCGGAGATATTTTGAAGTAAAAGGTGAAAAATGGGAAATTCCAAAAAATTAATTTTTCTTTAAACTCCAATTTTTTTAAAATTAGGCCTATTAAATAGGTCAAACTTCTTGGGTGTATTGACAATACAAATATATATATAAAAGGAATTACAGAAAGGTCAAGACCAATTTTTAATTAGGAGGGTAGTTAGGGGTTGTTTTCACTGATTTTTTCATAGAGAAAAACAGGTACCGACCGTTTTTTATCATAAGTCGCTTAATTTTCAGGATAGAAACTTTTTATTATTATTTTTTGAAGGGCCTAGCTGTATACTTGAAAAAAGCTAACTTTTAACATGCCGTATCTCGGTTTGTATTGGTCTTAAAGATATTACAGAAAAAAAACACAGGATATTCAAAAAAACAATGCTGACTTTTTTTTGTTTTTAGAGACTTTTGGTATCTCTAACAATTTTTAAGTTATTTTGAAATAAAAAAAATATGAAAAAAAAGAATGTGTGTGTTCTTTGTACGCACGTAAGAAGTTATACTTCTAAATATGATTTCAATGAAATAAATATACTTTCGGACAGTTTATTTGTATTTTATTTAAAGATTAAATTAATTTTTACTTCTTCTTCTTCCTCAGTTTCCTTTCCCTATCGGAGGTTAGAAATCATCATAGCTATTTTAATTTTTACTGACTACTCTCCAAAAATTGTTATTAAAACAATACCAAAAATTGAAAAAAGATTAGAAAACACCAGTATTTGAACCGGGGACCTCTTGATCTCCAGCCCAACGCTCTACCACTAAGCTATACCCTTGTGTTTATACGGGCTACAAGATTTCTCAGACATAGTGACAAACATACGAAGTGAATTATAAAATACTTTAAATATTACTTATCTTATTCCCGAGGTAGACAAGTCCAAATACACAAAAATTATAACAATAGTTACCTATTTATGATAAAAATGTTAAAAGTACAATTTTAAGGCACGCATGTGAAAGTTTCGTGTGAAAGATTCACTTCGCTCATTCTGCAATTCACATTGTGCCTTAAAAATGTACTTTTTAACACCTATATCATACAATATTTTTTCTACAAACGTCTTATATATCAACAATTATAATTTATTCATTCTCAATTACAGGACAATACCTACAAAAACTTTTACTTGAACTTGACTGACATTCCATTTTCATATTTTTCTTGACATTACATCAAAACTGCCTATACTGTCAATACGTAAATCATAACAACTATAGAATAACATCTACTTTTATTTTTGTATATTCTAACAAATTTTAATAGTTTTTTTCTACAAACGTGTTAAAAATGCAATAATACAGTTTAAATTAAATTTAAAAAAAAACTTTTTAAACCACCTTTTTCAAATTGCGCAAGTTGTATTATTATTATTATTAATGTTAATAAATGAAATATAAATATTTTGACGTTTCACAATTTGACAATTCACTTTTAACTGCAGTGCCTTAAAATTTTTAAAGCACTGGTGCTTTAAAGTAGCATTTTTAACGCTCCTATGGAGTGCTATAAATTGCATTTTTAACACGTTTATAGAAAAATATATTTAAAAACACTAATATATCCTTTCAACACCTTTTATGGACTGATACATACATAAATTAAAACATTTAGCAACCAACTCCATACTGTCTGTGTGCGCATGCGCGCAGATTAATAAAATTTCACCCTCAATCGCGCCTAAAGAAGTATAACTTCAAAAAAATTTTTAAGAAACGCTTTTGTTTAGTTCCGAGTGACTAAAATTAAAAAATTATAATTAAAAACATAATCAACAAAGATATTATAAAAAAATCGACTGAAAAGCAAAAAATAAAAAAAAATGAAAAATCTAACACATTCGTCAATGAAAAGCGTGGCGCGTCTTCATCAAATAAATGGTTTTCGCCCCACGCTTTTCTTTAACGAATGTGTTAGATTTTTTCAATTTTCTTTTTATTTTTTGCTTTTCAGTTGATTTTTTTATAATTATCTTTGTTGATTCTTTTTTTAATTATAATTTTTTAATTTTAGTCACTCGTAACTAAAGAAAAGCGTTTCTTAAAAATTTTTTTTCATATTTTTTTATTTTTTACTTTTTATCTTACACTTTTTAAACATTAAAATATATCGTCATGTTTATTAAAATATGTATAAAACATATGATGTACAAACATGAAAAGTAGTCGGAATCGGCAAAAAATTTGAAACTTTATTGTTTATGTATAAAGCACAGTGCCGGATTAAGAATCTTGGGGCCCCTAGGCAACCAAAGCTATGAGGCCCCTTGAGAAAAAGTTACTTTTTTATGGTTTGAGATTTCTGGTATCTCTAATAATTTTTAAGTTATTTTGAAAAAAAGCATTTTTTAAAGTTGTTTTGAAAAAGATCAAAGACTTTTATTTTTTGTGAAAAAAATGCATGTTTTAAATCGGTTTTAAAGTTATTATTACCAATATTGAAGCTAATAAAAAATACAATATAAATTCCTTAATTAAAAACCTTTTAATAATAATATTAATTCAAAGTAAGTTATAGTTAATTGAAAGTCTATTTTTTTGTTGCAAGTACTTAAATCTATTGTCCGTAAATAGGTACAAATGACCTGCGTCGTAAAAACTGTACAATCACTAATTTTCGAACGGATTATAGGTACATATTCAAGCTTAAATATCGGGCACACGATGTATTTTATAAAAACATATACTTATTAAACACTAGTCAAAGTAATCAGGTATACCTATGAATTGAATGAGTTAATAGATTTAATAATAACATCAAAATTAAGCAAGTTATGGTGAAAATAAGAGGACACTTTCAAATTTTTTAGAAAAAAGTGAAAAATAAAACATCGTTATTTCCACAAAAATTAAAATTTATAGCAATTCCTATAAGACTTTTTTTTACTTTAGCATTAGTAAGAACCTCAAATATTTTGGGGTTTAGAATGAATATTTTTGAAAAAAATATGATTTTTTCGTTTGGACGTTGGAAGAAACGGCCTTTTTTCTTTTTTTTTCAAATCAATAGAAAATATGGTTTTTCTAATATAAACATCTTCGAGAGCATGGAAAAAGCTTTAAAATGGCGTATTACAAAGTTTGATATGCTCATTTATTGGTTATAAATTAATTTTTATAATATTATAATAAAATATAAAAATAGCCACAATTATTTTTTCAATTTAATTGTGGCTTATTTCCCATCTAAATAGTTAATTATTGTTAATATAATTGCGAAAAAAGTCGAAATTGCAAAAAAATTAATTTCACAATAACTATTATAAAAATTAGTGTACAGCTTTAAAATTTGTCAAATCAGGGGTTCTTTGGTGCTTAATAGGTGATAAAAATTTTACAGGTGTCAAATGAAAGAAGAACATGAGCTTGACTTTCAAATTTGTTTAAAAACAGTGAATAAAAAATGCATTTATTAGTAATAAATAATGTAATATTATTTAAGTATATATAATTGATAAAAAATTGTAATAAATATATATAATTTATTCTATAAAAAAATAAAGTTTATAAGGAAAGATTGATGATACTTTTGCATAATTATTTATTACTAATAAATGCATTTTATTTACTTTTTTTAAAACAAGTTGAAAATATAGCTCATGCTCTTTCATTGTGGATTGGTTCTAACATCATTTTTTTCTGACATGTTATTGCAAAAAAATGCTCTCTGGGATAAACAATTTGAATAAAATTTAAACAATTGAATAAATCGCTTTGAAATTTTTGTCACATATTAAGCACCAAAGAACCCTCATTTGACAATAATTTCAAAGCTGTACATTCATTTTTACAATAATTATGCGAAATTAATTTTTTTGCAATTTTGACCTTTTTCGCAATTATATTAACCAAACTTTAAGTATCAATTGAGTGTATCAAACTTTGTAATAATTCATTTTAAAGCTTTTTCCATACTCTCGAAGATGTTTGTACTAAAAACCCATAAGTTTCACTGTTTTCAATTGATTTAAAAAAAGGAAAAATGCCGTTTTTTACACTAAATTGTTTATAAATAAAAATGGCCCCGGATCCTACGCAGGAAATAGTTACAATTTGCTCTTATAGGCATTACTTGTCGAAAAAACGCTTCAGTGTCCTTGCTCGTGAAGTGTCATGGAAAAAACCCTGGGCTACATACATTTTATTGGTATTACCCTGGACTATATACATTTTATTGAAAATAACTTAAATGGTTTAAATATTGTAGAGATCAAAACAAATGCTTAAATTCCAATATTATACCAAGCACAACAGATAAATACACTAAGTCAAAAATTAAGGTGTCTGGCGATCACTTAAAAGTGCCCTGGCACTGCTTTAAAATGAAGAGTTATTAGAATAAAATATTAATCAATCTGATGTGCAAATTTATAAAATCAACTATTGCACCTAACTACACGATAACAATTATTCTCTTCCAAAGAACAAAACCAAACTAAGAAAAGATGACTTCGATATAAATATTAGATTGAAAGAACCATCGATGTTTAAACAAAACCACCCAACGCCAATAATATTAAGTTTTAGTATATACAATAGAATTATAAAACTTCATAGAATGTACGTGACAAATGTCCAAATTCAAATAAATTTATTATGGTTGATATAACCTTACCCCATTGTAGGTACTTATATTGCTAAAATCTTGTATTTACTAGGTTACCTGAAATGTTTTTCAACAGTTTAGGTATAAAAATATTTTAGTAGGTATTACTCAAAACAGATACAACTCGTAGAAACATATTGTTTAGATTATATTTTCAGTTGGGTAAAGGTAAAAATTTGGCAAATTTTTATATTTTAACAATTTTATAGTTTTCGTTTTGGGCCCTGCGAGGGCTGCGAGGCCACCTTTGGGGTCGAGGCCCCTAGGCAACTGCCTACTTTGCCTAATGGTTAATCCGGCACTGAGAAGCATAACGTAAACAATTAACGTAAAAAGTGAAATTATGTATAGTTCATATCATTAGCTAAAATCCTTAAAAGTTTCAAGTTTTTACACTGTAAAAAAACTAGAGAATTTAAGCATTTTCCATTAAAATCGTTTTTTTTTTATTTAAACAATTAATAAACCTAAAAAAATTTTTATTGACTATTCGTTTATTGTTCCCGCGAATGCATATGTGTGCAAATTTTCACTCATTTGCATTTGAGAAAAGGCAGTCACCCGTGTTGAGCTGCCCCCCCCCCACTTGCAAAAATTAAAAAACAAATAGCCCTGATTTATGAGCTATTTATGAGCTTTCATATTCCGCAAACTAAAAAATTTGAGCTCGTTCCACTGAGCAGGAATTTTATATTTTAGTGGGGGGCTGAGTCCCCACTACTTAAAAATAGGAATATTGAATCGGTTTTTGCGGCAGAATTACGAGCTATTTATGAGCTCTTGAAATTATGTAGTTTCGATTTTTAAGCTCATCCCCTTCACCCCCAAACAACCCTTAGTTGATTTAACTCAAGAGAAAAATTCTGCGAAAACTTAAAATATATCGTATCGCGGATATAATTCCTATAGCTTATATACTCTAAGAATGAACTATTAAATTACGTGCATTTCGATTATTGAGCTACAACCCCCTTTGCAAGAAAACCACCCTATCTTCCCGGCTTAAGAGAAAGTTGTACTTAAAATGCATTAAATTAATTATTTGGCGACTACATATCATTTAATAATTTATAAGCTCCCAAATTATGCGCATTTAGATCAGTAAATTGCAATTTATTTTGTATAGTGCAGTTACTGAAGGTAAAAATCAACGATTACCTTCAATTTCGGTGAACCTTCATCGATTTTCACGAAAATTGGTCAGTGGTTAGAGGATACCTCAAGAAACAAAGGTGAAATGGTACCACCTTTACCCTGAGGGTGGATACCGCCCCTTCTCGGAGGTGAAAATTATTTTATAAAAAATAACTGCACAAATCTATAAAAGAACAAATTATAAGCAAAAGTTATTATATAACGTTATTAAAATAAGTCAATACCTTTTAAGTTATTAAAGATCAAAGATTTTAATTATACGTGAAAAAAATGCATGTTTTGAAGCGGTTTTCCGTAAATCACTGAAAAACTGTAAGTTTTTACAAAAAAGTTAATAGTAGTTTAATTCGTATGGCTTATATTCTAAGAATAAACTCTTAAGTCACGCGCCTTTCGATTATTGAGCTACAACCCCTTCGCAAGAAAACCATCCCATATTCCCGGCTTAAGAGAGAGTTGTACTTAAAATAATTTAAATTAATTATTTGGCGACTACATAGCGTTTAATAATTTATGAGCTCACAAAATATACGCATCTCAATTATTGAATTGCCATTTTCTTTCTATAGTGCAGTCACTGAAGGTAAAAATCAACTATGACCTTCGATTTCGGTAAATCTAACCACTGACCAATTTTCGTGAAAATCGATGAAAGTTCACCGAAATTGAAGGTAATCTTTGATTTTTACCTTCAGTGACTGCACTATACAAAATAAATTGCAATTTACTGATCTAAATGCGCGTAATTTGGGAGCTTATAAATTATTAAATGATGTGTAGTCGCCAAATAATTAATTTAATGCATTTTAAGTACAACTTTCTCTTAAGCCGGGAAGATAGGGTGGTTTTCTTTCAAAGGGGGTTGTAGCTCAATAATCGAAATGCAAGTGATTTAATAGTTTATTCTAAGAGTATATAAGCTATAGGAATTATATCCGCAATACGATATATTTTAAGTTTTCTCAGCATTTTTCTCTTAAGTTAAATCAACTAAGGGTTGTTTGGGGTGAAGGGGATGAGCTCAAAAATCGAAACTGTATAATTTTAAGAGCTCATAAATAGCTCGTAATTCTGCCGCAAAAACCACTCAGCCCCCCCCCCCCACTAAAGTATGCTCAGTGGAACGAGCTCAAAAGTTTTAGTTTGCGGAATATGAAAGCTCATAAATAGCTCATAAATCAGGGCTATTTGTTTTTTAATTTTTGCAAGTGGGGGGGGGGCAGCTCAACACGGGTAAGGCAGTCAAATTAACGTCTAAAGATTTGACGCAAACTATTGAACTAAATAAAAGCGTTTAAAAAGAATTTGGTTTGTGTTAATAAAGATACCATTTTCATATCTATAGTTTTTTTTAGATTAAATGCATATTTTTCGAGGTATTCTAAAAAAAAACATCTAAAAAAGTCGATTTTTTCATCGAAAAACTGTTACTTTTAAGCGCAAATAACTCGAAAAATATTAGTTTTACGAAGAAAATGTCAAAAACTTTTTTTCATCGATCTACATCTACATGGTTAAAATGTAATAAAAATTCCCGCCCCCGAGATGGGGTGGCAACCACCACCAAGTTTTAGTGGATTTTTTGTGTTTTCTGCGTCACTCCTTTAATTTTTAGATTGTTAGTACGCTTTTATATAAAAAACAGTTGTATTTAGAACTCTTTAGCGACGTATTAGTATAATATAATATTTGTGGATTACCATCGAAGGCTGATAGGATCAACCAAAAAAGAAGATGTATTTAGTGATTTCTCTAGTGACAGACGTGAAGTGGGTTCAAGTCCCAAGCAAGTTATTATTTTTTTATTTTTTTTATAGATTTTATGATTGTAAGTATATTATTATATAATTTTTGAAGATATTCTTCTTTTTTGAAAGTGGTAGATAAGAAAGTTAGTTTGATTTTTAAATAAAATAAGTACAAATAACCTTTTAAGTATATTTACTTCGTTTAAATTACCTATTATAATTATAATAGAAGAATATCTTCTTACGTGCGTACAAAGTACACACACATTCTTTTTTTTTTATACATTTTATGATTGTAAGTATATTTATTATATAATTTTATTTTCAGAAAATACGTATTTAGTTAAAAAATTTTCCGACAATTAATGTTCAGAAATCATTTGTGGCATTTTTAATGTGTTTGTGTGTGTTTTATTCTTTTATTATTTTAATTTTTGGCACTGTTTTAATAAAAATGTTTGAGAAGTAGTAAGTATAAATTAGTTTAATATTTAAATAAAATATAAATAAAAAGTATATTAATTTCGTTTAAATCATATAATAGAAGTATAACTTCTTACGTGCGTACAAAGTACCTTTCTTGGGTGTGAGTCTGTCTTTTTAGTTTACTCCTCCTGGTTTAAAAAAAAGCATAGTATACAGTGATGAGCGCACTAATAACCGGAAAAATAACGCAAAAGATGGAAAACATATTAAATTGTAAGATAAAAAGGGATGAACCTAGTAGAGGTGTTAAATTTAGCGATAGTAACTTATAGATTGACATTAGATTGATTGTTTCCCACCTTTAGACGTATCTTACGAGTTTGAGAAATGCCACTGTCACAGTGACAGTTTTAGTTGACATACTCATCGGATACGTCTAAAGGTGGGAAACAATCAATATAATGCCAATGTATATGTTACTATCGCTCTGAGCTTCGCTGGTGTCGCTCCTAGCGGATTACTAATGCAACTTTCACCGGTAATTTTTAAATTTATTATTTAATTGTTATCGCTTAATATTTACAACGCAAAAAAGTAATTAAATTGTAATCGATTTTTTAAAGATTTTGCTAATCATTTTAACGTTCTATTAATGAAATATTAATTTCTTACTTCAGATCCTTTGACAATTATCGTGTAGATGTGCTTAGATTAATTTATAATTACATATTACGAAATATTAACAAAACTTAAATTCAGTATTTAAAACGTAAGTATATTTAAGGTAAAAATATACACCACTGCTTTGACCAACTAATATTATTTCCTTTTAATGTTTTTAATTTTAATGTTTTAAATTATTCAGTTTGACATTTATGTCAAATTTCCAGTAAAAGCTTACAGACTTGTCACTACTGGCGCTCGCGACTTTTTAATTATCCCCTCTACGAGCTCATAGCGTATAGGAGGAATACTGTGCTATCGCTAAAATTAACAACTCTGCTAGTTTTATTTCTTTTTATCTCACAACTTAATACGTTTTCCATCTTTTGCGCTATTTTGCCGGTTATTAAAGCGCTCATTATGTACAATTGTATACAGTGATGAGCGCGTTAATATCCGGTAAAATAGCGCAAAAGATGGAAACCGTATTAAGTTGTGAGATAACAAGAAATGAAACTAGTCGAGCTAGGAAATTTAGCGATATTAACTTATAAATTTACATTATATTGATTGTTTCCCACCTTTACGCATATCAGAGGAGTATGTCAACTAAAACTGTCACTGTGACAGTGGTAGTTGCCAAACTCGTCTAATACGTCTAAAGGTGGGAAACAATCAATATAATGTAAATTTATTGGTTAATATCGCTAACTTTCCCAACTCGACTAGTTTATTTCTTTTTATCTCACAACTTAATACGTTTTCCATATTTTGTGCTATTTTGCCGATTATTAGCGCGCTCATCACTGTATACTGCCTTTTTTACTTATACGCACCACTTTCACAAAACTCAACTTATATTAAACTTTTATTTACATTTAGGTACTTTTGCGGTTTTTCCGTTTTCGAGTTATAAAAAAATAAAAATTTTCGGCGCCGCACCAAAGTGTTTATTTCCAATGAACGATAAGTTTTATGCTAATTGACATTAATAATTATTTCGGTATAATTCTGCATTATAGTTGCGTGAGCCATAATTATTGTCGCAAACCTATATAAGCTATAAGCAACTGACGGATCAGGGGTGTAAATGTTTAAAACCGTTTTTGTAAGTTTGCCCGAGGAACCGATTTATTTTATTATTAGGTTTCTTCCAACACGACCGAGAACCGTACGGTAACACTCCTGCGCAGTAAACAAAATCCGTTCCAACAAAAATATGATCGTCATCGGATCGTCCTTCGCACTGTTCCAACAAGAATTGTGATCTTTCGATGACGGTTTCGTGATGATCAATTCAGTAATCGGGCAAATGCATAATGTGCTGGTTAGACTGACTTGCGCACTAGGATTTAATTCTTTAAATTTTTTGAGCCTTTGATCGACTAAAAGCACACAATCTGTCACCAACAAAAAAGACAAATATATGATAATGATAGGTAAATCAGTTATCACTCAGATAACCGTTCCAACATCGGTTATCAAATTACCGTCAGGAGACGATAACTGGGCGATACAATTACGAACATGCGCACAACAAACGGTATAAGTAGTTTCGTGACGGTTTCTGGACCGTCCAAAAGTTCATGTTGGAACAAACCTTATATGGCAGTCAACGTGTTAAGCCGAGTTGAGGGAAAAAATTACTTGAAAGTTGGCAGCACGGGTTCATCTGCAACAAGCAACAACAATTCTATCTAAATCCTGATCCACTACTATGTGCCGTGTAATTTGGGTTGCCTATATGAACTAAAATCGGCGAAATGGGCAGTTCTGCTGTATATGACATGAGGGGTGTAAAATCAAAGGCGACAATCTCCACTTTTTCATGTTTTGAGTTAGGGACGCCATTTGTTGAGTTTTTTTTATTATCTGTTAGATAAAACATGGTTCGACGATGAATGCAAACTAGAAATAGAGAAACGGAACAAGCTACGATTAGAAAGTCTAAGACTGAAATCAAAAACAGCGGAAACACTTCACATAGACAAAACAAGAAAAACCAGCGCAATTTTACGAAATAAAAAGAGAAAATTTTACGAAGATAGTTGAAAGACATTGAAGAGAATTACAAAAATAATCTTATTAGAAATTTATATCAAGGCATTAAAAATCAAAAAAGAGAATATAAACCACAGCCCATTTATTACAAAGATGATGGATTACAAAGGAAAAATGATATTTGATGACCAAGAAATATTAAAACGATGGAAACAATATTTTGATGAATTGTTAAACGGGGAGTACACAAATAATCACAATGAAGAAGACACAGATGATGGAAATGAAGAACACATAAATCACGATAATGAAGGATACACAGACGAAATAATGAATATGCAAGGAGACAGTACGGAAGATCTAGCACCATCCCTAAATGAAGTTGAAATTATTATTAAGAATCTAAAAAACTACAAATGTCCTGGAAGTGATTCTATAACAGCGGAAATGTTAAAATATGGAGGAGCGCAGCTGACAGACAAAATACACAAATTACTAAAAAACATATGGGAAAAGGAAGAACTACCAATGGAGTGGAAGCAAGCAGTGATATGTCCTCTTTATAAAAAGGGGGACAAAGGAGAATGTCAAAATTATAGGGGCGTGGCACTACTAAATGTAATATATAAGATATTAGCAGTCCACATCAAAAACAAGCTAGCAAGAAGTCTTAACAATAGCATAGGTGAATACCAGTGTGGCTTTAGAAAAGGGAGAAGTACTATAGACAACATCTTTACTTTAAGAGAAATACAAGCTGAGAGCTATGAATATAATAAACCAACAATGGCACTCTTCTTAGATTTTAAGCAAGCTTTTGATAGAATAAAAAGAAAAGAAATATATAAAGCGTTAAAAAATCTAGAAGTTTCACCAAAAATAATAAGAATGATAAAGCTAATTACACTTACGAAAACAGAAAATAAAGTAAAAGTAAATAACAAACTAACAGAAAATTTCGAAGTGAAAGAAGGAGTACGACAAGGGGATCCGTTGTCATCACTGCTATTTAATGTAGTATTGGAAATGATAATAAAAGAGGCTAATATTAACAGATCAGGACATATATATCATAAAAAACATCAATGTTTGGCATTCGCGGATGATGTAGTAATTCTATCCAGAAGCAAGGAACAATTAAAAGATGTAGTAGAACGACTAGAAAAGGCAGCTCGAGAAAAAGGACTTTATATAAATGAAACAAAAACTAATACCCCAGGCTGTGGGTGAAAAAACGTGATATAGTTCAGGAATTTTTGAAACCTATCAGTTGTTGTAAAGGACGATGCCAGGAATAACTTCTACTAAAATGTAACCAAAAATATTGTGCCCTTTTTTTTAATTGCGATTTTCATTTGTTAAATTTGCAATTTTTATTAATTTTTAATTTTGTAGCTTAGGATATTGATTTTAGAGAAAAACCTTTTAATAGAAAGTTGTAGTAAATTAAAAAACCTACAAATTGAGGTACGGTAAGTTTAATTTGGTTAATTGGTTATTGCAAAACAGCCTGCGAAAGGTCCAAAATGGCCGTTTTTTACAAGTGCATTATTTATTGTACAAATATTTTTTTTTTATTTTTTAAAGCTTTAAATGAAGATCTTTCGATTCCAAACATAAAAAAAATTTAAAGCCAGATTAACGAATTTGTTGCTTAGATATTATAAATTGTTTATCCCAGGAGGTCAAATGTCGAAGGCTATAACTTTTTAAAAAAAATCGTAGAAAGTTAGTTAAACATCCAATCTCCTTTAAAAGAGTTATATTTTCATATTCTGATGTAAATAAATGCGTAAAACAATTGTAAACCTCTAATTTTTGGATTTGAAAATAAGGGGGCAAATTTCGTTATAAACATTTAGAGCTGAAGCGGCCCTGTACATCCTATGAGTTTTTAACTTACATATTATTGTTGCTGAAGATGAAACGAAGATTTATAAAAAAATAAAAAATTTCTACGACCAACTGAAGCCGAGATAATTTTTGGGTTTGAAAATAAGGGGGCAAATTTCGTTATAAACATTTAGAGCTAAGGCGGCCCTGTATATCCTATGAGTTTCTAACTTACAGATTATTGTTGCTAAAGACGAAACGAAGATTTATAAAAAAATTACAATTTTCTACAACCAACTGAAGCCGAGATATTTTTTTTTTTTTCTTAAATCATAGTGCCTTTATTTATAATAATTAAGGATTTATTTTACAGTCATTGACTAAAGAAAGACTTATGTTATCTTAAAATAAAAATTATTATAAAATAGAATTACATTTAATTATTAAAAATTATTTTTTAAATCGGTGCTTTTGCAAGCGGCCGAATTTTGCAAATCGCCCGGCTCGCTTCAAATCCGCGCGCTCGGAAAATTTTTACGTAACTTGTATTAAATTTTGACAGAAAACAATTTAATAATATTACCATTATGATATACAGTCTATTTACCATTGTATTTGACTGTATTTGTTTTTCTTGATAAACTTTTATATGTGAAATCCAAAAAGAATAGTCACTACAAGAAGAAAAAGTTTTATATTGTATATTATAGTAAGAAGTAACATTATTATTATTATATTTATATAACAATGAAAAAATTAAAATATAGTTATATATTTCATATATGTATCATTTTTGTAATATTATTTCTTCAGAAATGAAATTTCACATATAAAAGTTTATCAAGAAAAACAAATACAGTGGTAAATAGACTGTATATTATAATGGTAGTATTATTAAATTGTTTTCTCTCCAAATTTAATACAAGCTACGTAAAAAATTTCCGACCGCGCGGATTTGAAGCGAGCCGGGCGATTTGCAAAATTCGGCCGCTCGCAAATGCACCGATTTTAAAAATAATTTTTAATAATTAAATGTAATTATATTTTATAATAATTTTTATTTTAAGATAATATAAGTCTTTTTTTTTAGTCAATGACTGTAAAATAATTTCTTAATTGTCATAAATAAAGGCACTACGACTTAAGAAAAAAAAACAATTATCTCGGCTTCAGTTGGTTGTAGAAACTTTTTATTTTTTATAAATCTTCGATTTGTCTTCAGCAACAATAATCTGTAAGTTAGAAACTCATAGGATGTACAGGGCCGCTTCAGCTCTAAATGTTTATAACGAAATATGCCCCCTTATTTCCAAACCCAAAAATTATCTCGGCTTCAGTTGGTCGTAGAAATTTTTAATTTTTTTATAAATCTTTGTTTTATCTTTATCAACAATAATCTGTAAGTTAAAAACTCATAGGATGTACAGGGCCGCTTCAGCTCTAAATGTTTATAACGAAATTTGCCCCCTTATTTTCAAACCCAAAAATTAGAGGTTTAAAAATGTTTTACGCATTTACTTACATCAAAATATGAAAATATAACTTTTTAGAAGGAGATTAGATGTTTCACCAACTCTCTACGATTTTTTTTTTTCAAAAAGTTATAGCCTTCGACATTTGACCTCTTGGGATAAACAATTTATAATATCTAAGCAACAAATTCGTTAATCTGGCTTTACATTTTTTTTATGTTTGGAATTGAAATATCTTTATTTTAAAGCTTTAAAAAATAAAAAAAAATATTTGTACAATAAATAATGCAATTGTAAAAAACGGTCATTTTGGACTTTTCGCAGGCTGTTTTGCAATAACCAATTAACCAAATTAAACTTACCGTACCTCAAATTGTAGGTTTTTTAATTTACTACAACTTTCTATTAAAAAGTTTTTCTCTAAAATCAATATCCTAAGCTGCAAAATTAAAAATCAATAAAAATTGCAAATTTAACAAATGAAAATCGCAATTAAAAAAAAGCGCACAATATTTTTGGTTACATTTTAGTAGAAGTTATTCCTGGCATCGTCCTTTACAACACCTGATAGGTTTCAAAAATTCCTGAATTATATCCTGAAATCGACCTATTTTTCACCCACAGCCTGGGGTATAAGTACATGGAATGGACCGACATAAAATTTGAACAAGGGCAATATTTAATGATAACAACGCATGAAGGAACAATGTATAAATTTGAAAAGATAGAGAGATTCGAATATTTAGGGACCTTATTTTCTAGTAAACCAAATATCCGGGATGAAATACACAAAAGACTAATGTCAGGGAATCGTTGCATGTATGCACTCAATAGAATACTCAGAAGCAAAAATATATCCAAAGCAGCTAAATTAAGAACGTATAAAACTGTGATACGACCAATAGTTACGTATGCCTCAGAAACCTGGACTATGACAAAAACCGAGCAATCAATGTTACAAGTATGGGAAAGAAAAATACTTAGAAGGATATTTGGGGGAAAAATAATCAACAATCAGTGGACACGAAGAACAAACAAGGAGTTAGAAGAATTGTATAAGGAGCCTAATATAATTGCAGTTGTAAGATCACAAAGACTTAGATGGTTAGGACATGTCCAAAGAATGGCCCAAGTTAGAATGCCTAAAATCATGTTAAGCGCTACAATAGGTGGTAAAAAGAGAAAAGGAAGACCTAGGACCAGATGGAGCCATGAAGTTAATGATGACCTGAGGTATCTCAATGCAACCAATTGGAAAGAAAAAGCGAAGAACAAGCAAGAATGGAGGAAGATTGTAAACCAAGCCATGAGCCTGCTTGGCTCGAAGTGCTAATGTATATCTTCTTCTTTAAGTACCGTGCCCAAATTTTTAGGCGTAGGTAGCTTCCATAACAATTTGCCGATATCGTTCTCGATCTTGTGCGGCATGTAACAATTGATCTACTGATAAGCCAGTCCATTGACGAAGGTTTCGGAGCCATGAATATTTCTTTCGACCAATTTCTCTTTTTCCGTCGATCTTTCCATTGAGTATTAACTGCAGCATCCTGTATCTGCTATCTCTCATTATATGCCCCAGATATTCAAGTTTTCTCTTTTTTATCATTTTCATTAAGTCACGTTCGCCTTGACCTACTCTGTTTAAGACTTCTCTGTTTGAAATGCGTTAAACCCAAGATATTCTGAGCATTCTACGATACGACCACATCTCAAAGGCTTCTAATTTGTTCATCATGTTAACCTTCATGATCCAGGTTTCACATCCATATAGTAATACAGGATACACATAACATTTTAGGAACTTGATTCTTAGTTGTAAGTTCAGCTGAGAGTTGCTCAGAATAGATCTAAGTTTCATAAATGCTCCTCTTGCAATTTCTATACGAGTTTTAATTTCTTCATCCGGATTTAGTGTCTCGTTTATCCAACATCTTAGGTATTTAAAATGGTTAACTTTTGTTATTGATTCATCATTGACAATTAGTTGCATAGGACCGACGTCTTGTTTACTAACCACAAGTAACTTTGTCTTTGTTGCATTTATGTTAAGTCCGTTATTGGAGCATTCTCTAGTGACTCGATCTATAAGGAATTGAAGATCTTCGATATTTTCAGCCATGATCGCGGTGTCGTCTGCATATCTGATGTTGTTAATAGTTTCTCCCCCGATTCGAACTCCACATTGTCCTTCCAAGGCTTCATTAAAAATTATTTCTGAGTATACGTTAAACAAAGTTGGGAATAACACACAACCCTGTCTGACACCTCTTTGAATGCAAATTTTGTCTGTTTCTTTGCCGTCTACCAGAATAAAAGCTTCTTGATTCCAATATAGATGTTGTAAAAGTCTCAGATCTTTATCGTCTATTCCAATCATTTCTAGATATTCAAACAACCTATCATGTTGAACTCTATCAAACGCCTTCTCAAAATCTATAAAGCAGACGTAAATTGGTTTCTGTACTTCCCATGATCTTTGAAGTAATGTTAACATTGAGAACAAAGCTTCCCTTGTTCCCAATCCTTCTCTGAAACCGAATTGTTTGTTTCCCATTGTCTCTTCACATTTCTGCTTGATTCTATTAAGAATTATCTTAAGAAGTAGCTTGAGAGAGTGGCTCATGAGACTAATTAGTCTAAAGTCTTTACATGATGATGTATTAGGCTTTTTTGGGAGTGGAATAAATGTAGACTCTAACCATATCTGTGGCATCATGCCAGTCTCGTATATATGGTTATAAATGTTTGTTAGTTGTGAGATATTGTCGTCATCCAGAAGTTTGAGCCAGTCTGATGGTATTTGGTCAGGGTCTGGAGATTTCCCATTTTTGCTCTGTTTGATGGCTTTCTCTACTTCCGCTTTTAAAATACTAGGACCAGTATTCGTATACTTTGTGGTGTTAAGTGGTGGCCTCGTATCCAGGAAGAGCTCTTTTATATAGTTAGTCCATTCTTCCTTTTTTTCATCCAAGTCGAGAATTATTTTACCTTTGGAGTTTCTCATAAAGTGAGGAGTTCTTTTTCTCTGAGTGTAGGTAATTCTTTAAGCTTTTTATGTATATTAAACTCGTCATGTTTTCTTTGTAGTTCTTCCATTTCACGACATCTTTGTTCCATCCAGTCCTCTTTTGCTCGCTTAACCTCGTATCTTATTTGTCGATATATCTCTCTATACCGAATCTCGTCTTTGTTTTTCCAATTTCTTCTTTGTTGAATAAGGTCTAGTATTTTATCGGTCATCCAAGTATATCCTAATGTATATATATATGAACAATAGATTTTATAGATAAGCATTTCAGTTAGATTCGAACCCCACCGGTGCCCCGACTAGTTTCGACTCATATCAAGTCGTCATCAGGAGACACTAGGTAGGTGTTCGAAGCTAACTGATTTGCCGCTATTCCTTGGTGAATTTATAAACTAAATCCACCAGAGTATACTTAGTACGACCTCTATATGTGAAAAGAGAAAATAATTATTCTCTTGGTAGCCCGGCGAATAGCAAAATCAAGCTTTATAACAATAAAGCTATGAAAGGCGATGTAACGGAATCCTTTTTCCGACAATACATCATGCAAACACCGTTTGGGCTAACCAATTCGTCTCTTACTGGAGAATACAGTAAAATGAAAAATAGATAATTGCATTTCAGTTAGATTCGAACCCCACCGGTGCCCCGACTAGTTTCGACTCATGTCAAGTCGTCATCAGGAGACACTAGGTAGGTGTTCGAAGCTAACTGATTTGCCGCTATTCCTTGGTGAATTTATAAACTAAATCCACCAGAGTATACTTAGTACGACCTCTATATGTGAAAAGAGAAAATAATTATTCTCTTGGTAGCCCGGCGAATAGCCAAATCAAGCTTTATAACAATAAAGGTCGTACTAAGTATACTCTGGTGGATTTAGTTTATAAACTCACCAAGGAATAGCGGCAAATCAGTTAGCTTCGAACACCTACCTAGTGTCTCCTGATGACGACTTGACATGAGTCAAGTATATATATATATATATTATATATATATATATATATATATATAATATAATATATAATATAATATATATATAATATAATATATATAATATATATATATATATATATATATATATATATTATATATATATATATATATATATATATATATATATATATATATATGTATATATATATATATATATATATATATATATATATATATATATATATATATATATATATATATATTCTATAACACTATAAAACAGTGTTGAAATTATCGGGAAATGCGGTCTGTGGCTTAGATTGAAACTACATTTAATTCTGTTGAATTCGATATTTCGATGAGTATTTATTAATTTTTCATCTTCATCAGGAACAAACTACAAAATTAACTAACAGTTAGGTACAAACATAATATTACAATGATATAACTTACGAATTGTTGTAGGTATGTTATATAAAGCAATTTAACTTAAAGCTATGCATGTCGTTTCACGAGAACGTCGAGGGCGGCACTGAATCAGGTATCTTTTCTCACATGTGTTAAGGGCCAAAAGTTCCAATATCGAGCCATCTGTTTAATATTCTGCTATTTTTAGAATTTTAAAACATTGCAGTAAATTTTGCTTAATCTACTTGTGTCTGATTTGTAATTAATTGAACGTTTATTACTGTTTATGTGGTACATCTCGAGGAACAATCTTTTCTTATAATTGCTTTCTGAATCTAGGATCTTGATATCTGACAAATTAAATTGGTGTCCTGTTGTTATGGAATGGTGTGCTGCTGCACAAGTATTTTTGTGTGTTTTGCAATCACTTTTGTGCTGCTTTATTCTTTGTTTCAACCATTGCGATGTTTGTCCTATATACTGCCCATCACATTCGAGACAAGAAAGTTGATAGATGATATAACTCTGATTTAGAAGCGGTGTCTGGTCTTTAAGCTTCGAGAATAAGCTATAGTTGGATATGCTATTGTATTTCGCTATTTTGATTTTCGGAATTCCGTTCAGCAGCTTGATTATATTGTTGGTTAAGCCATTTATGAAGGGCAACTTTTTGTAAATCACGGGATCTGATGGTCTGTTGTCACGTTGCCCGTCGTATAAGTCTGAGTTATATATCAGTTGCTTAAGAATTTTACTTGGATAGCCGTTGTTCAAGAATATGTTATAGAGTATTTTTAAATTCTTTTGTGTGAACAGGTCATTGCTGATGTGTAAAATTCTGTTTTTCATTGCCACAACAGTGTTGTGTTTTTGGCTTTTAGAGTGCTGAGAGAAATAATTTATATATCTTCCAGAGTCAGTTGGTTTCTGATACCAATCCAAAATTATCTTGTTCTCTGTGGTTCTTATCACCTTAGTGTCTAAAAAGGGCACACTTTATTCTTTCTCCTCCTCAACGGTAAATTGTAGGTGTTTGTTAAATCCATTGAAGAGGTCCAGTGTAGTTTGAATAGAGTCCTCGGGGATCGCACTTATCACATCATCCACATATTTGTATATGAACGGTAACTTGAACGGTAGTCGTGGAATTACTATATCAAATAGATGATCTAAAACTATGGTGGCTAGAATGGGGCTGATAGGAGAGCCCATGGGAGTGCCAAAAATCTGTGAGTAAAAAGTTCCCCCGAAAGAAAAGTAAACATTAGAAAAAATAAAATCGATTAGTTTGAAGAAGTTATTCTTACTTAGTGTGGTGTTGGGTTCAATTAAGTGCCAATTTTGCTCTAAAATTTCAATGATCAAGTTGAGAGGAATATTCGTGAAAAGCGATACCGCATCTAAGGATATAAGTACATAGGTTTGAGGAATTGTAACATTCTTAATTAGTTCTACAAACGTAAATGTATCTTTCACATTATAATTAGTTTGATATTCAAAAGTGGCAGTTAGAATGTTTGCCAAGTATTTCGAGATGTTGTATGTGGTGGAGTTGATTGAGCTGATGATAGGGCGAAGAGGAACATTGCTTTTGTGAATTTTTGGTAGACAGTATAACTTTGGAAACATCGAGTTGTAGATCATTAGTTGTTTTGCAGCATTAGCGTCTATCTCACCTGTGGATTTCAGGTTCTTAATAATATTGTTGTATTTGGTTTGTATTTTCACCGTTGGATCAGTGTTTAATTTGGTGTACGTGGAAGAATCCTGTAGCATTATCTCAGTTTTATCCATATATTCTGATTTATCCATGGCAACCGTACACCCACCTTTGTCTGATTGCAAAATGTATAGATCTGGATTTGATTTCAAAAACTTGCGTGTTTTTTCACGCAACCACCACGAGCTGGAGCAACCAATATCATAACTAATTATGTGAACCACACTACAACAAACAAACCAAACCACTTCAACAGGATGTTTGAAAAAACACGCAAGTTTTTGAAATCAAATCCAGATCTATACATTTTGCAATCAGACAAAGGTGGGTGTACGGTTGCCATGGATAAATCAGAATATATGGATAAAACTGAGATAATGCTACAGGATTCTTCCACGTACACCAAATTAAACACTGATCCAACGGTGAAAATACAAACCAAATACAACAATATTATTAAGAACCTGAAATCCATAGGTGAGATAGACGCTAATGCTGCAAAACAACTAATGATCTACAACTCGATGTTTCCAAAGTTATACTGTCTACCAAAAATTCACAAAAGCAATGTTCCTCTTCGCCCTATCATCAGCTCAATCAACTCCACCACATACAACATCTCGAAATACTTGGCAAACATTCTAACTGCCACTTTTGAATATCAAACTAATTATAATGTGAAAGATACATTTACGTTTGTAGAACTAATTAAGAATGTTACAATTCCTCAAACCTATGTACTTATATCCTTAGATGCGGTATCGCTTTTCACGAATATTCCTCTCAACTTGATCATTGAAATTTTAGAGCAAAATTGGCACTTAATTGAACCCAACACCACACTAAGTAAGAATAACTTCTTCAAACTAATCGATTTTATTTTTTCTAATGTTTACTTTTCTTTCGGGGGAACTTTTTACTCACAGATTTTTGGCACTCCCATGGGCTCTCCTATCAGCCCCATTCTAGCCACCATAGTTTTAGATCATCTATTTGATATAGTAATTCCACGACTACTGTTCAAGTTACCGTTCATATACAAATATGTGGATGATGTGATAAGTGCGATCCCCGAGGACTCTATTCAAACTACACTGGACCTCTTCAATGGATTTAACAAACACCTACAATTTACCGTTGAGGAGGAGAAAGAATAAAGTGTGCCCTTTTTAGACACTAAGGTGATAAGAACCACAGAGAACAAGATAATTTTGGATTGGTATCAGAAACCAACTGACTCTGGAAGATATATAAATTATTTCTCTCAGCACTCTAAAAGCCAAAAACACAACACTGTTGTGGCAATGAAAAACAGAATTTTACACATCAGCAATGACCTGTTCACACAAAAGAATTTAAAAATACTCTATAACATATTCTTGAACAACGGCTATCCAAGTAAAATTCTTAAGCAACTGATATATAACTCAGACTTATACGACGGGCAACGTGACAACAGACCATCAGATCCCGTGATTTACAAAAAGTTGCCCTTCATAAATGGCTTAACCAACAATATAATCAAGCTGCTGAACGGAATTCCGAAAATCAAAATAGCGAAATACAATAGCATATCCAACTATAGCTTATTCTCGAAGCTTAAAGACCAGACACCGCTTCTAAATCAGAGTCATATCATCTATCAACTTTCTTGTCTCGAATGTGATGGGCAGTATATAGGACAAACATCGCAATGGTTTAAACAAAGAATAACGCAGCACAAAAGTGATTGCAAAACACACAAAAATACTTGTGCAGCAGCACACCATTCCATAACAACAGGACACCAATTTAATTTGTCAGATATCAAGATCCTAGATTCAGAAAGCAATTATAAGAAAAGATTGTTCCTCGAGATGTACCACATAAACAGTAATAAACGTTCAATTAATTACAAATCAGACACAAGTAGATTAAGCGAAATTTACTGCAATGTTTTAAAATTCTAAAAATAGCAGAATATTAAACAGATGGCTCGATATTGGAACTTTTGGCCCTTAACACATGTGAGAAAAGATACCTGATTCAGTGCCGCCCTCGACGTTCTCGTGAAACGACATGCATAGCTTTAAGTTAAATTGCTTTATATAACATACCTACAACAATTCGTAAGTTATATCATTGTAATATTATGTTTGTACCTAACTGTTAGTTAATTTTGTAGTTTGTTCCTGATGAAGATGAAAAATTAATAAATACTCATCGAAATATCGAATTCAACAGAATTAAATGTAGTTTCAATCTAAGCCACAGACCGCATTTCCCGATAATTTCAACACTGTTTTATAGTGTTATAGAATATACTTGCACGGTCGATAAATACATCGGATTTCGAATCCAGTTCTGTATATATATATATATATATATATATATATATATATATATATATATATATATATATATATATATTTACTTTTTTCTTTTTGGGTGTGGTAGTCAAAATAAAATAGGGCTGTGCTAAGGCTTACTATTTATTCTATTCCAAGCTTTCGGAGGCAATTTCCTCCTTTTTCAAGGTTCTACAAAGAAATTACTTGCTAAGTACTCAAAAAGAAATACAAAGTTTTAACTTACCAAGAATGCTACATTAAGCAAAATACCGACATACGTTGAAAACGAACTTATTAAATAACATTTAAAGTAGTTAAAAAGTTAAAAAACACTGATTTTATAATTAAAAAATATGAAAACGACATGATGCATGTCGTCTTAAGTCTGGATCAAACCATTTCACGAACAGAAAGAGAGTCAAAAAGCGAGATTTACTATTTAAATAAGTAGAAAGTTATGAAAAAACTTTTAAAAAGTATTATCTATGAAAGACAGTTGTAACGGACTGCAAATACTACCAATCGTAATACCAACTTAAATTTAGCGGGAAATTTGAAAAAAGTTTTTATTATTCATCAAAAAGAAAACAGTATTTAGCAAATATTTTCAGAAAAAATATACTGAATTAATAATTAACTTGATCAAATAAATAAGAAAATTAAAAGAGATTACTAAGATGCAGAATCAGACTAGTCGAAAGTCAATATATAGTTATAAATTTTACTAAGATTCTGGATCTCAGATCTCTTATTAAGATTGTTGTCATCACTCTTGCTGATATGTACCATTTCCAGGAACGTTCTTTTGAATTTATTACTTTCTCTGGCTAATATTTTAGCATTGTTGAAATCGATCTTATGGTCTAGATTGATTGTATGCTCTGCCAAAACACACGTAGGTTTATTTAATCTACAGTCGCTTTTATGTGAGATTATTCGACTAGACAAGTTTCTTCCGGTTTCACCTATATATGATGTTGGACATTCAGTAGAATCCAGAATCCAGAGATGAATGAGATCCAGAATCTTGGTAAAATTTTTAACTATATATTGACTTTCGACTAGTCTGATTCTGCATCTTAGTAATCTCTTTTAATTTTCTTATTTATTTGATCAAGTTAATTATTAATTCAGTATATTTTTTCTGAAAATATTTGCTAAATACTGTTTTCTTTTTGATGAATAATAAAAACTTTTTTCAAATTTCCCGCTAAATTTAAGTTGGTATTACGATTGGTAGTATTTGCAGTCCGCTACAACTGTCTTTCATAGATAATACTTTTTAAAAGTTTTTTCATAACTTTCTACTTATTTAAACAGTAAATCTCGCTTTTTGACTCTCTTTCTGTTCCTGAAATGGTTTGATCCAGACTTAAGACGACATGCATCATGTCGTTTTCATATTTTTTAATTATAAAATCAGTGTTTTTTAACTTTTTAACTACTTTAAATGTTATTTAATAAGTTCGTTTTCAACGTATGTCGGTTTTTTGCTTAATCTAGCATTCTTGGTAAGTTAAAACTTTGTATTTCTTTTTGAGTACTTAGCAAGTAATTTCTTTGTAGAACCTTGAAAAAGGAGGAAATTGCCTCCGAAAGCTTGGAATAGAATAAATAGTAAGCCTTAGCACAGCCCTATTTTATTTTGACTACCACACCCAAAAAGAAAAAAGTATTTATATATTTTTTCCAAACTAGTCAAAAAACTTGGACTACCTTTTTTTACTATATATATATATATATATATATATATATATATATATATATATATATATATATATAGCAAGGAGTACGACTGTTTAATATTAACAATATATCAAGTGAGTGAGAAGAAGTCTCACTGTAATTGAGGTTATCAGTCAAGGAGAAATAAAAAATGAAAAAACTATTTCAATCTTTTAATAGAAGACGTTTCGTGCAGTCTTCCTGCACTTCATCAGTTCTACTGATTGTGAAGTTACATATAAGATGTACACAACAATGTCATCACAATGGGTTGTGTTGTTAAAAACTTAATAGCTAAAAAATACATAAAATTTCTTAAGCTAAAAATACATAAACGCAAAAATTGTCACAAAGGTCCTTAGTGGTTAAAATCCTAAGGTTATTGAACAGTTACATAAAATTTTGTTTTGAAACATGAGGCCAGGAGAAGAAATATTCTGTTAGAGTCAAAAGAATTATTTTAAATCCATTTCTTATTCTAACCAAAAAAAGCGCACAAAAAACCTAAGCAAAAAACCAACTGTTCGGTGTCTGTCATTAAATGGATTTAAAAAAAGGGGGATGTGAAAATCTTAACAAAATTAATGTAAATTATTGTAAACCTAGATTTTCATCCAAAAACCTCCCTGTGACACACAAAAGATAAACAGAAATAAAGATATACGATCGCCGTGACAACGGCAGCAATGTATAGTGTCACAAAAAAGCTTTCAAACGAAAACCCGGTTTACAGGTTGACGATGCACCCTGAATTATATCAATTTCTCTTCACACCTATTTCTAGGTTCCTGGATTTCAAATTTATTATTAACAACCAATAAATCTATGGCATTTTTTCGATTAAAGAGAAATTGATATAATTCAGGGTGCATCGTCAACCTGTAAACCGGGTTTTCGTTTGAAAGCTTTTTTGTGACACTATACATTGCTGCCGTTGTCACGGCGATCGTATATCTTTATTTCTGTTTATCTTTTGTGTGTCACAGGGAGGTTTTTGGATGAAAATCTAGGTTAACAATAATTTACATTAATTTTGTTAAGATTTTCACATCCCCCTTTTTTTAAATCCATTTAATGACAGACACCGAACAGTTGGTTTTTTGCTTAGGTTTTTTGTGCGCTTTTTTTGGTTAGAATAAGAAATGGATTTAAAATAATTATTTTGACTCTAACAGAATATTTCTTCTCCTGGCCTCATGTTTCAAAACAAAATTTTATGTAACTGTTCAATAACCTTAGGATTTTAACCACTAAGGACCTTTGTGACAATTTTTGCGTTTATGTATTTTTAGCTTAAGAAATTTTATGTATTTTTTAGCTATTAAGTTTTTAACAACACAACCCATTGTGATGACATTGTTGTGTACATCTTATATGTAACTTCACAATCAATAGAACTGATGAAGTGCAGGAAGACTGCACGAAACGTCTGCTATTAAAAGATTGAAATAGTTTTTTCATTTTTTATTTCTCCTTGACTGATAACCTCAATTACAGTGAGACTTCTTCTCACTCACTTGATATATTGTTATATATATATTGATATTCATTTGATTGATATCGTACGAGTGGTCGTTAAACCAATAACTTCTCATCTTTTGTTTTAAACATATGTTTTACTTCAAGTAATTAGGGAATTAAAACTTGAGATTGTCAGTTTCAGATTTGGCGTAGATCTACGCTTCTGCTATGTCTTGGTCTCGAATGTTGTTTTTGAGTAGAATGTGTCTAAGGATATTCAACCTCTCATCCTTACCGATGAGCCCAGAGAGGTTGAAGAGGGCGAAACCCATTTCTAAGAACTAGTGTTTGGATTTTTAATTCTATTCAAAAAATTTTCCCAACCCAAAATGGTGGATGTGTGAATTGTTCGTAAGGGGATTTCTCCACATTCTCTATTTCATTTGATTGATATCGTACGAGTGGTCGTTAAACCAATAACTTCTCATCTTTTGTTTTAAACATATGTTTTACTTCAAGTAATTAGGGAATTAAAACTTGAGATTGTCATTTTCAGATTTGGCGTAGATCTACGCTTCTGCTATGTCTTGGTCTCGAATGTTGTTTTTGAGTGGAATGTGTCTAAGGATATTCAACCTCTCATCCTTACCGATGAGCCCAGAGAGGTTGAAGAGGGCGAAACACATTTCTAAGAACTAGTGTTTGGATTTTTAATTCTATTCAAAAAATTTTCCCAACCCAAAATGGTGGATGTGTGAATTGTTCGTAAGGGGATTTCTCCACATTCTCTATTTCATTTGATTGATATCGTACTAGTGGTCGTTAAACCAATAACTTCTCATCTTTTATATATATATATATATATATATATATATATATATATATATATATATATATATATATATGAAAGGAAACGGCGATAGGAAATGCTTTTGGCCTTTCTGGTAATAATAAAATAACCAGACTCCAGTACACTTGGTACGACATCTACATGAATTAAACGAAAAGATTTCTCTGATATACAGAAGAAATCTTTTCCGTAGCGGACGCGAAAATGTAAATTTCAAAGTCTTCATAAAAGACGATGAACGACAAAAGACACCTCTTTATGTCACAGATTTGTCTACAAAGCCACGTTATTCGCTACACATTCGTCAATAACGGAGAAAAACCGTGATATGAAAGGAAACGGCGATTGCATTTTATTTCACTTCGACCACCACCGATATTCTACACGACGTGTTTCGAGCTCATGTCAAGCTCTCGTCAGGAACATCTTTTTTTTTTTTTTTTTTTTTTTTTTTTTTTTTTTTTTTTTTTTTTGGGAGGTGAGAATCTTCAAAAGACCGTCTGGGAAGGTGTCCCAGGTGTGTCGGATTCGATCCGTCACGCTTCACCGTGCCGAACCGCCTACCGACTAAACTCACCTCCTCTTCCTCCAGCCGACAGGTCTGGAACCGCTCTTGGCGAGCATGTCTGACTCGTCGACCTTACTCATAACTCCCCCCGGGCACCCTCTGCGTGCACTCCGTAGATTAAGCGGCCACCCAGCCGCCCCGTCCCGCACACACCCCGCACAAAGACCGGTCGGTGAAGACGACCGTCCCGTGCAGACCATGTGCGGGTGGGGCGACCGGGGTGCCCCCAATCAAACATGAACTAGCAAAAGGATACCAGTCGACAGTTACGAGCAACTCCAAACATTCGTGCTTTCATCAATTCGCACTCACACTCATACCCATTCATTCTACAGTTAACAGGAAGCAGTCAGTGAGGTTGGGTGTAAAAATCCTCCCCCACTACCTGATACAAAACAAAAAACAGACTAAAACAAGACAAAACAGAAAGTAAACAAAACAATACAAAGGCAGTCAGCATGGGTTAGATGTAAAAGGTCCTCCCCCTGCTGACTACCGCTTACAACACGCAACACATTTGAGTAATAAAATTGATTTAAAATGATAAATATTGTATAAATAAGATTGAAGAAGTAAATAAGAAGATAAAACAAGATAAAATAAATAAATAAGTAAAACTAGTTAAAATAAGACAGACAGCGCAGGTTGGATGTAAAGGATCCTCCCCCCACTGGCTGCCATCTGCGACACAAAAATAAAAACGTTAAAAAAATAAATAAATAGACGGTCATCCCGCTTGCAGTCGCCTCTCTTTCTCCTCTTTGTGCTTCATTGTCTTCGTGACAAAAGCAATGATCAGGTCGAAGTCTCTCTTGCTATTGATAGCTTTATCAATTAGCTCGTGAGGCTCGCCTAGAGGGGATCCCAGTCCCAGCTGCAGCTCGGTACGTCCCGCCTGGTATGCAGGGCACACGAAGACGACATGCTGCGCGTCATCCACTACTCCACACTCAGGGCATAGATCGTCCATGGTTTTCCCTATACGATGAGTAAACTTCCTGAACGATCCATGTCCCGTCAAAAATTGTGTGAAATAGTAGCCGACGCGCCGATGCCGGCACTCGTACCACCTCACCACATCTGGAATCAGGGATCTCGTCCAGGCCGCCTTCTCGACTTCGGCTGCCCATTCCCTCTGCCACATCTCTAGACTTCTTTTCCTTTCTTGTGGACCTGAACCTATTGCCCCGTTGCCCCTCTGGTACATTCGGACTCTTTCTCTGGCCAGGATGTGCACCGGTACAGACCCAGCCACCACCTGTAAGGCAATGGTTGATACGGTTCTATACGCGCTGCACACCCTGATCAGAGGTTTCCTTTGTGTCCTAAGAAGCACGTCTTTATACTTTTTCATTCGAAGGACCTCGTGCCACACTGGGGCTCCGTATAAAACTATGGATAAGATGGATTGTGCCATCACTATTCTCTTCTGGGATCCAGGACCCCCTATATTTGGCATAAATTTATTTAGTATAGAGGTCCTTTCTTCTGCCTTCCGACATGCTTCTTGTACGTGTTGTCCGAATTTAAGCTTGTCGTCGAAAATAATTCCGAGGTACTTAACCGTCTT
Organism: Diabrotica virgifera virgifera; assembly: GCF_917563875.1. Lineage (NCBI taxonomy): Eukaryota > Metazoa > Arthropoda > Insecta > Coleoptera > Chrysomelidae > Diabrotica > Diabrotica virgifera. The sequence goes on from NC_065451.1 coordinate 77,308,307, forward strand.
TTGGGGTCTTATTACAGAGCCTTTATATCCAAATATTATGTCATCTCTCTTTCTTGGTCCCCTCAAGATAATGGATTCTGTCTTCTCTACTGCTAACTTTAGATCATTTCTCTCTATCCAATCTGCGGTCTTCTGTATTGCTTCGTTTACTTTTTGTATTATTCCCCTATTCATGTCGTCTTCGACCAGTAATGCTAGGTCGTCCGCGTATGCAATCGCTCTCACTCCTCTCTGCCTGTTTACTTCTAGTACCCCGTTGTATAGTATATTCCAAAGTAAGGGTTCGTCAGGAACATCTAGGTGGATGGTCGAGGTGTAAGAAAATGCTTTCCACCTAGATGTTCCTTACGAGAGCTTGACATGAGCTCGAAACACGTCGTGTAGAATATCGGTGGTGGTCGAAGTGAAATAAAATGCAATCGCCGTTTCCTTTCATATCACGGTTTTTCTCCGTTATTGACGAATGTGTAGCGAATAACGTGGTTTTGTAGACAAATCTGTGACACAAAGAGGTGTCTTTTGTCGTTCATCATCTTTTATGAAGACTTTGAAATTTACATTTTCGCGTCCGCTACGGAAAAGATTTCTTCTGTATATCAGAGAAATCTTTTCGTTTAATTCATATAGATGTCGTACCAAGTGTACTGAAGTCTGGTTATTTTATTATTACCAGAAAGGTCAAAAGCATTTTCTTACACCTCGACCATCCACCTAGATGTTCCTGACGAGAGCTTGACATGAGCTCGAAACACGTCGTGTAGAATATCGGTGGTGGTCGAAGTGAAATAAAATGCAATCGCCGTTTCCTTTCATATCACGGTTTTTCTCCGTTATTGACGAATGTGTAGCGAATAACGTGGCTTTGTAGACAAATCTGTGACACAAAGAGGTGTCTTTTGTCGTTCATCGTCTTTTATGAAGACTTTGAAATTTACATTTTCGCGTCCGCTACGGAAAAGATTTCTTCTGTATATAAGAGAAATCTTTTCGTTTAATTAATATATATATATATATATATATATATATATATATATATATATATATATATATATATATATATATATATATATAAAATAGTTGGTATTATTGACTGACAATATGTAGATACAAGTTTTTATTGAGGTTGCAGTCAGTGTAAGGAGCAGGATGAGAGAAACTCTTTGTTACAATCGAGCTTTCGCAAAATTTATTTTCTTCGTCAAGATTAGCTAAAATGAGTATATAATTATAAATACAATGAAATTAAAGATAAAAGAACATTGTATAAAAAAGCACAAAAACTTACAACGTGAGGTTAGTTCATTAATTTAACATTTCCACAAAACATAATTATATAAAAATATCCTTATTTTAATCGTTTCCAAATTTCAATGTTTTAATTTTTACAATTTCTAATGAAAAATTTTGATTTATTAATTTAGTTCTAAATTTGATTAATGCCAGAAAGACACTCAATTAATGTCAATAAGACATTAAATAGAAATATTTAATATAGAAATAAAAGCTACATTTTCAGACATAAACTTTTTAGAAAAAAATATGTTAACCATTAAGGATAACTTACAAAACTTACTTCCACAAGATATTACTACTGAATTTTTTCGTAAGCAGAAAATAGCTTACAACAAAATATTTCATAATATAAAACAAAATAACATACTTAAATTTGAAAATCTGAAAATGAAGGCTTATAACTCAATTACTTTTAAAGAAAAATGGTTTAAGAATTTAACTAACATTGAGTTTCCTTATAATGTAAGAAAGATACTCGCATTAGGTCCTAAATTCTGTTTATTACCAACTATTAAAGATTTCAAAATTTCTAATATACGAGCAGATATCGAAAGTACAATAACTAGATTTTCTGAAAATGAAAAAAATTTAGTCAGGGCACAATGCACTAACATCATAACTAACTATTTACACAAAAATAAAGATAATACTCATTTTTTAAATAGTTTATATCATGAATGTAAAAAATTTATCAAAGAACACCCTGAAATATACATTGTGAGAAGTGATAAAGGAAATGTGACTGTTGCGATGTACAAAGATGACTACTACACAAAAAGTTATGAACTTTTAAATGACACTAAATATTATAAAAAATTACAAAATAATCCGACAAGTACCCTACAACAGAAAGCCAACAAAATAGTTACTGAATTAAAAAATATAAAAAATGATCACCAAAGAAGAAGCTTCAACTCTTACAATATATAACTCAGTTACACCACGGTTTTATGCACTACCAAAAATACATAAACCTAACTTAGCAATGAGACCAATTGTATCATCAATTAATTCACCCAATAGTAAATTGGCAACATTTTTAAATAATATTCTTACAAAATCATATAACTTAAATGATAATTTCTCTATACAGGATTCTTTTGAACTAAGTAATTTTATCAATAACTATCAACTACCTAACTACTATCTTATGGTAAGCTTTGACGTAGTATCTTTATTTACCAATCTACCTCTACATGTTATCAATAACAGTATTAACAGACACTGGCATGAAATTGAAATAAATTGCAAAATAAACAAAAAAACTTTCTTAGACATTTTGGGGTTCATTTTTGATTCTAATGTGTTAATTTTTGATAATACATTCTACAAACAAATTTTTGGCACACCCATGGGCTCTAGTATTTCATGCATATTATGTAATTATGTACTGGATGATTTAGTCAAGGATTCTTTAAATAAATTGCATTTTTATATTCCATTTATTAAACGATTTGTGGATGACTTAATACTTGCTTTACCTGTAAATAAAATAAATGAAACTTTACAAACTTTTAACAACTATAGTGAACATCTAAAATTTACATGTGAAGAAGAAATAGATAACAGCATCCCATATCTCGACATAAGAATCAAACGAAATCCACAAAATATATTAATAACTGAATGGTACAGGAAACCTATAGATAGTAATAGATTTATCAACTATCATTCCCAGCATCCACCTCATATGAAAATAAATTTAATATTGGCTCTAAAACACAGAATCACCAAATTATCTCACAGTAGCAACATCAATAAAGGATTAATGGAACTCAAAGACATTTTATTGGAGAATTCTTACCCAATTAAACTAATAAACAAATTTTTATTTAACAACCCTAATAATAGAATGACTGACATACATATAACAACAACACCAAATCACCAAATTTTACAACCCCAATTTACTTATACATCACTACCTTACATACCAATATTAACACCCAAATTAACTAAAGTATTTACGAACTACCCACAAGTTAAAATTGCAACTAAAAATGTAAAGACATTAGCATCACTATATACAAAAACTAAAACACCTATTAGTATTATGGAAAGCTCAAATGTAGTTTACAAAATACCATGCGAAAATTGCGATAAGTCATACATCGGACACACATCCAGGAATTTAATAGGTAGACTAACGTCACACAAAAGCGACTTTAGAAATAATAAAAACACATGTGCATTAGTAGATCATGCAATAAACAAAAATCATACATTCAAATTCGATGAAACAACGGTATTAAAACATGAAAATAAACTAAATAAAAGAGAATTTTTAGAAATGGTGTGCATAAATAAATATCAATGTGTAAATAAAAGAACAGACATAAATAAACTAAGTAACATCTATAATTATATTTTATCTTACGATAAATGATATTCTAATTAAATAATAGTAAATTCCCTGACAAAATTTCAAAAATTAAATTTTTAAAATTTTTTTTAAAATTAACGCCACTTTAATTTATTAATAAAACAATAATCAACAAAACATGTACTTATATCTATCTATACCTTCCATAATTTAAAGTGTACAAGTAAGTAATAATCAAAAAACTAGTTTTTAACAACTTAAAATAAAATAAACAGATACCTATTTAATGTCTTATTGACATTAATTGAGTGTCTTTCTGGCATTAATCAAATTTAGAACTAAATTAATAAATCAAAATTTTTCATTAGAAATTGTAAAAATTAAAACATTGAAATTTGGAAACGATTAAAATAAGGATATTTTTATATAATTATGTTTTGTGGAAATGTTAAATTAATGAACTAACCTCACGTTGTAAGTTTTTGTGCTTTTTTATACAATGTTCTTTTATCTTTAATTTCATTGTATTTATAATTATATACTCATTTTAGCTAATCTTGACGAAGCAAATAAATTTTGCGAAAGCTCGATTGTAACAAAGAGTTTCTCTCATCCTGCTCCTTACACTGACTGCAACCTCAATAAAAACTTGTATCTATATATATATATATATATATATATATATATATATATATATATATATATATATATATATATATATATATATATATATTGCATTTGCGTCCCTCGTGGCTTCTGTATAGTTTTGACTCTTCGTGACTTCCGATCAATATACAGCGTGTATATTAACAAGAATGATTCCATACAGTTAGCGCTCGCTTTGGCATCCGTTATACTGGCAACAATGTACTATGGTATCAAGTCAAATATTTAACCTTGGTCGTGTTTACGTGAGAATTTAGTTGAAGAACCCAGACAAATTCTATTTATAACTTTTGCCAACTATGTGGTTTGCTCGAATATACGATAAGGATTTGCTGTAAATTCTTTGTTTCCGTTTTTATATTCTTAAATCAGGTTAGAAAAACTTATTTCTTGGGTGTAGTTATGAATAATGTATTTTCTAGACTTTAAAATTTTCTATTTTATTTTGATGGAAGAAGATTATGGATTTCGGAAGATTTCGATGGAATAAGTTATAATGTAATATACCTAACAATACCACTATATACCCTTGACAAATGTTTTTTTTTAGTTAATAATTGTTTGATGATCCTTTCGATAGGTTAGGTTTGGTTTATTCTTAAATTTTATTTTGATAAATAATCGGTATTGTTTCTCTCTCTCTCTTTCTCTCTCTCCCTCTTTTTCTCTCCCTGTAATACCTTCCCTTATTATGAAGTATTGGGCGCTCTTGCGTTTCTTAGCCAAAAATCAAAGATGACTGATTCGCAGGATTAGCGCATCCTTTTCTGTTTTATTCTTTCGAAATTTGCTATACAAGTATTTTCCATTGCTCTCTGTTTCTCGCTCTCTGTTTGACTTCTCTCCATCTCAACGCCAATTCTTTTATGATCTCTTGTTACAGTTCTTCTCCAGCAATTAATATTTTGATTTTGGTTAATTCTGATATATCGCGTGTGTTCCAGATTTTTCTTAGGAGGAAACAGTAGCGATCAACAGGTAGCGAAAACGCGTTCCAAGATTGCAGCTGTAATTTTGAATATTTTTTCGAAATATTTGGCACACGTATTCGTAATATAATAAAGAATGGCGGTACAGAGCCAATTTGAAAAATATATTAATATGTGGAAATTACTCTGTAATTAAATACAATATTAAAAAAACCAGCCTGTACCGCCATTAAGAAGACCAAAAAAAAATACACTTTCTTCAAATAAACTTTTTTATCCGATGCCTAGATTTTGTGTAATTTTGGAACTACTAAAATTTTTTATTTCATTAGTAGTTCCAAAATGACACAAAATCTAGGCATCGGATAAAAAAGTTTATTTGAAGAAAGTGTATTTTTTTGTTCTTCTTAATGGCGGTACAGGCTCGTTTTTTTTAATATTGTATTTAATTACAGAGTAATTTCCACATATTAATATATTTATTAATTTGGGTCTCTGTACCGCCATTCTTTATTATATTACGAATACGTGTGCCAAATATCTCGAAAAAATATTCAAAATTACAGCCGCAATCTTGGAACGCATTTTGGCTACCTGTTGATCGCTACTGTATCACCTTAATGCATTATATGATTATATAATGAGTGCATATTATTGTGCCTTTACTATCCTTTTTTCTACATCTGCTCTATTAGCGCCTTTTTTCCATGATCGATCCCAGATATGTAAAGTTATCTACCTCCTGTATTTGTCTTCCTTGTATTTTAATTTTAGTTTCTTGGTTGCTGTTTTTTTTAAGTTTGTTTTTTTTTGACTTTATCTTCAGACCCATTATCTTGGAGTATTTTGCAAGCTTGTCGATCTTCTTTTGCTTATGGCTGCTATGTTCGGTTAGGGGACAAATGTCATCTGCGAACTACAAATCGTCCAACTAGTTATGCAATTTCCATCTAATACCTGTTTTATTATCGCTTATTTTCTGCATGATCCAGTCCGTTATTATTATAAATATTGTCGGGGATAGCACACATCCTTGTTTAACTCCGCTTTGTATAGCTATATCTACTACCATTTTTCCCGCATGTTGTAATCTGGCTCTATATTTCTTGTAAAATAGTCTGATTAAGTTGATTTATTTTATCGGTAGTCAAGTTTATATTTTTTATTAGTATTATATCAAGTATTATATCACAAGTTTATATTTTTTTGCCATTCACCAGCTTGTTCCAAGATAATTATAGAGTACAAAAGATACAGAGGTACAGGTACAAGATACAGAGGTACAGATAGAGTACAAATGTGGTCGATAGTGGAGCGTTTTGCGCGAAAACCTTCTTGGTTGCTTCTTAGTCTTAGTTTCTTGTCTATTTCTGGCTTCAGTCTATTCAATATGATATTTGACATTATTTTGAATGTGGCACTTAGCAGTGTTATTTCTCGCCAATTCTCGCATTTTTTGGTATCTTAATGGTTAAACCCACGTTCCATTTCTGTGGGAGCTCCTGGTCGGCCCATATCTTGTTAAAGAGTTTGTGTAACATTTCAACTGATTCGTTTGCGTCCGCCTTTATTAAATCTATCGGTAGTTTGTCGCTTTCAGCGGCTTTGCCATTTTTGTTAGTTGATTCAGTGTGTTTTGTATTTCTTCTTTCGTAATTTCAACTGTTCTAATGTTTATTTCCTGTATTACATTATCTCCGTCTATATCTGGTGTTTGGAGTATATTTCCTTGCAGTGTTCTTTTCATCTTTGTATTATTTTATGTTCTGATTTAATTATATTATTTCCTTGTTTATCTTTGCTTTGTTTATTACTGTTTAGCGTTTTCCCTGTCAAATTTCGGATGATATTGTACTGTATTTTCATATTTACCATATGATTTACGTAGTATCTTTTGTCTTTTCTGACTTGCTTTTTAACCGCTATATTTTTCTTTGTATTTCCTTTCTACTGCTTTTCCTTCTTCGGTTGCTTCTTTTTGTAACATTTCTTCTTTAAGTTTCTTTCTTTCTTCTCTTAATTGCAATAGTCCAGAAAAATAAGGTTTTTGTCAGGACACTTGACCAGCCAGGTGGCAAATGGTTTTTTTGGAGTTATACATATTACATTATAAATACAACAAAGCCCGTCACAGTTCGGACGAGAATTTTAGTTATTAACAAATAAGGGTCAAATATGACAGTTTTTTTGTTTAAATGGCTACAGGTAAAAATAACGTAATTGTAGATATCTTTTAGTAGATAAGCAAAGGTTTAAAATGGAAGTTTTTGAGTTTTGTTCTGATTATTTGTTACTTCGTAAATTGCAAAATAAAACTAAATTTCGAAAATAAAGAAATTGCTATAACTTTTGCAAAAATAAACTTAAGACTTTGATATTGCATGAAATGTTGAGTCAAACAGTCCACATAATGCACAAGAAATTGCAAGACGATTTGTCAATTAGTTTAAATTGCATTCGATTTGTTTATCACAAAGAGCTTTTTTGCAATGTTGTTGTTCAGAAAATAATAATAATACAGCAATTCTGTGGAAACCACAGGAAAGAAGAATACTTACATTTTCAACTTATTTAAAAAATCAATAAGAAGTCATTTTTACCATTCTGAAAACATTTTACGAAAGTAGAATCATTTTTGGCTTATAAACAATTTGAATAACTATATTAACATATTGACTAAATCTGCGTTGGGATTTGAAAAGCTGATATTTTTATACGAATTTTCAAAAAAAAACTTTTCGCCTAGGTTAATTACGAGCAAATTTAGCCACTTCTATTACTTTTTTAATTTACAGTTACTTCTATATACATAAAATTCTCCTGTAACAGTGTTGGTTATCATATTCCTCCGAAACGGCTTGACCGATTCTTATGAAATTTTACACATATATTCTGTAGGACTGAAAATAGATTGTAATCTATTATTTATACCCATAAGTAATAAGGGGGTTACCCTCTGCCACTTTTTTATTGTTTTAGACAAAATTGTCTACCTTAATTTTATAGTATGTACCATTAAAAATATATATACAACCCTTAATTTTCACCCTTCTATCACCAAGACCCTATTTTTTAATAGACATCTATTTATTTGCGTCTATAAAATTCTCCTGTCGTAGTGTTAGTTGCCAATTATTTTAGTGATGACAACTTTGGCATGGTTCTGATTAGTATTCGTTCTATAAGAAATAAAATTGATGAATTAGTTTTGTTTCTGGAGGAATTAGGATTTCCTCCGATAGTTGCGGTTACAGAGCACTGGCTTGAAGTTAACGAGCCTTTTTTGTAGAAAAATATACCACAATTGCCAGGTATGATCGTCCAAGTTCGGCTCATGGAGGCACCCTGATTCTCTCTAGAAATAATGATTTTTCTCTGGTAACAAAATATGACTTTTTGTTAAGTGAATCCTTCTTTGAGTTTTCCTTAGTTTATAATAAAAATCTTAATCTTTACATTATTTGCATTTATAGATCACCTGATTCTACCGTGGAACTATTTTTTCAGAACCTGCTAAATTTGTTAGATGACCTGCCTCATAAAGGCAGAAAAATTCTATGCGGTGATTTTAACATTAATTATGCTGCTGCTAGTGCTACCCAAGTGTCCCTGGCAAACATATTTGAATCGTATGGTCTCTCAATGCACGTTAATTCTCCTACAAGGATTACAAAAACTACATCTATCATAATCGATTATATTTATATTGTTTCAGATTTCTCACCCCTTGATGTCTGCTCTACAGTTATTAATGCGGGACTATCTGATCATGAAGCAGTGTATACGAAATTTAACATCTTCAGCAAACCCTCCTCAAAAACCCGACGTTTAGGTAGGATTTTTTCCGCCCAGAATTTTCGTAAATTCCAAAATTTATGCTTAACTTCTGAGTGGCAATTTCCTTCTATAGACGTGGACTATAATTTCAGTGCTTTTCTAGATAAGCTTCTCCACATCTTCAATAAGGCATTTCCTTTAATTCCTATTAAGCCAAAACATCGGAAACCTTGAGTTACGAAAGGTATTCGCATATCAGCTAAGAATATGCGTTCACTACTATACATCAAGAAATTTACTACCAATGTTGCTGTCACTGAATATATCATGAAGTACAGGACAACATATCTAAAACTTGTCAGGTCAGCTAAAAAAGACTATTATCAAAATCGTCTGGGAAGCTCTTAAAGTGTTGCAAAAGAAACTTGGTCTATAATAAACGATCTTCGAAATAAAACTCACACAGCCCAATCATTTTCCCTTCCAAATCCTGAAAGTCTAAACGACTACTTCGTTAATGTGAGTAAAAATATAACATCAACAATTTTGCCGCAACAAGATCCCATTTCCTATCTTTCTAATTTAAGGCAGGTCTCGAATTCATTCTTTTTACGACCAGTCGATAATTCTGAACTGATCCAAACAATCAATAGTATCAAAAGCAAATCATCCTGTAGTACTGATGGACTATCTATAAAATTTTTCTCTAATCTCACAGAAAATGTTTTGGAAATCCTCCTCTCACTAATTAATGATTCCTTCGAAAAAGGTAAATTTCCAGATTGCCTAAAGACAGCCATTATTATTCCTCTTCATAAGGGTGGCGAAAAATCTGATGCCTGCAACTATAGACCTATTGCCTTACTACCGGTACTCTCCAAAATTATTGAGAGACTCATTAAAACTAGACTTATATCCTTTATCGTTGATAACAACATTTTATCACAAAATCAGTTCGGCTTTTTAACAAATAAATGTACCACTGATGCCATGTTTTCTGTACTACATGAGGTTTACCAAGCACTAAACAATAATCTTTATACTGCTACTGTTTTCTGCGACTATGCCAAAGCTTTTGATTGTGTAAATCACGACATCTTGATTACAAAACTAAATTTCTATGGAATTCGAGGTATTTCTTTGAATTGGTTCCAATCCTACTTGAATAATCGGAAACAACTAGTTAGAGCAAATGATACTGACTCTAGTCTCAAAAACATCGTATGTGTAGTACCACAAGGTTCAGTATTGGGTCCTATACTGTTCCTTATCTTTATAAATGACATCACTAATTTAAAAATCAATGGGAAAATTTTTCTTTTTGCTGATGATACCAGTATCACTTGGAGCAACTCAACTATTGCATCTCTTCATGAAACTATAACTTCGGATCTACTGACGATAAAGACCTGGTCTGACTCTAATTTACTCTCTTTTAACGTAAATAAAACAGTAGCATGATCCTATAAAGGAGCTCTTCAACCTTTGCCTCTTAATAACAACCAGATCAGTACCGTTGATTCTGTAAAATTTCTTGGTATTTTTTTAGACAGCAACCTCAAATGGTCCCTTCATATCGATTCGTTAAGTAAGAAACTCGCCTCAGCTTGCTATGCAATACGATCTGTCTGAAGGGAACTCAATTTAGCATCTTCTAAAATAACATATTTTTCGTTGTTCGAGTCTCATCTTCGATATGGTCTTCCTTTTTGGGGTTCTAGTACAGCTGCTCAATTTGATGTCATTTTTCGATTGCAAAAAAGAGCAATAAGATATTTGTTTGGCCTCAGAAGATCTACACATTGCACAAGTTACTTCAGAGATCGCGAAATTTTAACACTTCCATCTTTATATATTCTAGAAACGGTTTGTTTAATTCGTAAACACCTTCATGTCTTTCCATCAAGGCCCAATCATCTTTACTCCACCAGAAATTCAATCTTTGATATTTATTTACCGATTCCATCCACTGAGTTAGTAAAGAAATCTATATTATATTCCGCAAAGAAAGTGTACAATAATCTTCCGTTACAACTTAAATCTGCACCATCTTTCCCTAAGTTCCGTAAAATGACAAAAGCCTATCTATCCAAAAGACCATATTATTCAATAGAAGAATTTCTTAATGAATAACTAAGAAAATTGGGTTCCATACGCAGTAGCATAAACTTGTCAGTTCCTTATGTTGTACCTATTTTATTTTATTTGTTGTATGTTCAATTTGCAATTTATATATATTTTGCAATAAATTGTTTTTGTCTTGGCTTTTATATCTTATACTGTACATTATTGACGATTTATCTAATTTTAGTAAATTGTAGTTGTTATTTGTTATTTATATTATGTTTTTCTTTTGACTGTATGTAAGCTTTGTCCATAAAATTGTAAAAATTTTCAGTGACAATAAAGCATATTTCTATTCTATTCTATTCATAATCCTCCGATACCGCTTGAACGATTTTTATGAAATTATATATGTATACTGGAAGGTCTTAGAATCATAATTATCGGCCCCATAACATTTTGTATTGTTAGGTAGGTATATGTGTACATAACATACTCTACAAGACTACAAGAAGTATACATAAATAAAAAAAATGATCAAAATCCATCAACTATCTCTGGAGATATTAAGAGCAACATATCTTTGAAAAATAAATTTCATTTTTTGAATGCACAGATTTTAATAATTCCCCTCCACCGACCACGAGTCGATTTCGTTAGGGCGTTATTTTTAAAGATATATTAACCACTCTGTTCAAGTTTACTCAAACTTTTACATATAAACTATATACATACCTTGAACTTCAAAATAGCGCTAGTTAGCTTTCTTAATTGTTATGAACAAACTAGCTGTGCATTAAATAAAAAAAAGTGGCTAACTTTGACCGTAATTAGCCAAGGTGAAAGTTTTTTTTAACATTTGTGTAAAAGTACACATCGAAAACAATGTGATAAATACATGGGTATTTCCTGTACACCAACAATCAGCAAAATATACGAAAGGATCTTAAAAAACCGACTAGAAGACGAATACAAGAAAATGGAAGCAGATGAGCAAGCAGGATTCAGAGCCGGAAGATCTACAATTGATCACCTTTTTGCAATCGCACAAGTCATGGAAAAGAAAACAGCGATTAACCAAGAGATTCATTTCGTATATTATATTGATCTGAAAAAGGCATACGACAGTGTACCTTCGGTAAAGTTATGGGAGACAATGGAGAATACAAATATAAACATAGAAATGTGAAAATTGAAAACTACCCCTAACTGTAAAAAATTATAAAACAACATTTTTAACTTTAATATTGTCAACATTTGGTTTTTATTAGGTAAATAATGATTGTTTTATGATTTAAGATATACTATCATAATATTTCAACCCTTAAAACCACCCTTGCTGGAGCTATATATTAAAAATTTACTTATTCTAAAAGAATCATTTCAGCTTGCATCGATTTACATAAAAATTTGGGATTAGGATCACATCACCCTGTACTTCATATTCTATATCATGCTTAAGGGCGTTGATTATTTTAGGGGTGTAACCTACCCCCTATTGACAAAAATTATATAAAAACATTGTAAATTTTAATATGGGTAAAATTTGGTTTTGATTGGTTAAATAATGATTGTTTTATACTTTAGGATAAAATATCATATTTCAACCCTTAAAAACCACCCTTAATAACATCACAATTTTTATAAGTAGATAATTTAATAGATCTATACAGAAAAAAAGTAGAATTAAAGAATTACAAAAACATTTATTTACACAAAAATACGAATTTACAAATATGTACAAATACAAATAGTTTTTTAGTCATCTTCCAGTATATCAACCGGTTCTGTGGTATTATACATATATTGAAAATTATCCATAAGCGGACTATTCGATATTTAAAAAAATAATCGTTTCTAAATATGGCTCCTTTATTTTTGACGATAAAAAGTTTTTTCAAAAATAATTCTGTAGGATTTTTGAAGAGTTCTAAGACCGTGAAAACTAAATTCTGTAAGATCCCTTAGTTTTTAATTGGGGTGAGTTTAAAAGACGCGAATAAGGGGGTGTTTGCTCGTAAATAGAGGTTTTAAATAGCTATAGTATCTCTCTAACTGTTCACTGTAATGAAAATCTATGCACAAGAGAATTTTACTTATTAAATAATAAGCGACAATTTAGTAGTCCATAATTTTTTTCGTATCTCCAGTATTTTCGGAGATATTTTGAAGTAAAAGGTGACAAATAGGCCAATTTTTCTAAAATTAGGCCTTTTAAATAGGTCGAACTTCTTGGGTGTATTGATAATACGAATATAAAGGGAATTACAGAAAGGCGAAGACCAATTTTTAATCAGTAGGGTAGTTAGGGGGTTGTTTTCACTGATTTTTTCATAGAGAATAGCAGGTACCGACCTTTTTTTGTTCATGAGTCGCTTAATTTTCATGCTAGGAGCTTCATATTATTATTTTTTGAAAGGTCTAACCGTATACTTAAAAGATTATTTAAGTTTAATTTAATTTGTGTTACTAAAAGATGCATTTTTGATATCCACAGTTTTTTTGATTAAATGCATATTTTTCGAGGTATTCTCAAAAAAACATCTAAATAAGTCGATTTTTTCGTCGAAAAACTGTTACTTTCAAGTGCGAATAACTCGAAAAATACTAGTTTTACGAAGAAAATGTAAAAAACATTTTTTTCTTAGAATTCATTTTTACATCGATTTACATGGTTAAAATATAATAAAAAAATTCCCGTCTCCGAGATGGGCTGGCAACCACTCCAAGCTGTTAACGTACAGCGGCATGATATAGAAAATGATCCTTGGACCATTCCCTACCTTCTGTGAAAATTTTAAGTAAATCCATGCTGGACGAAAAAATTGCGAGCCAAAATGCTTAATTTTCTCGACTATAGAAGGAGGAGAAACAATCAGTAAATGTAACCAATATAAATACCTGGGTATGAAAATCACGAATGATGGAACACTGGACGGAGCCATTAAAGAACGAAATATTCAGGGCAGGAAAGCTCCTAAACTCAGTACTCTGGGACAAGCAGATAAACAACCAAAACAAGAAAAAATCTATAACGCCGTAGTGAAAAGCATTATAACATACAGCTGCGAAGTATGGCATATGAAGGAAAAATCAAAACAAATGTTAGATGTCACTGAAATGGATTTCTGGAGAAGAGCTGCAGGAAGACCAAGAAGAGAACATGTCACCAATGAACGGATACGAGAAATAATGAAGGTCACACATACAATAAATGACGAAATCAACGAAATACAACTACGATGGTTTGGTCACGTACAAATAATGCATGAAGACAAAATCACAAAACAAGTGCAAAACTAGAAACCGCAAGGTAGAAGAAGACGAGGTAGACCGCGGAAAATTTGGCAGGCAGGAATAAATAAAGCCATGGATGAAAGAGGTCTGCAAGTAGATCAATGTGCGGACAGAGAGGAATGGCGAACGGGTATCGGAAGACGGAGAAGGTTATAAACCGATAATACAATAATAATGTAAAAGTACCAGCTTTTTAAATCCTAAAGTCTAGGGATGGTGCATGGCGGTTGTTGAACAAAAAACCGGGTTTCGGTTATACCGTTTTTTTTTTACTTACGGTTTAACCTGGCGGTTTTAGCCGGTCAAATAACCGGTTGTTCCAAAAACCGGTTTTCGTTTTTTTAATCAAAAGCAAATACTCAATAGGTTATAATGTTACATTTATATTGCACTTTATTTTGCTCAATTTTCCTCCCGAAAAATTCCCCAACCAATTCAACCTATAAAAATTTTCCCAGGGGCTTTCAAATTACCCTAAAAATGGGCGAAAGTACCCCAATCTCTGATTCGTCGCTAGTTGTAGACGGCTTCGGTGTATATTGCGTTGTGAATAATTGGGATATTCTCAAAAATGATGATCGTACCGATCTACCCGAAATGTCCCTTGGATCTATCAAGTTTAGAAAAATATCCAAATGACTTATATTTTACTTAAAAATAAATTCGATAAACCAATTCATTATTTACTTCTCTATTGCCATCAAAAAATTTCAGTAGGTAATATTTTTTAATACGTTTGTATAATAGCTACCTTTTATTTCCTAATATTTAAAAATTACATATTGGAGATTCCTAATCGTATTTCGGTATTCATATTTCATACAAGAGTCTCAAGTAGTCAAGTATAAACAATTTTTTAGATGATGGTTGGAATATCGATTTCAAGCAGATCACTTACTTTTTTATGTAAATATATTATCATCTAAAACTAAATAACTATTCCCAAAATTGTTTCATAAAAGCTGATGTGACAATTTCGTCCAGTTCTCTATTAGTAAAAAAAAGTTGAATTATGGTTGTTCGGGTTAATTACTTATTACTTCGCATATTATTTATAATACATATGATTGAGATCGAAGATAGATAGAAATTTCTTCATTTTTCTCTAAACAAATTTTTTTCCACAGGTAACTTGTTCGGTTTTCGCCGGTTATTACGTTAAAAAGAAAAAACCTGTTATAACCGGGACAAAAAAAACCGGTAAAACTGATTGTTTCGAATTAAAAAAACCGGTTTTAGGTTATAACCAGTAGGTTTTTCCCATCCCTAAGTCGATTAATTTAGTTTGCAGTCATTACTAACAAAGTTATTCAAATTGTTTTTATAAGCCAAAAATGACTCTACTTTACTAAAATATTTTCGGAATGATAAAAATGACCTTTTATTATTTTTTTTTTAAAAACTTTGAAAACATAAGTATTCTTTTTTCATGCTGTTTCCACAAAATTGCTATATCATTATTATTTGATGAAGAAAGCATGCTTCATCATTGCAAAGAAAAGCTTTTTTTTATAAACAAATTGAATAAAATGTAAACTAATTGACGAATCGACTTGAAATTTTTTGTGTATTATCTGGACTGGAGATGGACTGTTTTACCCAATTTTTCATGTAATATCAGTCTTAAGTTTATTTTTGCAAAAGTTATGGCAAATTTTTTATTTTCAAAATTTAAGTTTTATTTTGCAACTTCCGAAGCAACAAATAATCGTACCAAAATTCAAAAACTGACATTCTTGACCCTTATTTGTTAATAACTAAAATTATCGTGCGAACTGTAACGGACATTTTTGTATTTATAATGTAATAGGTATATAGTATCCAAAAAATTCATTTGCAACCTGGCCGGTCAAGTGTTCCGAACGTATATTTTTGCCTTATTTCCCTGGAGTACAATGTGTCTCCGGTTATCCATTTCTTTTCTCTTTTTTTTTCATCCCTATAATTTCGTTTGCAGTTTTTGCATAATGTCCTTGAAGTTCTTCCATATTTCTTCCACTGTTTCCTCATGTTGGGACAGTGCTGTTCGGTTTAATTTCAGTCTTTTTGTGAATTCGATTCTTGTTTTTTCTTGTTTAAGAGCTTCCACATTGTATCTTCTTTGTGTGTTCGTATAGTTCAGTTATAAGCGAAATAGGGTGTTGGGGTACGCCTACTTCTTTTAGTATAATAAGTGTCTCCACTTGACCCTGTCGAACGCCTAACGATAATCTATAAAGCATATGTACAGTGGAATATTGAATTCCCTAGATTTTTCGATTATCTGTCTTATATTCAACAGGTGTTCTCGATTACCTCTACCTTTGGTAAATCCCGTTTGCTCTTGTGGAATTTCTCTTTGAGGGAATGTTTTTAGTCTCTCATTGATTATATTTATGTAGTATTATTTTACTGGCATGTGATATAAGAGAAATAGTTCTATAATTGTCGCATTTATGGAAGCTGCCTTTTTTATGAATTGTTGTTATTGTAGATTTTGTCCAGTTTTCAGGCCATTGTTTAGAATGCCATATTTGGTTACAGAGTAGATGAAGTAATTTTACGCCAGTTTCTTCTGTGGCTTTGAGTATTTCTGCTGTTATCATATCTGGACCTGGTGCTTTATTATATTTGAACTTAATGATCGCTAGTCTTACTTTATTTTCAAGTATATCAGGTTCTTCTTCTTCCTCATCAAAGATTTGGTTAATAGGTTTTTGGGGTTAATCATCTTTATATAGGTCCCTGCAATACGATCTCCATGTCTCTGCTATATCTTCTCTGATTGTTCTCAGTGTTCCAGTGTTGTCTTCTATGGCCCAAGTTCTGGCTTTGAAGTATCTTGTTAAGTAGCGTATTTTTCTAAATAGATCTCTCGGCTGATTATTCTGATCATGTCTCTCAATTTCTTTGCATATACTTTGTTACTACAGTTTTTATCTGCCTTGCATCTTCGCTTTACTTTTTTATTGAGGTTTCTTAAACTAGCTTTTTCCCTTTCACTATGCATACCACTTTGACAAAGATTTCTTCTATTCTCAATGATTTGAAAGGTTTCATCTGTTATCCAGTGTTTCCGTTTCACAGGATTATTTATCTTTGGATGATCAGTTGGTGTTGTTTAAAAGTCTCCCATATCTCTTGTGATGTTCCGTTACGAATAGAGGGCATTATTTTATGTACCTACTTCCTGGAGAAGTTCGTCCTGCTTTTTTAGTTCTATCTAATGATCTATCTGATTCTGTCTATGATACAGGTGGTGACATTATAATTGATATATTATAGTATGAGAATAGAAAAATTATATTATTAAAAATATTGTAATAAAGAATTCTATCTATCCAGGGTGTTTGGTAAAGAATGGGCCATACCTTAACCTCAGGTTCCTGAGGTTAAAATAGCCCGATTTAAGCTAACTTACCTTAGTACAAAATTTATAATAACCGAGATACAGGGTGTCAAAATTAAACTTTTTTTTATTTATTATTGAATATATCCTGACAGGTATGAAATAACAACATGAAATTTGGTACGTGGGGGTTTTTTGGGCCGAGAAAACTAAATTCCCTACCAAAAATTATGTATTCCCCAGAGGGCGCCACATACGCCTTTCAGCACTCATTTATTACGTTCAATTTTTTTATCCCTCACTCTGTATAATTTTGACATTAAAATTTTTATTAGTTCTTTCATCTCCCTAAACTCAACCGTTTTCGAGATAAACGCATTTTAAATCTGCGATACACCATCATTTTTAGCATAATATCATGTAGTTACACCCGAAAAATAACTTAAAACCATAAAATTATCCAAAAATGTATCGCAAATTTCTTCAAGTGGAATTTGCGATGCAATGACATAAATTTGAGAACTGACACAATTATTATGGTTTTAAGTTATTTTTCGGGTGGAACTACAATGATATTATGCTAAAAATGATGGTGTATCGAAGATTTAAAATGCGTTTATCTCGAAAACGCTTGAGTTTAGGGAGATGAAAAAAGTATACCTTTTTTTAAGTAAAACTAATAGGAGAATAAAAATTTTAATGTCAAAATTATTCAGAGTGAGGGATAAAAAAAATTGAACGTAATAAATTAGTGCTGAAAGGCGTATGTGGCGCCCTCTGAACAATACATAATTTTTGGTAGGGAATTTGGTTTTCTCAACCCAAAAAACCCCCACATACCGAATTTCATGTTGTTATCTCATACCTGTCAGGAAATATTCAATAATAAATAAAATAAAAGTTTAACTTTGACACCCTGTATCTGGGTTATTATAAACTTTGTATTAAGGTAAGTTAGCTTAAATCGGCCTATTTTAACCTCAGGAACCTAAGGTTAAGCTATGGCCCATTCTTTACCAAACACCCTGTATATCTATAAGCGAGGTTCCTATAGCCTCTGCTACTTCTCGCATTTCGACCGCTATCTTTTTCTGTCCATCCATTCGTCTCTTTGATGGCTTTATCTCTCATGATGTGCTGTACATGTTCTTCCCAGGTAACTGAAGACCTTCCCCTTCTTCTTCTTTGTTGTGGTATGTAATTTAAAGCTTTCTTTGGCCATCTATCTTCATTCATTCGTTTGACGTGACCATACCACACTAGTTGTCTCGTCTCAATTCTATCTACACTGGAATATACAGTTTTTGTCCTCCTTCCTGATGCGATCTTTTATATACCACACGCTCCCCTTAGATAATCTATTTCTACTACCTACTTGTATTCTCTTTTTATCTTTTTTTGTGATCTGCCAAACTTCTGCTCCATAAGTCATAATAGGCTCTACCAAGGTACGATAGATTGTCGTTTTTTGTCTTATCTCTTTAGACCATAGTAGAGAGCTTAGAATGTTTACCGCTATTTTGCCCTGCTGTGTTCTGTTTTCGATGTCTCTTTTGCCTTCTTTAGATAATATAGATTCGAGATATTTATATTCTTTAAATGTATTTGTGGTTCTAATTTCTAAATCTGGATCGTCTAATAAAGAATTAAGAATAAAATCTAACACTTCTATAATATGTTACAATTGAGCAATTAGACCACCAGTTTCGGCAACTGGTTATGATAAATTCATCAAGTTTAATGAACATACTTTTTAATTGTTTTTATTTTTGCAGTAAAAATACACTGTTAATTATACAAAGAGAATATCATTAATCTGTCACAACAATAATTGTTTTAAAATACTACAATAATTATTTATAAAAATATCCGAAGTCTAAATACCAACATTTGAGGTGGCAACAGCGTAGTAGAAGCCATGAGGACATAAACTGAAATATACGGATTCCGCGACAACCTTAAAATGAATAAATATATATTTGGAAGTCATCAAAACCGTTAAACTGATTTTAGATATACAGCAAGCAAACGTGGCGCGCCTGACGGCAACTGTCCCAAGTAATGTGTATATTATTATACAGATAACGTGTCTGAGGACATCCGGCCAATATTTTGTTCAGGCATTGTAGGAAGTGGTACCTTTCACCTGCGATAAATTTTAGAGAAAATCCTCGTGGCAACCGTATATCGGAGTCCACGAAGACCTGGACGCCACGAGAGACTACAGTTTAACATGGGGGGACGTCATGAGATGCTAAAAATAATATATATATATATATATATATATATATATATATATATATATGAAAAAACAAAAGATGTAGATCTTTGAAACACACTCAGTGATCAAAAGATCCACATATATATATATATATATATATATATATATATATATATATATATATATATATATATATATATATATATATATATATATTTATTTTTAGCATCTTATGACGTCCCCCCATGTTAAACCGTAGTCTCTCGTGGCTTCCAGGTCTTCGTGAACTCCGATATACGGTTGCCACGAGGACTTTCCCTAAAATGTATCGCAAATGAAAGGTACCACTTCCTACAATGCTTACACAAAATATTGGCCGGACGTCCTCAGTCACGTTATCTGTATAATAATATACACATTACTTGGAGCAATTGCCGTCAGGCGCGCCATGTTCGCTTGCTGTATATCTAAAATCACTTTAACGGTTTTGATGGCATCCAAATATATATTTATTCAGTTTGCGGTTGTAGTGGTCTCCGTATATTTGAGTTTATGTCCTCATGGCTTCCACTGCGCTGTTGTCACCTCAAATGTTGGAATTTAGACTTCGGATATTTTTATAATTGATTATTGTAGTATGTTGAAAAAAATATTTTTGTGATATATTAATGATATTTTTTTGTATAATTAACAATGTATTTTTTTTTCACTGCAAAAATAAAAAATTAAAAAGTATGTTCATTGAAATTGATGAATTTATCATAACCAGTTGCCGAATCTGCTGGTCTAATTGCTCAATTATAACATATTATAGAAGTGTTAAAATTGAATTCTTAATTTTTTATTACAAAACTTTTACCTCGACAGCGTAGGGTACAAGAGGACGGCTTAAGTAAAGTAAGTACAAAATTTTTAATAATATAATTTGTTCAACTAATAGGTGCAAAGGTGTCTGGAAAATAATAAAAATGTTTAAAACATTGCTTACTTATTTCATACACTCAATGTATTTTTTTATGTAAGGATATAGAAAATAATATTTTGAAAAATATTTAAAATATAGTAGTAAGTCTTAAATTTCACATTACATAAAGTAGTTAAGTCTGCTAGTCTACAAAATTAAAAACAAATAGAATACATACTTAAAAAAAATTAAAGCACTCATGCTATACCAAACGAACTACATTCTTACATATTTTAAAAAGAAAAATCTTTAATTTTGCCCAACCCGACTAAACTATCGGCAGGTAAAAAGTCTGCAGTATGCGGGGGCCCTACTGTTGAAATAGATTAGAAAATTAAAATAAACTTATCTACCATTATGAAATTCTAATTTGACACAAAAAACTGTATCCTGGATTAAGAACAAGTGTGTAGAATACTCTCGTGAATTAAGAAGCGTTTCTACTGTAGGGTGACCATATCATAAATTTGAAAAAAACGGGACACATCCAAGCAGCAGTAGCGCACCTATAATTTTTCTCTAGGGGGAAGGGGGTTGGCTTGGGCGTCGAAATTTTTTTCTATATTTTGTGAAAGACAAGTTACATTTTCCTGCTATTATTTATATATTTTTCATATGCCCTGGGGGAAAGGGGGTTTAACTCCCAAACCCCCCCCTGGGTGCGCTACTGCCAAGAAGGGTTTGGAGCGATAATACACAAACAGGGATTGAAACACCGTCTTTTAGCTAATTTGGAACCTATAAATCCTTTTCAATTTTAAATGTGTAATTTACGTACGATCAAGACTGCGAAACGCAGAAAACTAAAAAACTACGCTAGAATGACGTGGATAAACAACCAATCCGTCAAAACAAAACAGGGAAGAATAAATAGCGAGAAACACAGCAAACTCAACAAATAAAAAGAAGAAAAATGACGGGTTTCGCTGGAGGACATTAAAAAAGACAGAAAACCATCAAATATAACAATTTTACAAAAAAGTCAGATAAAAAAATACGTCCAGCATTAAAACAAGAGTACTAAAAAACAAAAAAAAAGAAAAAAACTTTGTTTGAAGACAAACAGATCAGCAGAATATGAGAAGAATATTACGAAAAAATGCTATTCGGTATGAAGGAAACAGATGAAGAAGAACAAGATAACAACGAAGTAGAAATTTTCACAGAAGAAAACGTACAAAAACAAATATTAAAAACATAGAAAACGGAAAAGCAGCAGAAGAAAATGAAATAACAGTGGAAAAAAATACAGAGGAAGAGAATTACATAAGGAAATAAACCAGCTAATACAACAAAAAATATGAACAAAACAGACTACCAGCCGATTGGAACGCAGATATTATAGTAATTACCTATATACAGTAAAACCCCGCAAATCCTAACTAATTGGGGGGACAGCCTGTTCGGATTCCGAAAAGGTCGGATTATCCGAAAGTTAGCCTAACTAATAATTGAAAGTTTACTTTGTCGTTGATTTTGAGTCACTGTGCCTGTCTCTCTCCCTCTTCCACCCATCTCAGATTAATGTCACTGATGCAGAGCCAGTGTCATCATTTGTGCTTAGTCGTTAACTCCATGGCTTGATTTCTAATTTGAATAAGCTCCATTTTCCCCCGTTCCCCTATACAAGATGGATCAGAAAACTAAGAAGAAAGTGTAATTACAGAATGGATTGAAGCTGACGACAAAGGGAGCGAAGAATTTACGGATGAATACATTGTAGACTTGGTTCAACCTCAAGGCAACCCTAATGACTAATGAAGATGAAGAAAGCGAGGAAGAAGTTTCCCTGTCATATTGAGTGTCACACGCAGATGCCACTAAAGCTCTGGGTGTGGCTCTACGTTACGTGGAGCATAACTCTGCTGCATTACCAGTAGATGTAATGTTTATGTGTAAATAGAATTAGAATTAAACAATGGTTTCGAATTCACCTGTATAAGTTGCAAGTTGGGAGGGTCAGGTAGTAAAAAAGTTACGAATTGGCCGGTGTACATTTTGATTTGAAAAAGTTTGTCATTAAGAGTTACGAGTTGGCGCGTGTCCATTGGAAGAAGGAGAATGTCACGGTTAAAGAATTTAAGGGACTGGTTTAGATGCAGTTCTATAGAACTCTTTAGAGCAGAGGTGGATAGATTAAAGATAGTGATGATGATATCCAACCTCCGATTAGGAGACGGCACTTGAAGAAGAAGAAGATATTAGATTTTACTGATTATGCCGCCCCCTTGTGATGCCGCCTGATGAGGCTGCCTCACCGCATCATAGAACGGCACGGCCCTGAAAATTACAGTCTTTTCGTTTAAGTCGCTACAGGTAAAAATAAGTAATTAAATATCTTATATCAGATAGAGTATTCATTTTTAGTAGATGAACAAAGGTTTAAAATGGCAGTTTTTGAATTTTGGTACGATTATTTGTTGCTTCGGAAGTTGCAAAAATAAACTTTTGCAAAAATAAACTTAAGACTGATATTACATGAAAAATTGGGTCAAACAGTCCATGTTCAGTCCAGATACCTATAACAAAAAATTTCAAGGTGATTCGTCAATTAGTTTACATTTTATTCAATTTGTTTAATAAAAAATCCTTTTCTTTGCAATGATAAAGCATGCTTTTCTTCATAAAATAATAATGATACAGCAATTTTGTGGAAACTACATGAAAGAAGAATAGTTATGTTTTCAAAGTTTTTAAAAAAATAATAAAAACTCATTTTATCATTCCGAAAATATTTTAGTAAAGTAGAGTCATTTTTGGCTTATAAACAATTTGAATAACTTTGTTAGTATTGACTGCAAACTAAATTAATCGACTAAGGGATGGAAAAAACCTACCGGTTATAACCTAAACCCAGTTTTTTTAATTCGAAATAACCGGTTTTACCGGTTGTTTTTTGTCCCGGTTATAACCGGTTTTTTTCTTTTTAAAGTAATAACCATTGAAAAACCGAATAAGTTGCATGTGGAAAAAAATTAATTTAGAGAAAAATGAAGAAATTTCTATATATTTTCGATCTTAATCATATAATATAGTCCTGTCGCCAGGGGGGGTACAACGGCCTCGTTAATTCAGATGGACTTACTCAAGTTTTTTTTATGTATTTTGACCCGTAGAACACGAATTTTTTGGGTAACAGTTGATCCGGATGTCGATAAGATTGTTATAGACCAAGAACTTGAGGAATCAAATAACAGCGATTTTTGGCAAAACAAAACAATATTTTGTATTTTTTGGGCCATTTTAAGTAAAAAATATTTCTACAAGTTTTTTCGTAGGATGCACAGTTTTTGAGATAAACGCGGTTGAACTTTAAAAAAATCGAAAAATTGCAATTTTTGAACCCGAATAACTTTTGATTAAAAAATAAAATAGCAAGTCTGCTTACCGCATTTGAAAGTTTAAGTCAAATTATATCGGTTTTGATTATTTGCATTGGTAAAAATTTGCTTTTTTATTGTTTAACAAAGCTATAAACACGTAGGGTTTCCCGTGCTTTTACATGCGTTTTAACGCATGTAACGTAGAAATAGACTTGATTGCACTAGTACCTATTCTACCAACTCGTTCGATTTTAAATGAGAAATCATAGAAACATCACTCACGCACTAGTTGTTTGTAGCTTTGTTTAACAATAACACAATAAATTTTTAGCAATGCAAATAATCAAAACCGACATAATTTGACTTGAACTTTCAAAGGCGCTAAGCAGAATTGCTATTTTATTTTTTAATCAAAAGTTATTCGGGTTTAAAAATTGCAGTTTTTCGATTTTTTGAAAGTTCAACCGCGTTTATCTCGAAAACTGTGCATCCTACTAAAAAACTTGTAGAAATATTTTTTGCTTAAAATGACCCAAAAAATACAAAATATTGTTTTGTTTTGCCAAAAATCGCTGTTATTTGATTCCTCAAGTTCTTGGTCTATAACAATCTTATCGACATCCGGATTAACTGTTACCCAAAAAATTCGTGTTCTACGGGTCAAAATACATAAAAAAAACTTGGGTAAGTCCATCTGAATTAACGAGGCCGTTGTACCCCCCCTGGCGACAGGACTAATATTATAAATAATAAATGCGAAGTAATTAACCCAAACAACCATAATTCAACTTTTATTTACTAATAGAGAACTGGACGAAAGTGTCACATCAGCTTTTATGAAACAATTTTGAGAATAGTTATTTAGATTAATAAATATTTCAAAGACTGGTGAAATGGTGCATGTGATGATAATATTTACATAAAAGTATGTGAACTGCTTGAAATCGATATTCCAACCATCATCAGCTAAAAAATTGTTTATACTTGAGTACTTGAGACTTGAGACTCTTGTATAATGTGAATACCGAAATACGATTAGGAATCTCCATTATGTAATTTTTAAACAATAAATAATTCTTACGAAATAAATGGTAGGTATTATACAAACGTATTAAAAAATATTACCTACTGAAATTTTTTGATGGCAATAGAGAAGTAAATACTGAATTGGTTTATCGAATTTATTTTGTAAAATACCTATAAGTCATTTGGACATTTTTTAAAACTTGATAGATCCAAGGGACATTTTGATAGATCGATAGGATCATCACTTTTGGGAATATCCCAATTATTGACAACGCAATATACGCCGACGCCGTCTACAACGAGCGACGAATCAGAGACTGGGGTACTCTGGCCCATTTTTAGGGTAACTTGAAAGCGCCTGGGAAAATTTTTATAGGTTGAATTGGTTGGGGAATTTTTCGGGAGGAAAATTGAGCAAACTAAAGTGCAATATAAATGTAACATTATAACTTATTGAGTATTTGCTTTTGATTAAAAAAAACCGAAAACCTGTTTTTGGAACAACCGATTTTTTGACCGGTTATAACCGCCAGGTTAAACCGTAAGTTAAAAAAACCCGTATAACCAAAAACCGGTTTTTTGTTCAACAAGCGCCATCCCTAGACTTTAGGATTTAAAAAGCTGGTACTTTTATATTATTATTATATTATCGGTTTATAACGTTCTTCGTCTTCCGATACCCGTTCGCCATTCCTCTCTGTCCGTACATTGATCTACTTGCAGACCTCTTTCATCCATGGCTTTGTTTATTCCTGCCTGCCAACTTTTCCTCGGTCTACCTCATCTTCTTCTATCTTGCAGTTTCCATTTTTGCCCTTGTTTTGGGATTCTGTCTTCATGCATTCTTTATACGTGACCAAACCATCGTAGTTGTATTTCGTTGGTTTCGTCATTTATTGTATGTGTGACCTTCATTATTTCTCGTATCCGTTCATTGGTGACATGTTCTCTTCTTGATCTTCCTGCAGCCCTTCTCCAGAAATCCATTTCGGTGACCTCTAACATTCGTTTTGATTTTTCTTTCATATGCCATACTTCGCAGCTGTATGTTATAATGCTTTTCACTCCGGCGTTATAGATCTTTTTCTTGTTTTGGTTGTTTACCTGCTTGTCCCAGAGTACTGAGTTTAGGAGCCTAATTGCTTTCCTGCCCTGAGTGTTTCGTTCTTTAACGGCTCCGTCTAGTGTTCCATCATTCGTGATTTTCATATTCATACCCAGGTATTTATATTCGTTACATTTACTGATTGTTTCTCCTCCTTCTATAGTCGAGGAAATGAAGCATTTTGACTCGCAATTTTTTTGTCCAGCATGGATTTACTTGAAATTTTCACAGAAGGTAGGGCGTAGGGAATAGGCCAAGGATCATTTTCTATATCATGCCGCTGTACGCTAAAAGCTTGGGGTGGTTGCCACCCCATCTCGGGGACGGGAAATTTTTATTGCATTTTAAGCATGTAAATCGATGTAAAAAGTAATTCTAAGAAAGAAATATTTTTTACATTTTCTTCGTAAAACTAATATTTTTCGAGTTATTCGCGCTTGAAAGTAACAGTTTTTCGACGAAAAAATCGACTTTTTTAGAGGGTTTTTTGAGAATACCTCGAAAAATATGCATTTTATCAAAAAATACTGTAGATATGAAAAATTTATCTTTTAGTAACACAAATTACCCCTGTAGTTATCACATTGTTTTCGATGTGTACTTTTACATAAATGTTAAAAAAAACTTTTACCTTGATTAATTACGGTCAAAGTTAGGCACTTTTTTTTATTTAATTCACAGCTAGTTTCTTTATAACAATTAAGAAACCTAACTAGCGCTATTTTAAAGTTCAAGGTATGTATATAGTTTATGTGTAAAAGTTTGAGTAAACTTGAACAGAGTTGTTAATATATCTTTAAAAATGACGTCCTAACGAAATCGACTCGTGGTCTGTGGAGCGGAATTATTAAAATCCGTGCACTCAAAAAATGAAATTAACTTTTCAAAGATATGTTGCGCTTAATATCTCCGGAGTTTGTTGATGGACTTTGATCATTATTTTTTTAATTTATATATACCTGTAGTTTTGTAGAGTATGTTATGTACACATATACCCACCTAACAATACAAAATGTTATGTATACATATACAAGTATATGTATACATATATAATTTCATAAAAATCGTTCAAGCGGTATCGGAGGATTATGGCAACTAACATTACGACAGGAGAATTTTATAGATGTAAATAAATAGATAACTATTAAAAAATAGGGGTTGGTGGCAGAAAGGTGAAAATTAAGGTTTGTATATATTTTTAATGGTACATAATATAAAATGAAGGTAGACAATTTTCTCCAAAACAATAAAAAAGTGGCAGGGGGCAACCCCCCTTATAACGTATGGATGTAAATAATAGATTACCACCTATTTTCAGTCCTACAGAATATACGTGTAAAATTTCATAAAAATCGGTCAAGCCGTTTCGGAGGAATATGATAACTAACACTGTTACAGGAGAATTTTATGTACATAGAAGTAACTGTGAATTAAATAAGTAATAAAAGTGGCTAACTTTGCTCGTAATTAACCTAGGCGAAAAGTTTTTTTTTTGAAAATTCGTGTAAAAATATCAGCTTTTCAAATCCCAACGCAGATTTAGTCAATATGTTAATATGGTTATTAAAATTGTTTAGAAGCCAAAAATGATTCTACTTTCGTAAAATGTTTTCAGAATGCTAAAAATGACTTCTTATTGATTTTTTAAATAAGTTAAAAATATAAGTATTCTTCTTTCCTGTGGTTTCCACAGAATTGCTGTATTATTATAATTTTCTGAACAATAACATTACAAAAAAAGCTCTTTGTGATAAACAAATCGAATAAAATTGAAACTAATTGACAAATCTTCTTCAAATTTATTGTGCATTATGGACTGTTTGACTCAACATTTCATGCAATATCAAAGTCTTAATTTCATTTTTATAACAATTTTTTTATAAGTTATAACAATTTTTTTATTTTCGAAATTTAGTTTTATTTTGCAATTTCCGAAGTAACAAATAATTGGATCAAAATTTAAAAAATTTTAAACCTTTGCTTATCTACTAAAAGGTGAATAATCTAAATAAGATATTTAATTACCTTATTTTTACCTGTAGCGATTTAAACGAAAAACTGTCATATTTGACCCTTATTTGTTAATTACTAAAATTCTCGTCCGAACTGTGACGGGCATTGTTGTATTTATAATGTAATAGGTACAACTCCAAAAAACCCATTTGCAACCTGGCTGGTCAAGTGTCCCGACAAAAACCTTATTTTTCTGGACTATTGCAACTAAGAGAAGAAAGAAAGAAATTTAAAAAAAATGTTACAAAAAGAAGCAACCGAAGAAGGAAAAAGCAGTAGAAAGGAAATACAAAGAAAAAATATAGCGGTTAAAAAGCAAGCCAGGAAAGACAAAAGATACTATGTATATGATATGGTAAAAATGTCAGAAAAAGCTGCGCAAGAAAACGACCTGAAGATACAGTACAATATCATCCGAAATTTGACAGGGAAAACACTAAACAGTAATAAACAAATCAAAGATAAACAAGGAAATATAATTAAATCAGAACATAAAATAATACAAAGATGAAAACAACACTGCGAGGAAATATACTCCAAACACCAGATATAGACGAAGATAACGTAATACAGGAAATAAACATTAGAACAATTGAAATTACGAAAGAAGAAATACAAAACACACTGAATCAACTAAAAAAATGGCAAAGCCGCTGAAAGCGACAACCTACCGATAAATTTAATAAAGGCGGGCGCAAACAAATTAGTAGAAATGTTACACAAACTCAAGATATGGGCCGACCAGGAGCTCCCACAGAAATGGAACGAGGGTGTAACCATTAAGACACCAAAAAAGGGCGATTTAAATAAATGCGAGAATTGGCGAGCAATAACACTGCTAAGAGCCACATTCAAAATAATGTCAAATATCATATTGAATAGACTGAAGCCAGAAATAGACAAGAAACTAAGACTAAGAAGCAACCAAGAAGGCTTTCGCGCAAAACGCTCCACCATCGACCACATTTGTACTCTATCAGCATCTCTGTATCTTGTACCTGTACCGCTGTATCTCCTGTACTCTACAATTATCTTGGAACAAGCTAGTGAATGGCAAAAAAATATAAACATAATGTTTACTTTGACTTTGACTTTGAAAAGGCATTCGATAGTATAAACAGAGAACAAATGTGGAAGATTCTAAAACTATATGGACTACCGATAAAATACATCAACTTAATCAGACTATTTGACAAGAAATATACAGCCAGACTAGAACATGCGGGAAAAATGGTAGTAGATGTAGTTATACAAAGCGGAGTTAAGCAAGGATGTGTGCTATCCCCGACATTATTTCTAATAATAACGGACTGGATCATGCAGAAAGTAAGCAATAATAAAACAGGTATTAGATTGAAATTGCATGACTAGTTGGAGGATTTGTAGTTCCCAGATGACATTTTTCCCCTAACCGAACATAGCAGCCATAAGCAAAAGAAGCTTGCAAAATACTCCAGGGTAATGGGCCTGAAGATAAAGACAAAAAAAAAACAAAACTTAAAAAACAGCAACCAAGAAACTAAAATTAAAATACAAGGAAGACATACAGGAGGTAGATAACTTTACATATTATCTGGGATCAAACATGGAAAAAAAGGCGCTAGTAGATCAGATGTAGAAAAAAGGATAGTAAAGGCACAATATGCACTCATTATATATTCATAATGCATTAAGGAAAATCTTGAACACACGCGATATATCAGAATTAACCAAAATCAAAATATTTACAGGAAGAGACAGGAAGAAACAACTAGCAAAAAATTAAAAACCTTTATAAATAAATCGTTGAGGATAATCCTAAAAATATACTGGCCAGATAAAATAAAAAACATAGATCTACGGAGAAGAACAAAACAAGAGAAAATAA
This sequence comes from Diabrotica virgifera virgifera, assembly GCF_917563875.1. Taxonomy (NCBI): domain Eukaryota; kingdom Metazoa; phylum Arthropoda; class Insecta; order Coleoptera; family Chrysomelidae; genus Diabrotica; species Diabrotica virgifera. The sequence goes on from NC_065451.1 coordinate 77,338,503, forward strand.
CAGTCACGATTAAAAATAGGAAATGGAAATGAATTACACGGACTCTGAGGAAGGATCGAAATAATATAACCAAAAAAGCACTCGAATACCAACCAGACGAAAGAAGAAGAAGAGGAAGACCTGATAATAGCTGGAGAAGAACTGTAATAAGAGGTCATGAAAGAATTGGCCTGAGATGGAGAGAAGTCAAACAGAGAGCGAGAAACAGAGAGCAATGGAAAATACTTGTATAGCAAATTTCGAAAGAATAAAACAGATAAGGATGCGCTGGGAAGGGATTACAGGAAGAGAGAGAGAGAGAGAGAGAGAGAGAGAGAGAGAGAGAGAGAGAGAGAGAGAGAGAGAGAGACAGTACCGATTATTATCAAAATAAAATTTAATAATATACCTAACCTAACTTATCGAAAGGCTCATCAAACAATTATTAACTTTAAAAAATAAAAATTTGTCAAGGGTATAGAGTGGTATTGTTAAGTATATTACAATATAACTTATTCCATCGAAATCTTCCGAAATCCATAATCTTCTTCCATCGAAATAAAATAGAAAATCTAAAAGTTTAGAAAATACATCATTCATAACTACACCCAAGAAATAAGTTTTTCTAACCTGATTTAAGAGTATAAAAAAACGAAAACAAACAATTTACAGCAAATCCTTATCGTATATCCGAGCAAAACCACCTAATTGGCAAAAGTTATAAATAGAATTTGTCTGGGTTCTACAACTAAATTTGCACTTAAACACGACCAAGGTTAAATATTTTACTTGATATTATAAGTACGTTGTTGCCAGTATAACGGATGCCAAAGCGAGCGCTAACTGTATGAAATTATTCTTGTTAATATACACGCTGTATATTGATCGGAAGTCACGAAGAGTCAAAACTATACAGAAGCCACGAGGGACGCAAATACAATATATATATATATATATATATATATATATATATATATATATATATATATATATATATATATCGATAAAAGGTACGCTGTCGCCTCGCGGTGAAAACTATGACGACCTCGCCTCACCCTTTTGTAGTTCTTTTTTTCAAAAAATATATGCATATATACAATGAGGGGAACTTTCTAATTAAGAATCTCTAAAGAGAGGAAACGATTTTAAATGTTTTTTTTATATATAAATTTACGGTGAAATCCAATGCGCTGTCGCCTCATAACTATATATGACTAAGAATGAAAGCCGGTAAGTTGTTGCCTCAGACGGCGTTGCCAAATATTGGAAAATGAATAAAGGATTGAATGGGTCGAACTTTGGTGCTCAGCTAGAGGTAGGTATTTATTACGGATATAGGTAAAGAAATAGTGGGAATTGGTTTACATGTTCTATTGTTGTTTACATTAAAAATAAAAGATGGTTATTTTTGATATTTTAAGTAAGCTTATTAAGATATGAACATGGTTTGTTTGGATTATGCGTGTAAAATTTTTTTATTAGTAGATATTTCAAAGGTGGTATTTTGCAGTAAATTAAGCTAAGCCAAATTATTTTGTGTGAATTATTGCTCTTATACGATTAAATTATAAAGGCTCTTAACGATATAATTTATTATTTGCAGTAAACCTTATTACCTATCTCACAGGAAAAAGTGTCAACGGTTTATTTAAAAATTTTAATTAAAAACCAGTTGTAAAAATGTTACAACAAAACGTATTCTTACAGCAAAGTGTACGAAAATAATCCATAAGGTGGTGAAGGTGGGGTGGTTTTAAGGGCGAAAATGGTTTTCTGAAATTTCTCGCTAAACATTGTATCGTTTAAAAAAATTCAACGCAAAAGCTGTGGGCGATAAAAAAATCTACATGTTTTGTTTAAAAGATAAGCGGATGTTTGCGAAATGGGGAACTAATATCTAAGTCGTCAAACCCTTTAAATGAGGCTTTGGTTAGATGTTTATTATATCTAAGAATAAAAAAGAAATTATAAAAATAGCAACAAAAAGTAAAAAACAAAAATATTTCTATATTTTTACTGAAGCAACATATAAAAAACTTACATATGCCATACATATTTTATTTCACTTTTATAAGATGTTGAATTTTTGATTTTATAATATTGAAATTCACCTCTTTATCTAGATGGATATTCGTCATCTTGAATATAATTTGAAATATGTTCTCTTAAAAAGTTTGTTTTTTAATATACCTTCTTTGTGGAGGCACATATGAATTGCATTCGGAATCTTCCCTCGCTTGGTTTTTTATGCTTTGTGTAGTTTTTTATTTAGATAGTACTTATCGTCACTGTCCGTTTTAAACTCTTTACTTGTTTGAGCCAGAACGTTATCTTTTGCAACCAACGCTTTACTTTTTTTAACGTCTTGCATACCTGAAATACTTGAAAAATTAATATTCGTATTTTAAAGATTGATTTTTTTATTTTCTTCCGCATTTCTAAATCGTGGTGAAAATCTAGTTCTTCAAGCGATTTTCCTTTATATTCTAAAGGAAGAGTATCCCTTTCCATTACTATTAAAATTTTTGACAATTTTACGGTTTGATAAATGTCAGCAGGTAATTCGTATCATTCATCATGCATTTTTTCATCATGCCCCATAAACTTGGCAAATTGTTTAGTTTAATTTTTGGACATACTTAAAATTTGTGCTACTGTTGCAATATTTTCGCGTAATTTGTTGCTTGATATAGCTTCAGGGTAAGTTAAATTCATTATGCTTGTCAATTTACGGATCGCAACATCCCCTTTGTCCCATTTTAGCTTAATGCCTGGAACTGCAAACATATAGTTATTGTTATTAAAGTCGGACGACGTCAGATATGTATTTATGTCTATGTTTTATTAAAGTTTCTATGAAACCTTGCAACAGTTTTGGAAGTAAAATAACAACAGCTCAAGAACCTTTACCAGAACCCACTGGAATTTTGTGTCCTCTCGTAAGTGCCTTTTCTCCTTCAGTTAAAACATTTTAAAAATCGCTGAAGTCCCTTTATCTTTTGTTACAAGATTGCTGAATTTTTAAATACTGAACATCACCTATTCGGCTTTTGTTAAAAATAATGATTAATGCTAGAGCTTAGTTAATTTATTTTTATGTTTCAACATTATCAATATTTCTCTCAAACGTCTACTGACACTTCACACCAATTTTAATACTTTCTTCTCAATATATTTTAATATCACTTACAAGTGGTACGAGCTTTGGCCATTTTTGTTCTTGAATATCTTTGTTAGCGAGAGAAGCAATTTCCAAACTCCAACGATTTGTCAGCAAAGTTTTCAAATTATGTATTTGTAGCCCTTGGCCAATTCCTGTATTTGTCTTTTGTTGTACACGTAAAATCAGCTGATTCTTTTAGTATTAAATGGAGCTGTTCATCGCAACATAGTTTTAGGTACGTACCCAAGTGCAACGCGATAATACGAGTAGGAAAACTGAAGATCTTTTTAAAACTATTATATACATATAAAACTAAAGACTAAGTAGTTTCGTGTTGCAACGAAATTGAAAATGGTTATTCATTTTTTATTTACAATGTTTACTCTAATTAGAGTACGAAGGGAACCATTCTCGTTGGAACTTTACCGCGCTGAGCAGAGGGGACGTGAATTATAAATTGTCAAATTCCCTCATCTTTCTAGTCTCAGCATCCCTTATGGCTTGCAAATTTTAGAAGCCTCGGAGGTGTAACCAGAGAAGGTTCCCCTTGTTTTCAATCTGGTAGGATGTGGAGCAACATTTGTGGTGTTGTTTTATATGCTATTAGGTTGACAACTTAGTCTTTTGCTAGCAGTTGCCGCTAGGGCATCCCTGCCATTTCGGTCGTTGCAATTCGTGACTGCAGGTCGGGGTTTGTCCTAGTTGGGTCAGAGAGAGCAGCATATGTGCCTCCTGATGAGAGACTAATAAGTTTCGAAACCAGTAGAGGCGCTTGCAGCGCTCTCTGATTGGACTAGAATATGATGCGGCTGTAGTTTCGCGTTGCAACGAAATTGAAAATGGATATTTATTTTTGACATATAAAACTCTTGGAGCACTTGAGATCGTCAAAATTTTTGGGTCTTAAAATATTCTTTAAAGCAATCTTATTATTATTTACCAGCGTTCTATACTAAATAAGAAATATAGAGAGGGTTCGCATTCTTCCGCTACATGCATAGTTTATACCCTCTCTCTTATGTTTTTTTAAGTAATAACTACCAAAATTAACGTAAAAGTAAATGCTATACATCGAAGAGTCTTGTTCCTTAACATTTAATTTGGGGACAACTTGTTTTGAATCCATTGCACAGGCTGTAATGCGATTTTTTGCACATTTTGCGATTCAGAAACGTAATTATTACTGGAACCACCACGGTTTTTTGCTTGCAAATTTTGTTATGTCGTTTAAGATGATACCGTCGTTTGCTGATAGTCTAGCTAGAAGGCTTACAAGAGAAAATCAATAAAGTTACAGAAGTGAGTCAGCGTTATGGACTGAATCCTAATATTAAGAAACCTAAATATATGAGGATCAGGAAAGAAAACTCATAAAAGTTGAAGGGCTAGAAAAAATGTAAACAAATAAGTATAAACATTCAAATTACGTATAAGAATATTAATCTGGCGAGCAATATCAATGATAAATAAAATAAATAATAAAATAAGGTTACTTCGATGATATGTATTTCCCGTGTTGTCTTTACACCGCCATTTATCAAGATCTTATTTTCAGTTATTTTGTTCGTTTCATGTCTTGTCAATTTATTTTTGTTAGTTTCTCATTTTATCGTACTATATATTTGTGCTTGAAATATTACTGTTGTCATGTTTCTATTCAAACATTTTAATGTCAGAATACGGGTTTTTGTTTCAGAGTAGAAGTAGTAAACTTCTGATGTTTGATAGTGTTTTGTTGTTTCATTTTTGAGATTTTTGAAACTGTTGCTATTATTGCTCAATGATAAATTCCTATACGAAATTTGCTTGGATTGACTCCCGTTTGCATGTCACCCACATAAAGATACTTATTTTGGTTTTAGTTTTTTTTATTTGAGTTAAGCCATTCAGGTTCATTTTAGTGTTTTTCAACTTTCTGTAATTTCGATAGTATATCAATGTTTATCCTCTGTCATAACTGTTACTTTTTTTCCTACTGCTATTACAGAAAAAATCATTTATGTTCTTACTTTTGTAAGGAATTCACATAATATAATGAATTTTTTATTTTTTAGGATTAGGGCATAGACTTGTTCAGTTACATATTATAACAAATACTTAAGTATTACGCTCCATGATTACTAATATTTTGTTTGTAATTTTTATTAATTCCTATGCGACCAGCTAACATATTTTTATTACGGCATGCTCTCTCTCTTATAGAACTTGTTTATACAGGATGTCCAGTGTCCAGAAACTCTACCTACAAACGAAGACAGGCGATTCCTCAGATATTTTCCTAAGACAATGTAACCCAATTCACCTAGTCCGAAAATGCTTCCTAAGGGAGCTAGAGCTCTTGGAAGATGGCATCTGGTAATTAGTTCTTCTTAAATACTTCCAGAACGCTTCTATTTAGAAAAACGACATTTGGTAAGCCTATTCATCTTCCAGCCACGGATAAATAGATTCCATCTATTGTGAATTTCTAGTACCGGTCATAGGCTTCCGTTTTGAGTAGGACAACGGTTATTTTATTGCATAACTTTTTTGTCTTTAACGTTTAAGTATTTTTGACTCTAGATTAGTAAATTGTGAGGTATTCTAGAATTAAAAGTTACTCTTGCTTAAGTCGGTAGGACACACCAATTTCTAGAAAAATCGATTTGAAAATTTTTCGTTTTTTGAATTTGAAAAAAATAAAAAAAAGGTGTATTTTACCAACTTGAAGCAAGAGTAACTTTTAGTACCAGAATACCCCATAATTTAATAATCTAGTGTCAAAAATGCTTAAAAATTAAACACAAAAAAGCTATGCGATAAAATAACCGTTAACCTACCCAAAACGGACGCATATGGCCTGTACTAAAAATTTGCAATTAATGAAATCGATTCATCTCTGGAATATAAATAAACGTACCAGTTTTCGTTTTCTAAATAGTTTTTTTAAATTTTTTTTTTTTTATTCAAGAAACGAAAAATTTTCAAATCGATTTTTCTAGAAAATGGTGTATTCTATGGACTTAAAGCAAGAGCACCTTTTAGTACTAGAATAACTCACAATTTAATAATCCATAGTCACAAATGCTTAAAATTTAAATACAAAAAAGTTATGGGATAAAATATCCGTTGCCGTACTCAAAACGGGCGCCTATGACTGGATAATAAATGTGCGTACCAATTTTCATTTTTTTAAATAGAAGCGTTCTGGCAGTATTTCAGAAAAACTAATTACAAGACGGCATCTTCAAAGAGCTCTAGCTTCCTTAGGAAGCATTTTTGGACTAAGTGAATTGGGTTAAATTATCTTAAAATTATCTGAGGAATCTCCTTTTTTCGTTTGTCGGTAGAGTTTCTGGACACCCTGTATAAGGGCAACAATTTTAAATCGTAAGCTGCAAATTATATCATAAACTTTTTAGCTGCCTTGTTACGGTGCCGACAGCGCATATTTTTATATTTCACGACCTAATACCCAATGCAAACTAAAAGCGACGTTGCCAAAATCTGAGGCAACAAGGTACCGGTTGTTAACCAAAAAGTAGAATTTATATGCTGAGGCGACAACATACAGCCAGTCACTGCTGCAATGCCGATACTAGCGCCAGTGATATACTGCCGAACTAACGAACCAAAAAATAGTGAAAAGGGGTACGTTATCACCTCAAAACTATTTTTTGCACATCGATTCATAAGGTGGTTGGGAAACTGTCCTGAAATTTTCAGCCCAAAACGTTGTCGCCTCACCAAAGTGAGGCGACAACGTCATATATGAGGCGACAACGTCTACCGATTCACCGTTTCTGAGGCGACAAGGTACCCCTTATCAATATATATATATATATATATATATATATATATATATATATATATATATATATATATATAGATACATGTATCCATGTGACTTCCAAAGTAGATTCTCGTAATACGTTGTTACTTCATATATACCGTTATGACTTCCGATTTCGGAAGTCACAACGTTTTGCCTATATTTTTACGAATTTGGCTACTAGATGGTATCAGAAGGCTTATATTAAAAATTTCGCTGGAAGTCATATCGTATCTAACATACTCATAAGATCAGATTTTAGTTCGACGGTATATCACCAGCGCTAGTGTCCCTCCCGTGCTACTATACAGGTTATGTACACAACGCGTAGCGTCTTCCGTATACCACACCGCTCGGTGTGACTTCCGTTTTTTGGCAACCCTGTGTAACGGTTTCCAGACATTTATCTGTTGTAGATTCGCGGTCCTAATCGTACTTAGTGTTTTGTGTGCCTTTTGTTTTTAAACATGAATAATAGCAGATCTGCTTTACTTTTAAAGTTAGCCTTAAATGAAGGTACAATAAGTGATTATATATCTCTATAATTATATATTTTCTGTACTTATTTCAATCTATAATATTTACTTACCTATTTACTTATATAAATTCATTTTTCTCGTGTTTTTGTTTACTTCCTTTTTTACAATGAACTTCTAATTTAATCTACACTCACCGGCACGAAAAACGGGCACCCTAAAAAAATGGGTAATTTTTGATGTCTCGTATCTCCCAAACCTTTGGTCCGATTTAAGTAATGTTTTTAATATGTTATAGCCTTATTATTTAACAATATAGCTATGATAACATTGTTGATAGACAGGTAAATTTTCATTGTATACCGGGTGTACCAATCAAACTGGGTTTTTTTCTCAATTTTCACAACACCCTGTGGAATATTCTAGCCTTTATAAAATATTTAAATTAAAGCCTAACTATAGCTCCAGGTTTTATTAACATTCTGTTTTTTTATTCATTCGCTTACGTTGGATAATAAAAAAGTTAAGGACTTTAACAACTAGCCATGTTCTTTATCGATACAGGTGTTTCTAAATATAAGTGCGACAAATTTTAAGGGGTAATTTCTGCATGAAAAAATAATGATCGTGTGGCAAAATAATTTTATATTTGCAAGCATTTGCGGACATAGCTTTATCAAGTAAACGATCATTATTTTTTCATGCAGAATTACCCCTTAACGTTTGTCGCACTTATTTAGAAACACCATGTATTGATAAAGAACATGTTTAATTGTTAAAGTCCCTAACTTTTTTATTATCCAACATAAGCGAATGAATAACAAACAGAACATTAAGAAAACCTGGGGCTATAGTTGGGTTTTAATTTCAATATTGTATAAAGGCTAGAATATTCCACAGAGTGTTGTGAAAATTGAAAAAAAAAACCAGTTTGATTGGTACGCCCAGTATACAATGATAATTTACCTGTCTAGAAACAATATTATTACAGCGATATAGTTAAAGAATAAGGCTATAACATATTAAAGAAATACTTAAATCGGAGAATAGGTTTAGGAGATACGAGCCATCAAAAATGACCCATTTTTTGGGGTGCCCGTTTTTCGTGCCGGTGAATGTATCTATTAAATAATCTAAATTATTTTTAAAAATCTTATTAAAAGCTTAAATACAAGAAATGTAGGTAAATGTTCTCATTTAACGAAATTTCCGAAAATTTTGTATTTTTTTGACCCAAGTAGGCTGAAAAATCGATTTTATAGTTATTGTTATTTCGAAAGTAATAAAACGTGTAAAAATTACAAAAAAATTGAATGTACAATTACAATTGAATGGAATTAAATACACGATAAAATGAATCAAGAGCGATAAAAAGTTTAAAGTAATAAATTCTAGTAATAATATAAAATGCAGTAAACTCTCTCTTAAGGGGGTAGGCGCAAAATCTCTGTCCAATGCTATTTAAATACATTTATTTTTTTCGAATCCTGAGAAAACTAATAAATATTTTTTAAAACATACACCCAGAATGAAAGATAACATTATTACGGGGGACCGAAAGTCCCTTAGAATAAAAAAAACTTTCTTTTGAATGAAATATTCGAAATTAAAAATCACACTAACTTTTCTCTTGTTTTTTCATCCCATTATCTTTATTAAAATAAACATATATTAGGTATATAAGTTATTAAAATAAACATTATATAAGTTTTCAGGGACTTTCTGCCCTCGGTAATAATGTAAGCTTCCATTCTGCGTTTAAATTTTTCAAAAATACTTATTAGTTTTCTCAGAATTCGAAAAAAATTAATGGATTTAATTAGCACTGGACTAAGATTTTGCGCCTATCCCCAACGAGCACCTCCTCTATACGGACGGTATTTAAAACAAAATTCATTTGCCGATATATTGAGCCTGTACTCTTCCGGACAATCCCTTAAAATGATGTGTACCTAAATGAAAAAAAAATACATAGATATTTTTTCCAAATATTTTAGAATACAAAACTACAATATTTATATTTTATTATTTCAAATTAACACAGAGATGACAACGAGTGATATTTAATAACTCTTTACCTTATCAGCAGTAGGTAATAAAAATCTGGTTCTAGTGTGGGATCCGTCATTAAAATATATTGTGTGTCGGTCATTAAAAGAAATGTGAAACCATAACGCGTTGCTCTAATAATACTTTAACATTGATATTATGTTGTGACTAAAAATGTTAACGGAATGTCTGCTTGGCAACAGAAAACATCGGCACAATATCAATTTTCTTCTTTGATATGTTACCTATGTGTATGCCAAATTTCATGTCAATCTTAAGTGGTTTTTTAAAATTTATGGGTTTTGCAATATTTTACCGTCAGCGAACGGACTAATAGAAGAGGATCCGATATAAGGCCGATCTGCATCGATCTATTTAATGGATAACAATAATTATTGGATATGTAATTTAGTATGTTAACAATTATAAAAAACAAGGGGTGCATGATCTAATTTTCTTCTGACTATAATCAATTAATAATTAATAAATGACTTTTATCTACTCTATGTCATATTATAATTGATAAATTTTTAGTTTGTGAAAACTGTCATTATAGATAGCAGTGCTTTAAAGTAAGCATGAAGTAACAATGTATTTTAAATGGGATTTACTTTTTCTCACTGTTTTTGACACACTTTCATATAATTAAATACTCTTTCTTAACTTTCGCGTTTTATGGTGATGACATCTTCTTTTTCTTCAAGTGCCATCTCCGCGAAGGAGGTCGGCAATCATCATAGCTATTCGGACCTTGGAGACGGCTGCTCTGAAAAGTTCGTTTGATGTACATCCGTACCATTCTCTCAGGTTGCGCAACCACGATATTCTGTGTCTCCCTATGCTTCTTTTTCCTTGAATCTTTCCCTGCATAATGAGTTGGAGCAAGTTGTATCTCTCTCCACGTGTAATATGTCCGAGATATTCCAATTTTCTGGTTTTAATTGTATTTAAGACTTCCATTTCTTTATTCACCTTTCTCAGAACCTCTTTGTTTGTGACGTGTTCTGTCCATGATATTTTTAGAATTCTTCTATATACCCACATCTCGAATGATTCCAGTTTTTTCATTGATGCCGCATTCAAGGTCCAAGCTTCCATTCCGTAAAACAGAGTCGAGAAAACGTAGCACCTAGCCAACCTTATTCTTAGCTCTAACCTTAGATCTCTTGTGCAGAGCACAAGAGAGGTGATGACATAATGAGCAATAAATTACAAAAAAAAATTTGACAGTTTTGTGGTTTGAAAGAAATTAGAATTTTTATATGTCACAGTTCTAAGAATTGTAGAATAGAAATGAATTCCAGTGACGAAGAGTTACAGTATTTTTATTTGTTTATCGTAGATAAAATATTGTATGAAATTGTGCGTGAAGTACTTTTTGCGAACTTACGCGATGTATAGCACTCACTCCGTTTCATAAATAACTATTTTCATATATTAAAAAAAAAATGTTTCGACCCGGGTAGATATTATTCCAGATTTTCTGATTTGGCACAGAGTTGGATTGTTGGGGCATATATGGAGAGCAGGTAGCGCAACAACTATAAACTCAATTTTACAATGGAGACCAGGAGTTAGAAGGAGACGCGGAGGAACTAGAATAAATGGTTACAGGAATTAAAGGAAGATTTATATAGGGCAGGAATTAGAGACTAGCAGAAAAACAAAAGAGGATAGAAAGAAATGGAGAAGCATAGTCAATAGTATCGAGTAGCAGATTGGGAAAAATCTGCTCGAAAAAGATGGATCTAGATAGCTTTTTAGCGGGTAATCCCCACCTGGAGGGTTTAGCCATTTAATTTTTTATTACATATTATTATTGGTACATCAAAAATTAAAAGGACGGTGCCTGTAATAAAATCTAAAATATTAAAATTTTCTATAAGTTCAAATTTATTTATTAACATTTTTGATATAATTTTCGTAAATAAATGACTTACTATTAACACTTTTTTAATTAATTCCAATAAATCCATTTTACAGCAATAATAATATATTAGTATTTTTGTAAAATAAATATCAATCATATTATCATAAATAACACAGGTTTACAAAAAAAACTAAATTTCGGACAATTTGACGAAACCATATGACAAGGGGGTTTTTGGAATGGCTGATCACAAATCCGGGGTCTGCTCACCTCTATCGCGTCAGGTAAAGGTCATTTCAAGGTCAAATCAAGATAAATCGACAGTCGCTCTGAAAAAGTATATTAGGGGGTTCTTGGGGTCGCTGAAGATGAATCCGGAGTCCGCTGACCTCTATCTCGTCTAGTTCAACGTCATTTTAAGGTCAAATCAACATAAATTGACACAATTGCTCTGAAAGTATAGGGAGTTTTGCGGTCGCTGATCATGAAAACTGCGGTCCGTTGAGCTCTACTACGTCATGTAAAGGTCATTTCAAGTTCAAATCAGGAGGAGTTAACAAAATTGATTTGACCTTAAATGGCCTTTACCTGACGTGGTTGAGCTCAACGGGCCCCAGTTTTGTGATCAGGGACCCCAAAAACACCCTAATATACTTTTTCACAGCGATTGTGTTGATTTATCTTGATTTGACCTCGAAATGACCTTCAGCTAGACGTGATAGAGGTCAGTGGATCCTGGATTCGTTATAAGCGACCCCAAAACCCTCCTAATATACTTTTTCAGAGCGACTGTCGATTTATCTTGGTTTGTCCTTGAAATAACCTTTACCTGGCGTGATAGAGGTTAGCGAACCCCGGATTCGTAACCAGCGACCCCAAAAACCCCCCTAGTCATATGGTTTCGTCAAATAGTCCGAAATGTATTTTTTTTGTAAACCTGTATAATCAAAAGAATATCAATATTTTAATTTAAATAGACAACTTTAAAACACAGACAACTGTATTCACAGTAAAAGTTTCAAAAGATCACACATTACGCTCAAAATAGGAGGTAAATCTAGCAGACGAGTCGTTGTGACTTCCAAAATATGACAACACCGCTGGAAGTGACAACGCGCCTTGAACTACCCTTTATATGGAAGCCATAACGTATGCTGTACGCTTCGGTATATACGTATATATATACAAAATTTATTTTGGTAAATCCTTTCCCATCAATAGGTAGACCCATTTTATAAGCCCCCCTTTTACCAAATACACAATTTTTAAAAAATAATTCCTAGTAGAAAAGGTGGAAGTCGGACAGCCTCATCTGTATACCGGAAGTCACAACTTAACGTGCATCAATATATATATATATATATATATATATATATATATATATATATATATATATATAGATAAAACTATTTGTTGTAAAAACCACAAGCGGTCTTAACTGTATACAAATCGCAGTGAAAAATTCATATTAGGATAAAAAGCGGCAATATCCATAATTGAGTGCGTACCAAACACGGCAATCTCCGCTGCGGGCCAATAAGAACCACGTTGCGCTTGCACGTGATCACAGAATATATAACACGTGATCAACTGTGAATGTCGTGAACTCTGTCGAAACCTGTGAATATATACCCGAACTTCCGGATATTTTGGTTTACGTGATATGCATTTAAATTGCTTTTACATTATTGTTGAATATCAAAATATATTTTTATTCACTAAGTATCCGGCACAATGATGTTTAATTAGTTTCAAAACTGGTAATATCCTTATAGATCATTTTCATATTAGTTAATCTACTAGCGTTGCAAACAAAAGCGGCAATCTCCAAACAAAAATATTAAAAAAAAAGAAAAATAAATAATTTCTTAAGCTCAATAATATTATATATTATATGTCAATGGTATTAACCACTTTAAAAATTCACATTATTGGCATGAATGAATCAAATATGTAGTACCTTTTTGTCTTTTTGTATATGTATTTAAAAATGAAACTGAAAAGTTATTATGTACTATAAAGAGTGATATGTATCTTTACTGTGGCTATTAGCCCAGTAAATGAACGGGAAATTCGGCGATACCGTGTAATTTTCAGGGGCAACTCCGAATTGCATGAAAATTTGGATTTAGGTCCTACTTACCCTCCACTTCAAAGTTGAAATTGTGCCGTTGGTTGCTTTTACTTGGGGGGTGACAGTCACCCCTTCTCGGGGGTAAAAAAACATACGTTCAAGATAAGACCGGAAATGGATAAATTGACTGATTTTAAGCAACTTTTGTTCTATAGAGTTTTTTACGTAAGTCGATACTTTTCGAGTTATTTGCCATTGAAAATGTTGATTTTTCGACAAAAAAACTACGTTTTCAGACAGTTTTTCGCAAATAACTCAAAAAGTAAATATTTTATCGAAAAAATATCCTTAGCAAAAGTGTAGCTCATAGAAAATCCAAAAAAATGGTGTATCAGTAAAGTCTGTCAATCAAATAAAAACAAAATTGTAGCTCATGAAAAATACGTTCTTATTCGTCTAATTCCAAATCGAATATTTCAAGGTGAAATCACCGAAAAATTAAGCACTTTTCGGGAAAAACCCATTTAAACTTTTTTAAAGTGTTTATAAAAAGCTTTTTTAATTTTTAACAAAAGTTTTAGCAAACAAAACCATAAGACAGAAAAGCCAAGAGGTCAAAAGTCTGACTGCGTAGAAAATGATGAAAAAGGTAAAGAAATGGGTAAAGAAAAAAGAAGAGTGGAAAAAAGGAAAAAAGAGAAAGTAAGAATGGCAACATGGAATGTACGCGGCACCTATGAGGAAGGAGCCATGAAGGAATTAGTAAAAGAAGTAGGAAGATATAAATTGGATATTGTAGCGGTACAAGAAACAAAACAATTGAGGTCAGAAATATCGGAATTAGAAAATGTGGTTTTTTTCAAAAGTGGAGGAGCAGATAGGATGTTGGGAACAGGTTTTATTATAAGAAAAGGTCTAAAAGAAAAGATTATGAGTTTTAATCCCATATCGGAGAGGATGTGTTATATACGACTAAAAGGGAGAAAAAGAAATATAAGCATTTTAAATGTACACGCTCCTACCGAAGAAAAGGATGAAGAGATAAAAGACATATACTATGAAAAAATGGAGATGGAATATGAAAGGATACCGAAACATGACGTCAAAATTATAATGAGAGACGTAAATGCAAAAGTGGGGAAAGAGGCAATCTACAGAAATACAGTAGGAAAGCATAGCAAACACGACGAGTCAAATGACAACGGACAGAGACTGATAACTTTCGCAATGGAAAAAAATATGGTGGTAAGAAGTACACAGCTACAGCGGAAAGAGATACATAAGGGTACGTGGACATCTCCGGACGGAAAAACCGTTAACCAAATTGATCATGTAATGATAGAAAAACGACACGCGGAATTTATTACAAATGTCAGAAGTATGAGAGGAGCAGACTGCAGTTCAGACCATTTTTTAGTAAAAATTGAATGTAAAAGTGAAGTAGAAGAAAAAATAGTTGTAAAAAAGGATGCAAAAAGAACAAAATCATACGAAGTAGCTGAACTGAAAAAAGTAACAACCAGGCAAAAGTATCAAGAAGAAATAGAAAAATTGTTTTTGGAAACAAAAAATGAAGCCACAGATGTATAAGAAAGATGGAAACAAATAAAACACATTACAAAAGAAGTAAGCAGAAAATTGATACCCAGAATTAAAAAACAGACAAGAACTAAGGAGTGGTTTGATAGGGAGTGTGTAGAGCTGTCAGAAGAGGAGAAAAAGTTAAGAATACGTATGTTGACCAACCATAATGACAAAAACAGAGAAGAGTATAACCACGTACGAAAACAGTTAAAGAAAAGTTGCAGGAGGAAAAAGAGAGAATTCAATGAAAAAAAGTTGCAGGAGATAGAAGAAAAATTTAAAAATAATGAAATAAGATCATTTTATCAAGAGGTAAAAAAAGTAGAAAAAGGTTACCAAAGCAAAACAAGCTACGTAAAGACCATAGAAGGAGAGCTAGTAAGTGAGCCGGGAAAAGTTATGAAAGAATGGAAAATGTATTTCGAAACGTTACTAAACAGTGATGATGAAGATCAGGGAGAGGACGAAGACAGAACAGAGGGTGCAGATATAAGAATAGCTGAACCAACCAAAGACGAAGTGCAAAGAGTTGTAAGAAAAACAGAAAAAAAGAAAAACAATAAAAGTCCAGGTCCAAATGAAATAAGTGCAGAAATGCTGAAAGGAGGGGGAAGAAAACTAATAGAAAAGGTGTATGAACTGATAAGACTTACATGGAAAGAAGAAAAGATGCCTGAAGAGTGGGCCAGAGCCTGGATAATCCCATTACATAAAAAAGGGGATGCAACGATGGTGCAAAATTATAGGGGTATTGCTTTGCTGGACGTGTGCTATAAAATATTTGCTAGGATTGTAAGAGAAAGATTAGAGGTATACGCAGAGAAACTAATAGGAGAATACCAAGCAGGATTTAGAAACAATAGATCGACGACAGAGCAAATATTTAACATAAAAGAAATCCAAACAAGCTGCTACGAACATAAAATGGTTTTATATGCACTATTCATAGATTTTAAGCAGGCCTATGACAAAATTAATAGAAAAAAAATGTATGAAGCCCTACGGCAAATGGAAATACCAGAAAAACTAATCAAGTTAATAAGAATTACCTTAAATATGACATCTAACGAAATAGTGTGGAACAGTCACAAATCGGAAGAGTTTATAGTCAAAAAAGGACTTAGACAAGGTGACCCTCTATCAACTGTGTTATTTAATCTAGTTTTGGAAACAATTGTAAGGAACAGCAGAATAGAAACACAAGAAACGATCTACCGTAACGAACATCAATGCATGGCCTACGCCGACGACCTTGCACTGCTAGCAAAAATTAATACCGAATTAAAGAAAATCATGAGAAGATTAGTCAGAGAGGCAAAAAAATTCGGCCTAGAAATAAATGAAGAAAAGACGAAGTATATGGTGCTAGGCAACACAGAAAGAGAACCTGTAGATATGCTAAAGTTAACAGCGTTCGATGGAAAAGAATATAAATTTAAACGAGTAAATCACTTTACATATCTAGGTGCCATTATAGATGAAAAAGGACACGAGCAAAACGAACTAAAGCACAGGATAGCTAAAGGTAACCGAAAGGTCGGCAGTTTAAAAAAAATATTAAAGTCAAATTACGTATCAAGAAAGACGAAAATTAGAATATACCAAACTGTAATAAGAGCAATAGTCACCTACGGATGTGAAACATGGGTACTAAACAAAACAGAAGAAGAAATGATAGAGAGATGGGAACGCAAGGTACTGAGGACTATTTTCGGGGGAAAAATACGGCAGATGGTTGGCAACGAAGAACTAATCAAGAATTGAGGATGCTTTACAAGGAACCAACTATAACAAGATACAAAAAGGCACAAAGAATCAGGTGGGCAGGTCATGTCGAGAGGATGGATAGGTCAAGAATGCCAAAGAAGATACTACTAAGAAGACCAGTTGGGACAAGGAGAAGAGGTAGACCAAGAAAAAGATGGCACGAAAAGTTTCAAGAAGATATAGGATCGATGGAAATTACAGACTGGAAAGAGAAAGCGAAAAACAGGATACAGTGGAGAAACATAGCGCAACAATGTTTACATAGACATTAAATCAAATTATATAACCAATATAAGACATTAGTACATATTGTCATTTGTATTATGTAAAATTGTTATTGTTAAGTTGTACAGCCCTAGGCCTCCAAGGCCTGTAGAGCAGGTTAAATAAAAATAAAAGTTTTAGCATTAAAAGTAAGCGAGTTACGCTCAAAATAAAGTTGGCCTTCTTTTTCTTTGTAAAAAATCATGAAAATCTCGCCGTGTTTAGCTCCCCAAATGAAATTAATCGCTACCGCTTTACAAACAATTTACTTACCTATCTACTTTTTATATGATCTGTCAGTCTCACCGGTTTAAAGTGTTTATTTTTGAAAGGGTTATAATTGAGAAAGCTTGAATGGGTCACTAATCACGAGTGTATGCAAATTTTGAACAGCCATATCTTAACCAATTTTTCTCTTACGGGGAAACAAAATGAAACTAGCATATTTATAGTCGAACCCGCTTATTGGAATAGCCTTTGTGCAAGGCAAAAATATTCTTATAACCGGGATATTCTAATAACCGATCATTGGTGGCTAGTCGAAATAAGTGTTACCGAATATACGTAATAATATTATTTACATACTATGCCAATGTGTAGTTTTACATACTATGCCAATATGTAGTTTTATTACATACTATGCCAATATGTATATCATATATGTACGTACATAATCAGTGTATGTAAATTGTTTTAGGTCTTTTTACGTCAATAATACAGTAGTGTAACTAGTACTTATCTATGTATGTGTTAAATACCAAATTACATTACATGTATGTGAATGAATACATTAGGTAATTAATATGAAATGTATGCAATATGTAGATATGTAAATACATATTTTCTTATTAAGATGCATATATAACAAAATTACTTTTTTTTTTCTTGAGAAATTATTGGTAATTATAGCTTTTTCGTTGTTAATCCGTGTGGTCATCCTTAATCCTTAATCCATTGGTTGAATAGAAGTTTTATTGGCGTCAAGAAATGGATTGTTACATTCTTGTTCTTTTCCCTTCTTTTCGAATTTAACAAAGCCATAATTCGCATCTTGTAAACAAGTAGCTTACTCTCTGAGTGAATTCTAAATAAACTGCTTCTAACAATTTTATAACAGGTAACAGTGCCTTTGTGTAGACAAATAAAAATTATTTTATGACCCATGCATTTGTCGGCCATGCTAAAGATCGAATTGGTATTCGTAACAAAGTAATAAATATTTATTACCCTAATAATATCTAATCCAGCACTACCAGCCGTTGACGACAAACCATAATACCAAACATAATTTAAATTTTTACTAAATTGTAAAAAAAAATAGTCTTTGACCTGCAAAATATGCTAATAAGCGGTATTATCTAGTTAGATCCTATTCCAATAAATAGATAAATTTATTAAGGAGTAAATGGAAATGTTTCGGGAACTTGAATTTATATTCCATAAACCGGGATATTCCTATAACAGGGATTCTAATAAGCGGGTTCGACTGTAATAGCAAAACCTACATTTTTTACTCTTTAAGATTTTTTTTCACTAATACTTTTTAAGTTATTTTGAAAAGAGATGAAATTTTTCAAAAATTTTTAGAATTTTTTTTTTACTATAAAACCAAATGTTTTCAAAAATAAGCACTTCAAACTAATTAAACTTACAGATCATATAAACAATACACATACAGTTAAAATAAATGGTAAAGCCAAACGGTTAATTTCATTTAGGGTGCTAAATAGAGGGAGGTTTTCACGTTTTTTTTACCAAAAAAAGGGGCCAACTTTTTTTTCAGTGTAACTCGTTTATTTTTGATGCTGTAAACTTTTGTAAAAAACAAATAATAAGCTTTTTTTCGATACTTCAAAAATGTTAATAAGGTTTTCCCGAAAAACGCTTCTTTCTTCGGTGATTTCGCGTTGAATTATTCGATTTGGAATTAGACGAATAAGAACGAATTTTTCATGAGCTACAACTTTGCTGCTACTCAATTTGTGAACTTTACTGTACACCATTTTCTTCGTTCTTTTATAGGCTACACTTTTGCTAAAAATATTTTTTTGATAAAATATTTACTTTGTGAGTTATTTGCGAAAAACGGTCTGAAAACGTAGTTTTTTTGTCGAAAAATCAACATTTTAAATCGCGAATAACTCGAAAAGTATTGACCTACGTAAAACACTTTATAGAACAAAAGGTGCTTAAAATAAGTCAATTTATTCATTTCCGGCCCTATTTTAAACACGCGTTTTCACCCCCCGAGAAGGGGTAAATGTCACCCCCTAAGTAAAAGCAACCAACGGCACAAATTCAACTTTGAAGTTGAGGGTAAGTAGAACCTAAATCCAAATTTTCATGCAATTCGGAGTTGCCCCTGGAAATTACACTCCAAAACGGTCATTTATTGGGCTATATATGCTTGGCTAAAATAAAACAACGATTAGATATAAAAAAAATCACAAATTTTATTAAATTTGGGAAAGTTTTTTAAGAGGTAATTTTTTTCTTAATCATCCAATCTTTTTGCACATTTTATATTTTCAACTTGGTATCAGAGCTGATAATTAGTATTTCAAAACTTAAATACTTTTTGTACCTACCTAAGTATGTATTTAAAACTTTGAACTTTGGAGTAAGGATTTAAATGCCAAGTATTTAAATACTCTATAATTATAAATAAGTGTTTTGTATTTAAATGCTCTAAAGTCTAAAGTATTTAAATACCTACAAATAAGTATTTAAATTTTGAAATACGGCCCATTAGCTATTAGCTCCGATATCAAGTTAAAAATATGAAATGTAACTACAAAAAGCGTGAGTTATTAAGATAAAAATTTACCCAAAAACTTGGGTTCATTTCCTTAGTATTTAAATACTTGGTATTTAAATATGTTTCAACATCAGTATTTGTATTTATGATACACTTTCCCAAATTTACTAAAATTTGTGATTTTTTATATCTATGTAATTGTTTTATTATATCAAGCATAGCAAAGCCACAGTTATAGGTATTGTACCATCGGAGATCCGTGGAAAAAATTTACACCCAAAATAACAAAATTCAGTTTGGCAACACTGTGTAAATGTTGATAGTAACATATCCTTTTTAAGATAAACACAACTGTAATTTAGTCCAAACAAATTAATATATTTTTTTGCCAACAAAAATGAGATTTTTCAACCAAATAATGTTTCAAATATGATATGCAAAATAATTTTTCATTTGGTTCTGCTAATGGGCTTGCTCTTTTTGTCATTAAAGTAAAAAATCTTCAAATTTCAGTTATTAAATCATTATTGTCCGGTTATCGTCTTAATAATTTTAACTGTACTAATATCCGTCGAGTAATTCTGAATGATTAATAGGTCGTTAAAACATTTTATGCATTCAATTTTACGCATTCAATATGCACAAAAAACTGAAAGATGTTGCAGGACTGAATAAAAAAATGTAATCCTCCACTAATCGAAGATAAAAACGGAAAAATTATAATCGATATCGAAGGTCAACTAATACGATGGACAGAATATATAAAGGAATTATTCGATGATGAAAGAAGCGAACTAGAAACGCTAAATGACATAAGCGGTCCTCCAATAACTAAGGAAGAAGTGCAATACGCTATAAAGATCGCAAAAAACGGGAAGGCGATCGGACCAGATGGGATTTACGTAGAAACACTAAAGCTTTTAGGTGTCGAGGGCATTAAGATACTTACGAAATTGTTCAACTTAATCTATGAAAGCGGAAAAATTACTAAAGATTGGCTTTAATCCTCATTTGTTGTACTACCAAAAAAACACAGAGCCACAAAATGCAGCGACTATCGCACCATCAGCCTAATGAGTCATGTATTGAAAACGTTTCTTAGAATCATTCATCAAAGAACATATAGAAAAATTGAGGAAAGAATCTCAAGTACTCAATTCGGTTTTCGCTGTGGCCTTGGAACGCGTGATGCACTATTCGCAACCCAAGTTTTAATTCAAAGATGCAGAGATGTAAATCATGACGTTTTCATGTGCGCGATTGATTTTGAAAAGGCCTTTGATAAAGTTCGCCATGAAAAAATGCTACATATTCTCAAAACTACCGGTCTGGACGGTAGGGACATTAGAATAATCGCAAATTTGTATTGGGGCCAGGCTGCATGTATTAGGGTTGCGAATCAGTGCTCTGAAGAAGTAAAAATCAAGCGCGGAGTTCGACAAGGCTGTATATTGTCACCAATGTTGTTTAATCTTTACGCTGAAACAATCTTAAATGAAGTCTTGGAAAACGCAAAAGAGGGAATACTCATTAATGGTATGCTTATGAACAATATCAGATACGCAGATGACACCTTGTTGCTGACTGGATCAATTGAACATCTTCAAGCGTTATTGAATCGAATGGTGGCATTCTGCGCGATATATGGACTCAAACTCAACGCAAGAAAAACAAAGTTTATGGTTATTAGTAAACAGGCAGCCGTAAATAATAATAACTATAACGTAACAATCGGTAATGACTCAATTGAACGAGTAAGTAATCTTGTGTATCTGGGTACTCATATTAATGAAAGCTGGAACCCTAGTACAGAAATAACAAGTAGAATTGCCAAAGCAAGAACAAGTTTTATGAAATTTAAGAAAATCCTGCGCAGTCATGATCTAAATTTGGAACTTCGCATAAGAATGGTCCGATGTTATATATTCCCAGTACTACTTTACGGGGTTGAAGCATGGACACTGACAGAATCGCTTTTAAAAAACCTAGAGGCATTTGAAATGTGGGTCTACCGCCGTATTCTGAAGATCAGTTGGGTAGAAAGAGTCACAAACGAAAGGGTTTTGCAACGTTTGAATAAAAGTTGCGAAGTAGTGAACACGGTTAAAAGGCGCAAATTGGAATACTTTGGTCATATAATGCATCACCCAGAAAAATATGACATACTTCACCTTGTCATGCAAGGTAAAATAATGGGAAAAAGAAGTGTGGGCCGCCGTACAACTTCTTGGCTTAAAAACCTACGCCAATGGTTTGGGAAAACTAGCACTGAACTATTTCGTGCGGCTGTAAATAAGACAATGATTGTTAATATGCTGCGCAACATGAGCGCCAACGATCGACAAGCGGTCTCGGCACCTTAAGAAGAAAACATTTTATCTGTAGCGGCTTCTGGAATATCTTAAAAATATCGAATTTCATTGATAAAATGCACATATCCTTTGGTTACCTCCATTACTCTACTGTACAGATCACTCTGTACACTCTGTAATCAGTATTTAATATATTAACCCAGATACTCCTACTGTCCGTTAAAACATACGCTTTACAAATTCCTGTATTATTCGACTTTTACTATTATTCACTAGATGTCACCATGTAGCCTGCTTTTTAAATATACATCAGTAGTTGTTTGCATTATCTGCAGTCGACGGTTAGCCAAAGTAAGGTGTCGAAAGTTTGCAATAAATATTACCGCACGTGGTGAATACAAGATGAATAAAAGGAAGTAAGTATTTTGAGGATACTGTGAGCTTATTTTCTCAGAAAGTTTTAACATTTACTTTCGTTTTTGATTATATTTTACTACAGTTATTACTGTTATCAATATTTATTCTTTTTTATTGGAAAAATAATGCCCAAAAACGACTGTATGTTATAACATACGGTAGGATAATATGCTACTCAGTCATAACACTTTGTAACTTTTTAGTTATTGGACCAAACCATTGACTCTCAATGAGTTATTAGATGAAATTGAACACCTAGACCTCCTGTTTCATTACCTGATGGTATTATTGTCTTCCCTCCATCTGATAAATATGATACCGACGAAGATTCCGGGGATGAAAACCACATTGATATAAATAACCTCCCAGGTAGTCAATTAAGAGTACAAGCTGAAGTTGTTTTTGATAGTGAACCGTTGGGAATGAAGGACAAAGTGAAATTATTACTTCGGATTCAGAAGATATTGCAATTGAAGATTCTGATAGTGAAGATAACCTCCCGTTGTCTGTGCGTGCGTCTCGCTTTGTTGTAAGTCAACAACCTCACAAGTCGAAGAAAAAAAGAGAGTATTCCTGGAAACAACAAAATATTGATCCCAGTTTTCCCGACTGGAAGCCAGTAAGTGAACCAAAAAATTTTCTCACGCCTTTACAGTTATTTTCCCTTTTCATTGATGATGAAGTTGTGGACCTAATTAAACATTTTAGTAATCTATTTGCATCTCAACACAATCGCTTTGGAGATATCAATCAAAATGAAATTAGGTGTTTCATTGGGATATTACTTTTAAGTGGATATCACTCATTCTCTCGAAGGTCTATGTACTGGGAAAACAGCGACGACGCAGGGTGTAAGTTGGTGTATTTAGCTATATCGCGAGATAGATTCAATTTTATTATGCAAAATATACATGTCGCTGATAATACCCAATTATAAAAAGGCGATAAATTTTCTAAAATGCGTCCGCTATTTGACATCTTATATATAAAAATCTATTGCTGTGCGTTAGTCTCGCTAAAACTCGAGAATGTGTGGACCGATTTGGTTAATTTTGATGTTGAATTGTTTGTGGAAGTTCAGGGAAGGTTTATACGGTTTTATATTGTCATTTTAGTAGCCACCAAAATTTTTACAGCTATATGTATAAAATGCTCTTTTTACAGTGTTTGTTGCCACACTCCTCCGAAACGACTTGACCGATTTTTATGAAAGTTTGCAAGTGTACTCGACCGGACCGAGAGTAGGTTGTTATCTATATTTCATACCCGTGCGTCTTAAGGGGGCTTGCCACCCTTATATTTATTTCTATTTTTTCAGACAAACTCTTTTTTTTTAATTTCATATGATGTGGAACGTAAAGATACATACAGCCCTAAATTTGCACTTTTCTATCACTAACTGTTATTTTTTAATGGCCATTTAAATATTTTACATCTATATAAACAAAAGAAAGTCGTGACAGTTACCAACACATAACTCGAGAACGACTGAATAGATTTTTATGAAATTTTCCACGTATATTTGACCGGACCGAGAATAGGTTGTTATGTATTTTTCATATCCGTACGTCGTAACGGGGGCTGCCCCCCTAAAATATTTTTTTATTTTTTCGGTCAAACTGTTTTTTCTTAATTTTGTGTGATGTGGAAGGCAAAGGTAAATACAACCCTAAATTTTCACTTTTCTATCTTCGACCGTTATTTTTTAATAGCCATCTAAAATTTTGCATCTTATATATAAAAATCTATTGCTGTGCGTTAGTCTCGCTAAAACTCGAGAATGTGTGGACCGATTTGGTTAATTTTGATGTTGAATTATTTGTGGAAGTTCAGGGAAGGTTTATACGGTTTTATATTGTCATTTTAGTAGCCACCAAAATTTTTACAGCTATATGTATAAAATGCTCTTTTTACAGTGTTTGTTGCCACACTCCTCCGAAACGACTTGACCGATTTTTATGAAAGTTTGCAAGTTTACTCGACCGGACCGGGAGTACGTTGTTGTCTATATTTCATACCCGTGCGTCTTAAGGGGGCTTGCCACCCTTATATTTATTTCTATTTTTTCAGACAAACTCTTTTTTTTAATTTCATATGATGTGGAACGTAAAGATACATACAACCCTAAATTTTCACTTTTCTATCACTAACCGTTATTTTTTAATGGCCATTTAAATATTTTACATCTATATAAACAAAAGAAAGTCGTGACAATTACCAACACATAACTCGAGAACGACTGAATAGATTTTTATGAAATTTTCCACGTATATTTGACCGGACCGAGAATAGGTTGTTATGTATTTTTCATATCCGTACGTTGTAACGGGGGCTGCCCCCCTAAAATATATTTTTATTTTTTTGCTCAAACTGTTTTTTCTTAATTTTGTGTGATCTGGACGGCAAAGGTAAATACAACCCTAAATTTTCACTTTTTTATCTTCGACCGTTATTTTTTAATAGCCATCTAAAATTTTGCATCTTATATATAAAAATCTATTGCTGTGCGTTAGTCTCGCTAAAACTCGAGAATGTGTGGACCGATTTGGTTAATTTTGATGTTGAATTATTTGTGGAAGTTCAGGGAAGGTTTATACGGTTTTATATTGTCATTTTAGTAGCCACCAAAATTTTTACAGCTATATGTATAAAATGCTCTTTTTACAATGTTTGTTGCCATACTCCTCCGAAAAGACTTTACCGATTTTTATGAAGTTTGGCAGTTATGTTTGGTCTGACTGGGAGTAGGTTTATATCTATATTTCATACCTCTACGTCATAAGGGGGTTACGTATGACGTCATAACTCTCAGAATAATGACGTGAAAAATATGAAATTAAGTAAGTGTACTCCTTGCTGAATTTCGAACAGAACCGTACTAAAAGTTTTTCTCTAGCTGAATCGGTGTCCAAAATACAATATCTTAAGCTGTAGAAATATTCTGAGGACAGAAGAAGAACGAGCAACAAATTTCATCGAAGAAAAGTCCAACTGTTTAACTTTTGGACTTAAATTGGGCAAAATATGAATTTCTTAATTTTACAAACTTTCAAAAAATATCTCTACCGAACTTTTCTGACGAACGGCAAGCAGAAGAAAATTTCTGAGGACACGAAAAGAACAAGCAGCAAATTATAAAGTTTTATTTAATTTTAATTAATTTTGTTTCATTTTATTTAATTTTATTTAATTTAAGTATTTTATTTATTTTCGTTTATTTTATTTTATTTCATTTTATTAAATTTAAATTATTTTTATTAGATTCTGTTTATTATTTTTTTAAATTTATTTATTATTTTTATTTAAGTTTATTCAGTTTTATTTATTTCTATTAACTTTTATTCAATTTTATGAAATATTGTTTCATTTTATTTAATGATATTTAATTTTAATTTTATTTTATTTTGATTAATCAACACCTATATTGTTGGACAACCCCCAACCCAATTATAAATACAGGGTTGTTTTGAATGTAAATAAAATAAAGCTGTAATATTCATTATAAGATAAACAAATTTAAGATTGCAACTGTTGCACTGCAAACTTTATTTTGTTGCTTCTAACTAAACTTTATTACTTCAAACATCCTGTGTAAATACATTCATTAAAAATAATAATAAAAACTCATTCACATCGAGCATTTTTTGTTTATTTTAAGTTTATTGTTTACAAAAGTTTGTTTTTATCTATTGAGGCAGTACGAAGTCTGCCGGGTCAGCTAGTAAGATCCTATATATATTAATAATATAGGTATGCAAAGTCCTCAGATAGTGTGCTACTTTTTTTATAAACAAAATGGCGCCCGAAAATCGTGTTTTTTTCAACTATTGCTCTAGAACTCCGAAGATTTTAACTTTACAACAAAAACACTCAAATAAAAATTCACCGTGATTAAATTCTGCACAGAGACTTGTTTCTCCCGATCTGCTCCGACGAAAATTTTCCTCGGAAAATGCGGGTTTTCCCAACAAAATCTTTAATTTTCAAATAAAGTTTTAGATAAGTAATTATTTACCAATAATTAAATAATTTGGTGACTTAAAAGCCTTCTTGGTTTAGATTATAGTTCCAGAAGCTGGTGAAAATTAAACGAATATTTTAGCAACAATTCAATATTTAATTAATAATTTACGGTCGCAATAATAACCAAAATAATTATGATACACTGATCAAACTTTGAAATCTTATAAAGATGAGATGGCTATTTAACATTTTGTCGACACAATATAAATTTTTTATTTTTTTGCATAATCTTTAAATGTTTAAAAAAGATAGTTACAAACAAATTAACGTTTCTCAGAAAGTTTTTATTATATTATAATTTTGAAAAATAGCTAAAATGCGCATTTCAAATATCTTGAAAATGAATGCTTTAAAACTTTTTTGCAACCATTTGCAAAAAAGTTATGAAACAGCAAAGTAAACATACGATTACTACGGTGTTAATAATTTTTTTTAATTCTTTCAAAGCGTAGAAGTGAGTTTAAAGTACAAGCTAATTATTTATAAAACAATATCGATTATCAGCTTAATGGTTATATTTTAATTAAAGATTATAAATATATTTTTTTGTAATTTATACGCGCGAAACTAGAATAATACAGTACCGTAGCTACCCGCCCACATACACAACTCGCGCGAGTTTAAGCATGTCAGTCGCTTCGAGTGAACATTTTATCTCCGGCTCTGTATCAAGCCTACTTTCGCGCTAAAAATTACGAAAAAAAGTATTTTTAAGAGCGAACAGTAGCGATCAACAGTTAGCCACAAACGCGTTCTAAGATTGCGGCTCTAATTTTGAATATTTTGTCGAGATATTTGGCACACATATTCGTAATATAATAAAGAATGGCGGTACAAAGCCCAATTTCAGAAATATGTTAGTATGTGGAAATTACTCTACAACTAAATAAAATATTGAAAAAAAGAGCCTGTACCGCCATTAAGAAAGACAAAAAAATACACTTTCTTCAAATAAAATTTTTTATCACATGCCTAGATTTTGTGTAATCTTGGAACTACTAAAAATCGATTTTTTTATAACAAGAAATCGAACATCACTGACTTGGCAACATTTCGCGCCTATGTGTATAAAAATTATTGTTTTTGATAGTATAAACGTCACTGTCAGTGTCGAATTACCGACGCACTGTTGCCACACTTTTGAAAGTTCGCAGAACTTTCGCAATATTGGACCGCGTTTGTTGCCACCTGTTGATCGCTACTGTATCACCTTAATCTTTGATTAAAATATAACCATTGCACTAATTTTTGACATTCTTTGTGAGTAATTAGATTGTACCATAGACTCACTTTTAAGCTTTGAAACAATTAAAACAAATTATAAACAATGGAGATATCGTATATTTATTTTGCTGTTTCCTAACTTTTTTGCAAATGGTTGTAAATTTTTTTTAAATCATTCATTTTCAAGACCTATAAAATACGCATTTTAAGTATTTTTTAAAATTAGAATATAATAAACAATTTCTAAGAAATGTTAATTTGTTTATAACAATTTTTTTTAAACATTTAAAGATTATGCAAAAAAATGAAAAATTTATATTTTGTAGACAAAATATTAAATAGGCATCACACCTTTATAATCTTTCTAAGTTTGATCAATGTCTCGTGATTATTTTGGTTGTTATTGCGACTGTAAATTGTTAATTAAAAATTGAATTGTTGCTAAAATATTCGTTTCATTTTAACCGGCTTCTGAATTTATAATCTATACCAAGAAAGCTTTTATTTCACCAAGCTATATAATTATTGATAAATAATTACTGGCCCAAAAAATGTATTTGAAAATTCGAGATTTTGTTGGGAAAACCCACATTTTCCGAGGAAAATTTTCGTCGGACCAAATCGGGAAAAACATGCCTCTATGTAGAATTAAATTGGGGTGAATTTTTATTTGAGTATTTTTGGTGTAAAGTTAAAATCTTCGGAGTTATAGAGCAATAATTGAAAAAAATACGATTTGTCGGCGCCATTTTGTTTATAAAAAAATTAGCACACTATCTGTGGACTTTGCATACCTATATTAATAATATATAGGATCTTATAATTCGATTAAAGCAATAAAATTGCTGGTAAATAACCTTTCTTTGTACTTTACTAATTAGACCAACGTATTATAACTATTTTTTTTTCAAAATTTAAAGATTATGCAAAAAAAAGAAAAATTTATATTTTGTCGAAAAAATATTAAACAAGCAGCTCATCTTTATAATCTTTATAAGTTTGATCAACGTATCGTGATTATTTTGGTTATTATTGCGATCGTAAATTGTTAAGATTGGTAGAGGTGGGAAGTAACATAACTGTTACAGGTAGCATACATTACATCCCTCCACACCAAGATCCGAATATAAAAACCACATTGTCATATTCTTAATTATAAATCTAAACGATCAGGCGGTCTGATGGTTCTTCTCAATCTTTCCTTAATATTAGGTGACTGCAACCCAACGGTTGATTGTGATGCACTGTCTTTAATTGACGAAGGAACCGCACTGATATCTTCACTCGAAAATTCGGTTTCAACACTACCGGACACTCCTTGGGTCTCACTGGTATTTTTTAAAGTTACCAAAGCTTCAGTTTCACTTAAAGGTAATGGCAAACTTACAGAAGTACTTGGAACTGAACTTAGTGGATCACACGTATCTCTATCCTTGTCATCAGAAATTTTAGATATTTCTTCATCGTAAAAATGACCACATTTAACAATTTGGTCCAAATGTCTTTTCCATTCAAGACTTGGATTATCTAAAGGCTGACATAGAAATGTTTGATGTCCTAATTTTCTAACTATTTTACTCTTTGCCCATTTAGGCTTTTGTGCATTTACCCTGTAATCCCTGACATAAACATCTTCTCCTTCTATAAATTCTACCACCCTATTACCTTTATGGTATTTTATCTGTTGTTCTCTAGCTCTCAATGTCTTATCGTTAAATGTCAAAAAGTCAAATCTGGTTTTAATTTTACGCCCAAACATGAGATAGGCAGGAGTTTGAAATGTCACTGAATGAGGGGTAGTTCTGTAAGAAAATAAATATTTTGAAATCAACTCAGATATACTCTTGCTCTGGGAGCCTGTTAACATTTTGTTTATTGCATATTTTAGGGTTTTAACTGAGTTTTCGGCCGCTCCGTTTGTCGCTGGATGATAAGGAGCTGAAGTTTTATGAATAATGCCATTATTTTTACAAAATCGCTGAAACTCCTCTGAATTAAACTGTGGACCATTATCTGAAATAATTTGATTTGGCAACCCAAATCGGGCAAAACAGTCTCGAAGTTTACTGATGGTATGTTCTGAGTCAGTCTTTAACATCTCATATACCTCGGGCCACTTCGAGTATGCATCTGTAATAACAAGATAATTCTTCCCATGATACGGTCCTAAAAAATCAATGTGAATTCTATCAAACACATGAGCTCCTTCCTGGAATTTAATTAAAGGTGCCTTCCGTGGAGTTGTAGTATTCTTTAAACATGCTTCACAAGATTTTACAAACAATTCAATATCTCCATCTAAGCCAGGCCACCAAAAATATTGCCTTGCTACTGTCTTCATTCGAACTATTCCGCTATGAGTACTATGCAATTCCTGTAAGATTTGTTTATGAAACTTGGAAGGTACCACTACCCTATACCCCCACATAATTAAATTATTATCAATGGTAAGCTCATTAGCCCTGTTAGCATATGCTTTCAATTCATCTGGAACTGTTTTTGGCCAGCCATCTCTTACATACTTAAAAACTTTGCTTAAACAGATGTCTGACCGTATTCCTTTAATTATTTCTACAGCGGTAACTGGTAATTTATCCTCTACCAGAAAATTAAAATAATCAAACTCAACATCACTTTGTACCTCATTAGGTATGGAAAGAGGCAAGCGTGAAAGTCCATCAGCTGTTTTATTCTCTACTCCCTTAATATGTTTAAAGGTGTAATGAAATCCACTTAAAAATAGTGCCCACCTCTGCAGTCTCCCTGCTGCCATTTGCGGAATGCCCTTTGTCTCTCCGAATATGGCCATCAGTGGTTTGTGATCAGAACATAAAAAGAAATGCTTCCCTAATAAATATTGATAAAATTTTTGTACACCCCAATATATTGCCAAAGCCTCTTGGTGTATAACGGAATACTTAGCTTCATGTTTGCTTAACACTCTTGAAGCAAAACTGATTGGCTTCTCTGACCCATCTGGATACACATGCATTAAAACAGCACCTAAGCCAACGCTGGAAGCATCACAAACCAATTTCAAGTCCATCTGTGGATCATAGTGTGCAAGGCCCGCACCTGAAGAAATTTCCCTCTTTGCCTTTAAAAATGCATTCTCACACTCTGAAGTCCACTTAAAACGTTCATCTCTTCTTAATAACCTATACAATGGCTCCAGTACTGTTGATAAGTTGGCCACAAAACGACCATAATAATTGATCATCCCGACATATGCCCTAACTTCAGAGATATTTTGGGGTCTGGGGCACTCAATAATGGCTTTAATTTTTCCTGGATCTTTATGTAACCCTTCCTTATCAATAATATGCCCCAGATACCTTATTTCAGGCCGGAAAAACATGCACTTATCTAAATTTAATTTAAAGCCTGCCTTCTGAAGTCTATTAAAGACATTTTCCAAATTTTTTAGATGCTCCTCTCTATTAGGACCTGTTACCACAATATCATCTAAGAAATTAATAACATTTGGAATACCTAACAAAACTTTTTCTACAATTTTTTGAAAAATGCTACAGGCCGGTCTTGTACCATATGGTAGCCTGTTTACCTGATAAATACCTCTGTGTGTGCTCCAACTTAAAAGTTTTTTTGTCTCCTCCGTTAGTTCCAATTGGTTGTAAGCATTTTTGAAATCCAGTTTTGTAAAAAGGTGCCCACCCTGGAGGGCTGCAAATAACTCCTCCACTCTTGGCAATGGATGCTTGACATCAATTAGAAATTTATTTACGGTTATTTTGTAGTCAGCACATACACGGATTTTGCCTGTCTCCTTGACAATGGGAACCAGTGGGGTGCCCCATTCAGCATTTTCAATCAAGGTAATGACACCCTTACTTTCAAGTTCATCTAATTCTGCATTAACATCCCTTTTAAAAGCAAAAGGTAATGGCCTTGGTTTGCAAAATATAGGTTTTGCATTTGGTTCCATTTTTAAGTCAACCTTTTCAAACCTATAATGCCCTAATTAATTACTAAAGAGAGAACTATATTTTTTTACTAACCTTGCTATCTCTGCATCCTGATCTATTTTATTTATATTAATGTTAGGAACTCCCGGTAATTTAATCTCGAAATTAAATGTCTTCATTAAATCTCTACCAATTAAGGCTGTTGTTCCATTTTTTATTATAATTAACCTATAGTTATCTACCCTAACATTATTATATTGAATAGTTACGAAAATCTCACCTAAAGGTGTAATAATACTTCCATCAAATGATCTGAGTCTAACTTTAGTTGGAAGTAATGCACTGGTTTTGAAATATCTGATATAAATATTTTCAGGAAGGACAGAGATACCTGCGCCTGAATCCAGTTCCATTAAAATAGTACAATCATTAATTAACATATTTGCCTTGTGTGGTTTTATAAAACCATTATTAACATTATCAAAAGAGGTATGGTACATGTTTACAAAATCAAAATCTTGTACATTTTCTGAATCAGAATTTTCACTCTCTACAGGTTCTACATAATGAGTACTTTTTCCTTTGTTTTTATTACACATTTTAGCCAGATGGCCAACCTTCCTACAGACCTTACAACTATATTTTCGGTACTTACAATTTCTAAAGTCATGTTTTATTCCTCCACACGCATTACACTTTGACTCTCCATACAAACCTCCTGAACCTCCTTCTCGTGCTTCTCTATTTCTGCCTTGGTTAACACTGGTGCTTGATATCTTATTTACTGGAACTGAAGTGTTGGCTTCTACTGCTGCAGCTTCTTTTCTCAACGCCAACTCATATAGATGTTCTAAGGTTTTTGTATGATCCTCCTCACATAAGCGATCCAGGACTGGTCCCTTTCTCACACCACAAACGAATTTGTCTTTTAAAACATCATTTAATGTAGTCCCAAACTTGCAATCTATTGCTTTATTTTTAATTCTTACGTAAAAGTCTGCCACGGACTCCTTTTCAGCTTGTCTCAAAGAATAAAATTCTATTCGTTCCTTAAAAACAGAAACTTTTTTAGTGAATTGCTTTTGTAGAAGAATACATAGTTCATCGAAAGTCTTATTCTTAGGTAAAACTGGGTCACACAATCCTTTTAATATTTCATAGGCCTTATCACCAATTATTGTCAATAATACTGGAACCATTCTATCATTCTCTACATAATTTGCAATAAAATATTGCTCTAACCTCTCCTGGTATATATTCCAATCAGTACCTATCCGGTACTCTTGTAGGCTGCCTATTGCGCCCCTTAGAACACTCACTTGAGTTGAAGGAAATACTGCACCTTCCATTTTGCACCTTGCAAATACTAAATTATTCAAGCGCCTTGCTTGTAAAATTGTCTACTGCTTATTTATCTTCGTCGCCAAATTATGTGGTGTCCACATCCAAGAATATTAAACAATTTAGACGGCATGAAACCTTTATTCATTATACTCAATGAACATATGCTAATATCTAAATCAAGGTTGCCAGGTCAAAATACTAAAAATCACCAGACCAGTGTTGCCGATGTCACGATATGAAATTATGTTAAGCGGTTGCTAAAATTATCAGATTTTGCCAAAAATTATGTTAAAATTTTTATCGCCAACCACTGCCGCAAGCCACAGAACTTGGACAAAATTTCAGTAGAATTGCTCCTATTTTTTCGGTAGAAATCGTCAAATTTCGGTTGATTTTATTTTTTACTTCTTTTGCTATCACATTGCAAAAAAATGATACTTTATTATACTTCTATTATAGGTACAAGTATTCAAAAATAAACTACCTTCGTCATAATATGATGATCAATAATCATCATTCATCATAAAAATCACTCAAAATTCAAAATCGGTTTACGTTAAAAAATGTATTTTCTCGGCTTTTTATAAAGCAGTAATTGTCTTCATTTTTTTTTAATCCATAAGTTACTTAGTTTGATATTAATGATATTTTTTATATGAAAACCACAATCCTCAATAGTATTCACTATTCAGGTAGGTACATTAGTCCCAAAATCAAATATAAAAGGACAACAAAGGTGGTCATAAAATTGATATCTGTATCTGCTGAACATTTGTCGCAAGTCGCAAGCTAGTAAATACAAATAAATGCAAACAAACTGAAGAATTCTTGAAAATTTACTAAACTCTATTGCCAAATCTATCCGTATAAAATTATGTTAAAATTATCAATTATGTTAAAAAAATATTTATTATCAGAATGCCATAAAAATTATGTTAAAATCTGATAATTATGTACAAATCGGCAACCCTGCACCAGACAATCGCTTCAAAAGTTGCCAGATTTTGCTAAAAATCACCAGATTGTTACGAGTATGCGCAGTAACGAAAAATATGATACTGCGCATAATTATACGTTATTGCGCATGCGCGTAACCATTCGAGAACGGTATGTGAAGGGTTGGAACGTGTATCGTGGGTTGGAACAAACCTAATGAAACAATTAAAATAAAAATTATTACAATGTAAGTTGTTGCTTACAAGGCCGCGTCCCACCATCAAATAATTTGATCAAACTGGTTTGAGCAAACTGAAAGTGACCGTTAGTGACGTCACATCCTGAGTGTTCATTGTGGATAATAATGAAAAATTTTAATTTTAAATAAAGTACAAACAAGTTAGACAACTCAATACAAAAAATTTGATCAAGACTGATAGTGAGAGCACAGATTTTTAGAATTTCAAAAAAACTGCAATTGTGACGTCACTTTGACGTACTTCCGGAGTTTGTTCAAACTGTTTGATCAAATTATTTGATGGTGAGACGCGGCCTTAAGAAAAATTAAGAAGTTCTTTAAAACGAATTTTTGAAAAGAACAACGATTTTTTTTGTAAAATATAATGTAAAATGTAGGTGTTCATTTTTATGAAAGGCACTGAAAATCCCTACAATGTAGATTACTTACTATTTAAAACTTTTATGTCGTAAACTTGGCCTAACAGACCATCTTTGTTTCAACAAATCTTTTTGTTGAAACACCTAGTAGAAAAAATAGTTAGTAATTAACGTACCTAATACGTATACCTACCTTTGAGATTTTAGTTTAGATCAGCGGTTCTCAAACTTTTTGAGTCATGTACCACCTACAGTTCTTTTTAAAATTTTTGGTACCACCTTAATTTTTAGATTGTATTAACAAGATTCACTATGTACTACTATTTTGATTTTTTTTGTGTTTTGTGTACCACCGCACATGATGATATGTACCACCAGTGGTACATGTACCACAGATTGAGAACCGCTGGTTTAGATGATCAAACCAACACAAAACGTGACAAAACTACAAATATGAAAAACAGTAAGCACTTAAAAACTCTATAGCGTACACATGAAAGATAAAACTGATAAATTGAAAATTGATATTATGTTGATATTAACTGAAACCAAGACATAAATTAGAAGGGCATGAACACATGCAAGAATCGCATAAACTTCGGGAAATCCCCGGTTGAACATCACAGAGGCGGATCATTTTATATTACAAATTAGACTTTTTGTATGATATGAATATTAGGCAATTCTTAATAACGAATATCAAACATAAGTAATATAATCGTACTTTTTAAATTTTAAAATAAATTTATAATATGTAGGTGAGGTCAAAAAATCACCAGATATTAAGCTTTTTAAAAAAGTTTTCACCATATCACCAAACGGCTTACAAAATCACCAAATCTGGTGAATTTTCACCAGACCTGGCAACCTCGATCTAAATTACATATTGTAGGTTATCTGTGAAGTTGGTCATAGATAGATTGGTAGAGGTGGGAAGTAACATAACTGTTACAGGTAGCATACATTACAGTAGCACACTATCTGCGGACTTTGCGTACCTATATTATTAATATATAGGATCTTATAATTCGATTCCAGCAATAAAATTGCTGGTAAATAACTTTTCCATGAATTTTGCTAATTAGCCCAGAGTAATTGTAAGGCATGAATGAATCAAATATGTAGTACTTTTTTTTGTAGATGTATTTAAAAATCCAACTAAAAAGTTATTAACCCAGATACTCCTGAAACTTTTGACTTCAAATTTTTTAATAAATTCTGCTATGAATGGATTTCCACGTCAATTATAAAAAAGTTTTACAAATAAATTTTTTTATGTTGGTTAGCCGTTTTTGAGTTATCAGGTGTATGTTATAACCAACAGTAGGAATCCAAGGTACTTAAGGATCAATGATTTCATTATACATATAATAAATGAAACTAAGTATACAAATTAAAGTTATTCTTTATTATTTTAACTAAAAAAACATGATTTAGGGTGAAGTGCAACATCGCACTTGTTACATCTGAACGCTGCCTGCTTATGACACACACCACACCTTGTCTGTTTTTCTTGATAAATGATGATATGGTCTAATCTATCGTACCTTGACTCAAAATGTGTAAGTTGACTTTTCTTTGACGGTCCGCGTTTAGTAGTTTTCTTATACATTTCCAGTAATCCTGACGCTATGCATCTTCTGAAAGCTAGATGATCCATTTTCCCACCAGTATTTTTATGCAATTGCCAGGCATTATGCTCTGCCATATCAAAGCAATGCGAAAATAAACTAAAGTACCATTTCTTCCCTCTGATACCTATTCTGTATAAGCTTATGTTTTGGTCTGCACGGTCTACTCCTCCCATATTTTCATTATATTTTTTTATCATAAATGGCTGTGGGATGAGTATACTTTTCTTTTCTTTCTGTGAATATCTTTTCACCTGTAGGGTTGGCAGTGGTGAAGTAGCATTTGATGCAATAGTAACGACACTACTGTCGTTCCATTTACATACTATAATATTGTCGCCTTCTACGAGTGAGTATTCAAATACACCCCTCCGAAATTTTTTTAAAAGCTTGGAATTTTTTAGAGGACAACCTGGCACTCGATTTTCTCGAATTGTTCCAGTGCATTTTAAATTTCTTGCTGTTAGCTCATTTATTAATGGAAGTGAGGTAAAAAAATTATCACAGAATAAGTGGAACGGCGTACCTGGGTTATCAGACTGCAATTTATCGGCAAATGACAATACGACACTGGCTCCTAATCCTAATTCCATGTATGTATCAGAAAGTGGAGTGGTGGCCCCTTGATAAGGTTCAATCCACTCGACATATCCCTGTTTTGTGGTTCCGATCCACAGTTTATAGCCCCATCTAATGGGTTTGCCTCGGATGAACTGTTTTGATCCATGCTGCCCATAGTAAGGGACCATCGCTTCATCAACACTGTGATGTTCTTCAAATGGACGAAACATATGAAATTTTTTATTGATTACTTGCTGACCCGGCAGACTTCGCACTGCCTCAATAGATAAAAACAAACTTTTGTAAACAATAAACTTAAAATAAACAAAAAATGCTCGATGTGAATGAGTTTTTATTATTATTTTTAATGGATGTATTTACACAGGATGTTTGAAGTAATAAAGTTTAGTTAGAAGCAACAAAATAAAGTTTGCAGTGCAACAGTTGCAATCTTAAATTTGTTTATCTTATAATGAATATTACAGCTTTATTTTATTTACATTCAAAACAACCCTGTATTTATAATTGTGTTGGGGGTTGTCCAACAATATAGGTGTTGAATAATCAAAATAAAATAAAATTAAAATTAA
The DNA here is from genome assembly GCF_917563875.1 of Diabrotica virgifera virgifera. NCBI lineage: Eukaryota > Metazoa > Arthropoda > Insecta > Coleoptera > Chrysomelidae > Diabrotica > Diabrotica virgifera. The sequence continues at coordinate 77,375,880 of NC_065451.1, forward strand.
ATATCATTAAATAAAATGAAACAATATTTCATAAAATTGAATAAAAGTTAATAGAAATAAATAAAACTGAATAAACTTAAATAAAAATAATAAATAAATTTAAAAAAAATAATAAACAGAATCTAATAAAAATAATTTAAATTTAATAAAATGAAATAAAATAAAATAAACGAAAATAAATAAAATACTTAAATTAAATAAAATTAAATAAAATGAAACAAAATTAATTAAAATTAAATAAAACTTTATAATTTGCTGCTTGTTCTTTTCGTGTGCTCAGAAATTTTCTTCTGCTTGCCGTTCGTCAGAAAAGCTCGGTAGAGATATTTTTTGAAAGTTTGTAAAATTAAGAAATTCATATTTTGCCCAATTTAAGTCCAAAAGTTAAACAGTTGGACTTTTTTCGATGAAATTTGTTGCTCGTTCTTCTTCTGTCCTCAGAATATTTCTACAGCTTAAGATATTGTATTTTGGACACCGATTCAGCTAGAGAAAAACTTTTAGTACGGTTCTGTTTTCATTTCATATTTTTCACATCATTATTCTGAGAGTTATGACGTCATACGTAACCCCCTTATGACGTAGAGGTATGAAATATAGATATAAACCTACTCCCAGTCAGACCAAACATAACTGCCAAACTTCATAAAAATCGGTAAAGTCTTTTCGGAGGAGTATGGCAACAAACATTGTAAAAAGAGCATTTTATACATATAGCTGTAAAAATTTTGGTGGCTACTAAAATGACAATATAAAACCGTATAAACCTTCCCTGAACTTCCACAAATAATTCAACATCAAAATTAACCAAATCGGTCCACACATTCTCGAGTTTTAGCGAGACTAACGCACAGCAATAGATTTTTATACATAAGATGCAAAATTTTAGATGGCTATTAAAAAATAACGGTCGAAGATAGAAAAGTGAAAATTTAGGGTTGTATTTACCTTTGCCTTCCACATCACACAAAATTAAGAAAAAACAGTTTGACCAAAAAAATAAAAATATATTTTAGGGGGGCAGCCCCCGTTACGACGTACGGATATGAAAAATACATAACAACCTATTCTCGGTCCGGTCAAATATACGTGGAAAATTTCATAAAAATCTATTCAGTCGTTCTCGAGTTATGTGTTGGTAATTGTCACGACTTTCTTTTGTTTATATAGATGTAAAATATTTAAATGGCCATTAAAAAATAACGGTTAGTGATAGAAAAGTGAAAATTTAGGGTTGTATGTATCTTTACGTTCCACATCATATGAAATTTAAAAAAAAAAGTTTGTCTGAAAAAATAGAAATAAATATAAGGGTGGCAAGCCCCCTTAAGACGCACGGGTATGAAATATAGACAACAACCTACTCCCGGTCCGGTCGAGTACACTTGCAAACTTTCATAAAAATCGGTCAAGTCGTTTCGGAGGAGTGTGGCAACAAACACTGTAAAAAGAGCATTTTATACATATAGCTGTAAAAATTTTGGTGGCCACTAAAATGACAATATAAAACCGTATAAACCTTCCCTGAACTTCCACAAATAATTCAACATCAAAATTAACCAAATCGGTCCACACATTCTCGAGTTTTAGCGAGACTAACGCACAGCAATAGATTTTTATATATAAGATGCAAAATTTTAGATGGCTATTAAAAAATAACGGTCGAAGATAGAAAAGTGAAAATTTAGGGTTGTATTTACCTTTGCCTTCCACATCACACAAAATTAAGAAAAAACAGTTTGATAAAAAAAAATATATTTTAGGGGGGCAGCCCCCGTTACGTACGGATATGAAAAATACATAACAACCTATTCTCGGTCCGGTCAAATATACGTGGAAAATTTCATAAAAATCTATTCAGTCGTTCTCGAGTTATGTGTTGGTAATTGTCACGACTTTCTTTTGTTTATATAGATGTAAAATATTTAAATGGCCATTAAAAAATAACGGTTAGTGATAGAAAAGTGAAAATTTAGGGTTGTATGTATCTTTACGTTCCACATCATATGAAATTAAAAAAAAAAATTGTCTGAAAAAATAGAAATAAATATAAGGGTGGCAAGCCCCCTTAAGACGCACGGGTATGAAATATAGACAACAACCTACTCCCGGTCCGGTCGAGTACACTTGCAAACTTTCATAACATCGGTCAAGTCGTTTCGGAGGAGTGTGGCAACAAACACTGTAAAAAGAGCATTTTATACATATAGCTGTAAAAATTTTGGTGGCTACTAAAATGACAATATAAAACCGTATAAACCTTCCCTGAACTTCCACAAATAATTCAACATCAAAATTAACCAAATCGGTCCACACATTCTCGAGTTTTAGCGAGACTAACGCACAGCAATAGATTTTTATATACCCGTGTTGAGCTGCCCCCCCCCACTTGCAAAAATTAAAAAACAAATAGCCCTGATTTATGAGCTATTTATGAGCTCTCATATTCCGCAAACTAAAAATTTTGAGCTCGTTCCACTGAGCAGGAATTTAATACCCTAGTGGGGGGGGGCTGAGTCAGCCCCCCCCACTACTTAAAAATAGGAATATTGAATCGGTTTTTGCGGCAGAATTACGAGCTATTTATGAGCTCTTGAAATTACATAGTTTCGATTTTTGAGCTCATCCCCTTCACCCCCAAACAACCCTTTAATTGATTTAACTTAAGAGAAAGATGCTGAGAAAACTTAAAATATATCGTATTGCGAATATAATTCCTATAGCTTATATACTCTAAGAATAAACTATTAAATCAAGAGCATTTCGATTATTGAGCTACAACCCCTTCGCCAGAAAACCACCCTATCTTCTCGGCTTAAGAGAAAGTTGTACTTAAAATGCGTTGAACTAATTATTTGGCGACTACATATCATTTAATAATTTATAACCTTCCAAATTACGCGCATTTAGATCAGTAAATTGCAATTTATTTTGTATAGTGCAGTCACTGAAGGTAAAAATCAACGATTACCTTCAATTTCGGTGAACCTTCATCGATTTTCACGAAAATTGGTCAGTGGTTAGAGGATACGTCAAGAAACAAAGGTGACATGGTACCGCCTTGCGCCTTTACCCTGAGGGTGGATACCGCCCCTTCTCGGGGGTGAAAATTATTTTATAAAAAATAACTGCACAAATCAATAAAAGAACAAATTAAAAGCAAAATTTATTATATAAAGTTAATAAAATAAGTAAATACTTTTTAAGTTATTAAAGATCAAAGATTTTAATTATTTGTGAAAAAAATGCATGTTTTGAAGAGGTTTTTTGTAAATCACTGAAAAACTGTAAGTTTTTACAAAAAAGTTAATAGTAGTTTAATTCGTATAGCTTATATTCTAAGAATAAACTCTAAAATCACGCGCCTTTCGATTATTGAACTACAACCCCTTCGCAAGAAAACCATCCCATATTCCCGGCTTAAGAGAGGGTTGTACTTAAAATAATTTAAATTAATTATTTGTCGACTATATATTGTTTAATAATTTATGAGCTCGCAAAATATACGCATCTCAATTATTGAATTGTCATTTTCTTTCTATAGTGCAGTCACTGAAGGTAAAAATCAACTATGACCTTCGATTTCGGTAAATCTCCATTCATTTTCACGAAAATTGGTGAGCGGATTTTGATACTATCAACTTTTTCTGGATCTTATTTTTCATAGGTATTTCCAAGTACTTTGACAAGTATTTAGTACCTAAGTGTTATAAAATGCATCTCTTTCCCGTTATTTAAGCTTGAACCCTTAGATTTGAACAGTCGCGGAAAAAATATACATTTAATTACCAATAACTTACTTTAAATTAACATTAAAGGGTTTTTCAAGTAAGCAATTTATTATATTTTTTATTAGCTTCAATTTTAGTGATGAAAACTTTTTTGTAAAAACTTACAGTTTTTGAGTCATTTATGAAAAATCGCTCTAAAGCATGCATTTTCTTTCCAAAAATTAAAATATTTGATCTTTAATAACTCAAAAAGTATTGATTTATTTTAATCACATTATATAACAAATTTTGCTTACAATTTGTCACTCTCTCGATTTGTGGGGTTATTTTTAATAAAGTAATTTTCACTCCCGAGAAGGGGTGACATATACCCCAGGCTAAAACCCCAAGTTCTTATTGTCAATTCGTGAAAATAAATGGCGATTTACCGAAATCGAAGGTAATAGTTGATTTTTACCTTCAGTGACTGCACTATAGAAAGAAAATGGCAATTCAATAATTGAGATGCGTATATTTTGCAAGCTCATAAATTATTAAACGATATGTAGTCGCCAAATAATTAATTTAAATTATTTTAAGAACAACTCTCTCTCTTAAGCCGGGAATATGGGGTCGTTTTCTTGCGAAGGGGTTGTAGCTCTATAATCGAAAGACGCGTGATTTAAGAGTTTATTCTTAGAATATAAGCTATACGAATTAAACTACTATTAACTTTTTTGTAAAAACTTAAAGTTTTTCAGTGATTTACAAAAAACCTCTTCAAAACATGCATTTTTTCACAAATAATTAAAATCTTTGATCTTTAATAACTTAAAAAGTATTGACTTATTTTATTAACTTTATATAATAAATTTTGCTTATAATTTGTTCTTTTATAGATTTGTGCATTTATTTTTTATAAAATAATTTTCACCCCCGAGAAGGGGCGGTATCCACCCTCAGGGTAAAGGCGCAAGGTGGTACCATGTCACCTTTGTTTCTTGACGTATCCTCTAACTACTGACCAATTTTCGTGAAAATCGATGAAGGTTCACCGAAATTGAAGGTAATCGTTGATTTTTACCTTCAGTGACTGCACTATACAAAATAAATTGCAATTTACTGATCTAAATGCGCGTAATTTGGAAGGTTATAAATTATTAAATGATATGTAGTCGCCAAATAATTAGTTTAATGCATTTTAAGTACAACTTTCTCTTAAGCCGGGAAGATAGGGTGGTTTTCTTGCGAAGGGGTTGTAGCTCAATAATCGAAATGCTCTTGATTTAATAGTTTATTCTTAGAGTATATAAGCTATATGAATTATATCCGCAATACGATATATTTTAAGTTTTCTCAGCATCTTTCTCTTAAGTTAAATCAATTAAAGGGTTGTTTGGGGGTGAAGGGGATGAGCTCAAAAATCGAAAGTATATAATTTCAAGAGCTCATAAATAGCTCGTAATTCTGCCGCAAAAACCGATTCAATATTCCTATTTTTAAGTAGTGGGGGGGGCTGACTCAGCCCCCCCCACTAGGGTATTAAATTCCTGCTCAGTGGAACGAGCTCAAAATTTTTAGTTTGCGGAATATGAGAGCTCATAAATAGCTCATAAATCAGGGCTATTTGTTTTTTAATTTTTGCAAGTGGGGGGGGGCCAGCTCAACACGGGTTTTTTATATATAAGATGCAAAATTTTAGATGGCTATTAAAAAATAACGGTCGAAGATAGAAAAGTGAAAATTTAGGGTTGTATTTACCTTTGCCTTCCACATCACACAAAATTAAGAAAAAACAGTTTGATCAAAAAAATAAAAATATATTTTAGGGGGGCAGCCCCCGTTACGACGTACGGATATGAAAAATACATAACAACCTATTCTCGGTCCGGTCAAATATACGTGGAAAATTTCATAAAAATCTATTCAGTCGTTCTCGAGTTATGTGTTGGTAATTGTCACGACTTTCTTTTGTTTATATAGATGTAAAATATTTAAATGGCCATTAAAAAATAACGGTTAGTGATAGAAAAGTGAAAATTTAGGGTTGTATGTATCTTTACGTTCCACATCATATGAAATTAAAAAAAAAATTGTCTGAAAAAATAGAAATAATATAAGGGTGGCAAGCCCCCTTAAGACGCACGGGTATGAAATATAGACAACAACCTACTCCCGGTCCGGTCGAGTACACTTGCAAACTTTCATAAAATCGGTCAAGTCGTTTCGGAGGAGTGTGGCAACAAACACTGTAAAAAGAGCATTTTATACATATAGCTGTAAAAATTTTGGTGGCTACTAAAATGACAATATAAAACCGTATAAACCTTCCCTGAACTTCCACAAATAATTCAACATCAAAATTAACCAAATCGGTCCACACATTCTCGAGTTTTAGCGAGACTAACGCACAGCAATAGATTTTTATATATAAGATGCAAAATTTTAGATGGCTATTAAAAAATAACGGTCGATGATAGAAAAGTGAAAATTTAGGGTTGTATTTACCTTTGCCTTCCACATCACACAAAATTAAGAAAAAACAGTTTGACCGAAAAAATAAAAAAATATTTTAGGGGGGCAGCCCCCGTTACGACGTACGGATATGAAAAATACATAACAACCTATTCTCGGTCCGGTCAAATATACGTGGAAAATTTCATAAAAATCTATTCAGTCGTTCTCGAGTTATGTGTTGGTAACTGTCACGACTTTCTTTTGTTTATATAGATGTAAAATATTTAAATGGCCATTAAAAAATAACAGTTAGTGATAGAAAAGTGAAAATTTAGGGTTGTATGTATCTTTACGTTCCACATCATATGAAATTTAAAAAAAAGAGTTTGTCTGAAAAATAGAAATAAATATAAGGGTGGCAAGCCCCCTTAAGGCGCACGGGTATGAAATATAGATAACAACCTACTCTCGGTCCGGTCGAGTACACTTGCAAACTTTCATAAAAATCGGTCAAGTCGTTTCGGAGGAGTGTGGCAACAAACACTGTAAAAAGAGCATTTTATACATATAGCTGTAAAAATTTTGGTGGCTACTAAAATGACAATATAAAACCGTATAAACCTTCCCTCAACTTCCACAAATAGTTCAACATCAAAATTAACCAAATCGGTCCACACATTCTCGAGTTTTAGCGAGACTAACGCACAGCAATAGATTTTTATATATAAGATAATTCGATTCCAGCAATAAAATTGCTGGTAAATAACTTTTCCCAAAAATGGCCTATTCTCCGATAATCAGCCCAGACTAAATGTGAATTTTTAAAGTGGTTAATACCAAATACTATGGACGTTTAATACAACAAAACTTTATTATTTATATGCCCATTTCGCCGATTCAAGTTCATACAGGCAACCCAAATTACACGGCACAAAGTGGTGGGTCAGGATTTAGAATCAAGTAGCAACAACGTACCAGGCAGACATACAAGTCGTGTGTGTCTGTCGTCTGTCAGGTTGACGCCATGTCCATGCCCATGAGCCCATGATTATTATAAATTATAATTAATAATTATGCATGATGGCATGATGATGAAATGAAAGTTCAAAGAGTTCATGGCTTCAGTTCAATGTTCAATCGTTAAATCAAAGTGCACAACTGCAGTGTGCAAAGTATGCAAATGAAACACATGAAAGAAAGAAGTCTTTGTGTGAAGGAAGGAAGTGTAATCGATCATGGGCTTGGATGCTGCTTTAAGATTTTGTGAATGTAAGTAATGTATTATTTAGTTCATAACTACTCATACTACATTTTTCTTTGTAGTTTTTTTAATATAAATCCTATTATCAATTGCATACATTTCCACGTATTAAAAATATCAAGTATGGCCGATCAACTTTGCCATAATTATGATGCACAAAATCTAATTCTTAAGCCGCTTTGTGGAGGTCACTCCATATTATTTGTTAAATCGGGATTTATTTTACTTAGGAATAATTAATCCAGACTTTGGTTTAGCTAGGAGACCTAATAGTTTATTAAAATTTCCATCATTATGCAGTCACACTGTTTGTGCATAACCACTTGTGACATGTTGTGATGAAAGTGTTGAAAAGGCGCGTAATTATTGCATATTACCATATTACTTAGTACGTTTCAAATTATTAATTTTCATTGAATGAAACCAATGTCTCTTTAATATAGAATACACCTAAATATTTGAATGTTAAACCAAGGGTAAACCTATCTTCCCACGACCTCAGCGATTGGACAGCTGATATTATATTGCTTTAAGAAACTCTGGACATCTTGCTAATTTTATCCTTGTGTGGCAAATCGTTATTGTTATTAGCATTCCTTGGAACTCCTGTACGACAAACTTTACATGAGTAAGTTTTAAACATTCTTATTTCTTCAGATTGTTCCCATTATAATTTTACCATTTTCGTCCTCCAAAGTCACCTCTGAGGTCTCTATCTATCAGCATTTCCTATGTATGTTTTTCCTCTCATAGCAAGTCTTCTTCCTGGCAGATCTTAAGGTGGCGCCAGATATGCGATATTTGGCAAATACTGAACAAGTGCAAGTGTTGGTTAAACAGCAAGCACATTGCACCACATATCCGAGATTTTTCGTGTATCGAGTCACTGGGAAAAACAAATATATTCTAAATGAACAAAAAAGATACAGAATGGATAGTGGATACAGAGCTTCTTATTCAACTGCTTTTGTCATTATGTCTGGTGGAAGTTTATTATTAAATAGCAGAAAAAAGGGGAAGATGATGGATTTAACACTTCATCAAACCAATTTTTAAGCTTTGGTTTGCTTTTTGCAAACGGGCTCTAAATGATGCCATTAATGATACGTTTTTCTGTTTTTTTTTAACTCACTGTGTATTTCTCACCAATCTTAGCGTGTTTTCGTTTTCATTCATCTTAAACATTTCGATTTTTATGATTTAAAAGGTTCGTATTCTATATTATGGGCTCATTTTCATAATGCATCCAAAAATTGTAAAATACTTTCATTTTTCACTCCATATTTACTATTTTCAGTATTTTCTACACTCTGTAGCAATAACTAAATTTCTTTAATAAACGATAAATATAAACTTTAACCTAATCTTAAAAAAAACTTGCTTATGCTTGCACGAATATGTGGATGACAAGAAAAATACTTAAAACAGTGAATATTTGTTTACTTTGAAGTGTTGAAAAGACTGACAACATACGGGAACACGACAAATATTTGACACACACTAAAATTGGTCAATGCCAAATAGCAAGCAACTGCTCCACACTAATAGGCAAATACTTCTTCATCCAGTCCAAATCCACTTGTTCATTATTTGCCAAATGCCGCATGTCGGCTGCCGCCTTTAGACCAATGTTCTTTTTAGCCACCTGTATTGTGGAATTTTTTGTTCATGCTTCTACCATGCCTGTTTTCCATTTTTTTTTTTGTAATCGATCACCATTCTGTTGCTTATTTCCTCTGTTCTTATTCTATCATTTTTGATGATTTTTAGACATCTCGCAAAGTTGAATTCAATTGTTTTTATTTTATGAAATAAAAATGTATACCATTTTTATTTAGTTGCAATGCGAAGGCAAAACTGTCTTCTTTTATTTCATTTTATATTAGATTTACTCATTTGAGTAACTAGGTCCATTTTCCATTGGAATTTACGAGCTGAACAGACAGGGTCATGAATTGTAAGTTTTTGAATTCCCCCTTGTCTTCTTCACTTCATCATCCATCTGACTTGCAATATTTAGAAACCATGGAGGTGTTACCAAGAAAATGGTACAATAAATTTTCAATTAAATATCTTTTAGGAATATTTTTCAATATTTTTAATATTCAATAGCAACTTCTTGCTGCAAGAAGTTGCAGCTAATAGAACATGTCCTATTTTTCATGCAATTTTGTTATATTTTTAGTAACTTTTAAGGCTACACTGTTTGTTTTTACTACATTGACATTCTGTCATCCTAAATTTCAAACTAATCAATTTTTTTAACAAAACTAGAGGAACATTTTACCAATTTCACGCTTCACAGATATTATTATTCTAGTGGATAACTTTAATTATACAACATAGGTATTAAAAAAACTATTTTCTATTTTTATTACAACTCCTTTCCTTTTGTAAATGAATAATGTATTATAGCAGTGGTTTCCAACCTTTTATGTCTGGCTACCCACCTTCTAATGTTTTTTCATATTCGCGACCCATCCCTCACCCATTATGATATATAATGTACGCTACTTCTGCCATCTTAAGAGCCACGCCGCGACCCACCTAAAATCTGCCTACGACAGACTAGTGGGTCGTGACCCACCGGTTGGGAAACGCTGTATTATAGGTATACTTGCATTAGGTATTAATTGATTTTGTTATAATACATAATATTATAATTTTCTCAAATTATAATTTAATCTAATATCTGATAACTCTATTCAAAATATTACATTTAATTTATAAAAACAACATAACCTAAAATTTATTTATTTATTTATTTATTTATTTATTTATTTATTAACGGGATAAACCCAATATATACAAAATACAATAAAGCAGAGCTTTCGTCGTAATAATGAAAATATAAAATTTAGATACATGTAAAACTACAACCAAGTATAAAACACGAACATAAAAAATAAAAGAATATAAAATATTGTTAAATGATGAAAACAACTGAATCCATTATAACAGTTAAATCTAATTGATTTTTTTGAATTCAAAATTCAAGACGCCCGAGTTCTTGTTTAATAGAGGAAACTGAAGAACCAAACAGATCTATTAAGGCGCATTTAGATCAAAGCAAACACGAATGAATGAACGAAGGAACGAATTCGTAGGTGTTCGCTTGGTCATTCGTTCGCTACAAAGTAGGGCCATTTACATTGAAGCGAATGTTCGCATTCATTGATGATCGGGAGTGCATATTGCCCGCAGATGTTTTTAAGATGGGCCAGTGCCAGTCACACATTGTGTTAAGTCAAAGTCAAAATTTTATTTACGCATATAGCATTTACAGAGTACGTAGGTATAAAACAACAATAATTATAAAAGTACAAATGATAGTTATAAGTATAACCTATATAGTCTTACAAAGTTAAATCATTAGAATATACATACAAGTCAAAATATATTAAAAGATTACTATAACAATAACAAGATGTCGTGACTAGATTTTTTTTCAATAATTATAAAAACACTGAAACATATATATAACAAAAAGTTTGGAGGTAATAAGTTTGAAATCAGATTACATATTTAATAAATAAGACACATTTTACCATAATAATTTTAATATTAATTTGATAGAAACTTTTTTATTTTACCACTAAATTTATTAAAACCATCATTAAATAAATCCAAATCACACTTTTGTAACATTTCATTTGTTAATTTGCTCATTCGACAAATAGGCGAGTTAATGCCATAATTGGTTCTATGAAACTCAATGTTAAGTAGTTGGCTATTTCTGGAATTAATAGATGGAACACGCAGGCCAACAGCTGCCAGGAGATCTGGGTCGTCAATAATATTATTTATGATTTTATATATTGTACAAATATCTAAATAGTTCCTTCTGGTTTCCAAAGGGGTTAAATTCAAAAGCCTCATGATGTCATTAACATTTATCTCTTCATAAGGTATTTTTAGTTTGTGACCTATTCGTCTCAAAAACTTTCTCTGAACTCGTTCAAGTTTTTCTTTGTGCACAGTGTAATATGGATGCCATATAGGTGCTGCATATTCTAGAATTGATCGCACTAAGGAACAGTAAACTTCCTTTAAAACAAATATATTGTCAAAACATTTTAATGTTCTAAAAACAAACCCTAACAACCTCATTGCTTTATTTGTAATCAGATCAATATGGTTTGAGAAATTTAATTCACTATCAAACCATACACCAAGATCTTTTATTAGGTAACATCTTTCAAGGCCTACCGAATTCAGAGTGTAATTGAAAAGAATAGGCTTTTTTATTCTGCTAAATGTAATGATTTTACATTTATTTATATTTAATGTTAGATTATTAGTATTACACCAATTTGAGAAGATATTGAGTTCTCTTTGTAAGTCTAGACAATCATTTGGAGACTTGATGATGTTCAGTATTTTGACATCATCTGCGAAGGCCTTGAATAAACAGTTATTAAAAACATTCTTGATATCATTAATAAATACATTGAATAATAAACTTGATAAGTGACCACCTGACCACCCTGTGGAATTCCAGAAGTAACAATGATTTCAGAGGAGATAAAGTTCTTCATTTTCACAACTTGTTTTCTTTCTTTAAGGTTACTTTGAAACCAATCAAACATTGATCCATGAATGCCCAAGGCAGACATTTTTCCAAGTAAGATATTCTGATCAATTTTGTCGAATGCCTTAGAGAAATCGGTATAAGTTACATCAACCTGGTACCCATTCTCCAAGGCACTCAACAAGACATGCTCATAACTTAAAAGATTAGAAACTGTTGACCTACCTTTGGTGAAACCGTGCTGTTCATCAATAATAATATCTCTAAAAAGTGGATTTAATTTATCTGCCACTATTGCTTCGAAAACCTTTGGACTAAGTGAAGTCTTAGATATAGCTCTATAATTTTTAATATTTGATTTATCTCCATCTTTATAAACGGGTGTAACAAAAGATTGTTTCCAAACAGCTGGAAATTTTCCAGTTTTCAAGGATAGGTTAAAGATTTTACACAAAACTTCTGAAAGGACATATTTACAGTTCTCTAAAAACAATACTGGCAGATCATCCGGACCCTTACTTAATGATGGTTTCAATTTGCTTATTCTATCAAAAACATCCAACACAGAAAATTCCATACCACCAATATCTAAAAAATTTTCATATTTAAAAGACATGTCTGTATCTTCATATTCCGAGAAAACAGATGCAAAATGTTCAGAAAACAACTCAGTTATTTCCTGGGGGTCAGTTGTCTCTCTTTCAGAAAAGGACATACACTGTGGATACTCCAGAGAACCCTTTTTTGAATTTACAAACCGCCAAAATTCTTTTTTGTTAGAGAGTTGGGACTCTAAATTTTTTAGATAGTTCTTATATGATGTTTTTGATAATTCTCTGCATTGAGATCTTATGTAAGAGAATTTTAAGTAATCTTCATAAGAACTTGTGCTTTTGTATGTTATATGAGCTTTTTTCTTTTCAATAATAAGATGTTTTAATTCGTTATTCATCCATTTTGAGAATTTTGGGGATTTGTATCTAGATCTAGGTGTAAAGGTATCAATAATATAGAATACTATGTCATAAAATTGAGATACAACAATATCGACATCTGCTTCCTCAGAAATGAAACTCCAATCCACACAAGACAGATGATAATTTATTTGTCTAAAATCAGCACATTTGAAGTTATAATAATAATAATAATCACTAGGCAATGGTATTGAAGCATCAGATAGAACAAAATCTAACTCAAAAGCTGGGTGAGGGTCATCCAATTTTAAAACAGGTTTATCACTTATGACAACATGTACATCCTTATGGTTGGAGAAAAGTAGATCCAAATAGTTGTTATACCTGTTTGGAATGTCTATATTTTGATATAATCCAAGGTAAGCAGCACAATCAGATATAAAATTAGCTTGTTTAGTTATTATTCCACAACGGATCGAACTATTTTCACAACTTATCCACTTTATCTTAGGTAAATTAAAATCACCCCATAATAGAATGTCAGTAATTTCCATTTGCTCAACAACATTCATGACAGATAGACAATATGTCTCATAAGTTTCTACATTTGAATCACCAGGTATGTAGGCATTTCCGATAAGTATTTTATGACAACCAATACTTATCAACACAAACAAATGTTCAATAGTGTCAACTGTAGTATTAAGTATACGACAAGACAATGTGTTTTTAACTGCAATAAGCACCCCACCCCACCCATGTGTTACACATCTACTGGTTTTCTCAGATCTATCACATCTAAAAATTTGATACCCATCAAGACCCAACTCGCTAGTCAATATACTTTTGTCTAAAAATGTTTCTGTCAGCAAGACAATATCAAAGTTTTCAACAAGTACATTGCACATAAGGGTATGTAGTTTTGTTTTAATACCCCTTACATTTTGGTAATAAAATTTTAAATATTTATTGCATTTCTTGGTGTATTGTGAAAATTTGCAGGTTTCGTTTGTGTTCTATGATGTTCTCGAAAATTGAATGGTCTAAAAATTACATTTTCTGGCCAAAAATCACTAATATTAATTGTATTATACAATGTTTCACAGATTCCTATCTTGAAGCTCTTGGAACTTGCTTTGGATGGTAATTCTTTGACAACTATATAGTGCATTTTGTTTAATATAGTCAAAAATTACTTGTTCAGTGGCATTGGTATCAATCAATTCGGCCTATGAATAGCCATTTTTTCCCAGGAACACCTTTAAACAAAATTCCAGTGCTACTGGCAGATCCTTTATTAACTAATTTGGTAAAAGTACTAGTAGTTTGTTGTTTATTTTTGGGTGGCTCAATGATCTTAGGTAAAATTGTGCCTGCTATAGCATTACTAACAGCTTTACTCACCTGACTGCTTGTTATAATGTGGTTATCATTCATGTTTTCGTTCATAACATGACTGTTGTTTTGATTATGAATCTGTAAATTCATTTCATTGGTAATATTTTGATTTTTTGAAATTTCATGCTTATGTTCTCTATTCTTCTTTTTCTCAGTATTTTCGGGCTTAGCAGTCCTTAAGTTTTCATCACCTGATGTTGACATTAAATGTTGGGTTTTCTTTTTACAATGTTGGTGAACACTCAAACTTCCTATTTTTTCATTACTCTCAGATTCAGTGTGGCGGGAACTTTTGGGATTCTTAACCTCACTTTTACGCACATTTTCCAATTTTTCTTCCAAAAACACTATTTTATCTCTTAAGAGGTCGTTTTTTTCTTGCACTTCCAATAACAAAATGGACAAAAAGGCATTGGAGTCCTCTAGTAACTTGTACCGGTCCTCTAGGGTGATATTAGCATTGTTATTATCGTTGCATTTAGGACAAAGCACCAAGTTGTAATTTATAACCCTAAAGCCTTTTATTCTCACAACACAATAGCTATGGTATGTAGCTTTACACTCATTACACGTAACAGCAGCTTTTATAGCTCTTTTACAACTTTTACACATATGTTTTTCGGATTTTTCGTCACTTTCATTAACAACAGCAACTTCACTGTCCGCCATCTTGTCACTCATTAAGTATGTGTTGTAAGTTTATTTTCGTGTTTCTTGCTGGGTAAATTTTAATACAATAATACCTTACAAAAATAGCAGGTAGCAGGTATTATACGCTGTTTGAGGGAGCTTAGAAAATAACATAATAAAGAACCAGCTTTCTTAAAATTCTTCCTCGAAAAAGTTACTTGCTCTTGATATTATGACTATATTATGTTCAAATAATAAATTGTAAAGCTGGTGTATCAAAATAAATTTGCTTTTAATTAATTTTAGCAATTAATTTGATTTGGTTACCTCATTAGTGTTTCTGGGTTGAAATTTATCTAATAAAAATATTAGGCTTTTAAAAGCAAACCATTTCGAACCCTCTTTTTGTCGTTCTCATCTAAATGATGCCAGAAGCTAATTCATTTTTTTAGTTCAGAGACCACAATCCATTCTCAATCCCAATGCTCAATCATGGTTCGCAGCAAATAAACTTAAAATAAATGACACCAAAACTCAAAATTTATTCATTTCAACTAATCCATTCGATGCTCATGTGGAAAAAAATACTGTAAAATTGCTGGGCATGACAATTGACAACACACTGACTTGGTATAACCATATTGACCATCTCAAAGGCAAACTTTCCAGTACTTTATTTTTACTTAGACAACTAAAACTTGTTACAAGTGTTGATACCTTAAGAACAATTTATTTTTCTCTCTTCCATTCGTTTTTGTTTATTTTCAATATTGAGTTTTGATTTTCGACCAATAAGCCAGCTCATTTGTCGTATTTTGATGTTAACTTCTGTAACTAAAAAGAAAAAACGTCATACCTATGGAATAATCATAAAATTATAATTTGGTCAGTGTGGTAGCAATTAATTACATTTATTTATCTATCCAGTATTTAATAAGCAAGCATTTTCTGTAAATTTGGAATATTTTAAAGCAAAAAATGTCGTAACTTATTTCATCTCCAAGTAAAAAGTCCGGATGTTACATAGAACTAATAATTTTACTTAGAACTTTCAGTGAAAAATGTCCTATGTAAATATGAATCATTTAATATTTCATCACAATCTATAGAAAAATATGCTTTAACACAATACAATTTGCTGATGACACTGCAGTGATATCATATGGAAAAAAATTAATAAAGACAATGGACTCATTGCAGAGGCAGGTGGATGACACAATATCTTGGATGAATAAATGGAGATTAACAATAAATCCTTCTAAAACAAAAGTAATAATATTTAACCATAGAATCCAAGATCACTCACCAACTATAAACATATGCTTCACAATGAATGAAGCCACGTCACCAGAAATTTTAGCTCTTAAAGTACATAAATACACATGTAAGGATCACAAAAAATGTGATTGTCAAACTATTAAAGTTGTTGATAAAATTAAATACTTAGGAGTATTTTTTGACAAACACATGAAGTGGGAACCTCACATTGAATATATTTGTGGTAAATTAAGAAAAATTATGTACAAATTTTACATTTTAAGAAAATGTTTAACAAAGGATACTATCATAAATATATATAAAGCCCTAGTCGAATCTATCCTAACATATGGAATATGTACCTGGGGTGCAGGTTATTCTAACGTTCTATCCCCCTTAATAATAACACAAAAAACAATTTTAAAAATCATTTTATTTAAAAAGAAATGTTTTTCTTCAGAAGATTTGTTTATAGAAGCAAATGTAATGCAGATTTTTCAACTTTATATTAAAACCATTGTCAGACTCTATTGTAATAATAAGTTACCAAAACCCAGCTCAAACCATCAATTTCTAACTAGATTTACTACTAATAATATGTTAACGACTACTACACCAATATATTACACGGCTGTTCAAAAAAGCTTACTCTTCACAGCTCCAAAAATATTTAACTCTTTACCTCAAGAATTTAAAAATAAAAAATTTATTAAGATAAAGAAATCACTTTCTAGCTGGATAAAAAATATAAAAATAAATAACATATTCTAGTAATAATGTAAAACTTTATAGAACATAGACATAGTCTTTTGTAAATCTTTATTAGGTTAAGTGAATTTTCTCTTGTTTTCTTAATAATCAGTTACCTCCATTAGATTAATTTTATTGATTATAATAAATAGAATAAGTACACACACAAACAATATGTTCATCGTGTACTTAGCATCTAAGTTTTTGCATGTAAACTGATTTTTTCTTGAAATAAAATTTTTATTTATTTATTATATGCGACAATATAATTAAACCCTCCCAAACTGTTAAGTATTTGGGAATAGAAATAGATAACAAATTGACGTTCAACCACCACAAAGCAGTTATAAAAAGGAAAATTATAACTAGAGCAAAACACTTCAGAAGTTTAACATACAAGAATGAGGGAATTATGATTGAAACAGCAGCCAATATTTATAAAATGATTTGCAGGTCCATGCTGGAGTATGGTTCTGCAATTTTCTATAATTCTAAAGGCCCTGCCAAAAATAATATAAAAGTGGCTGAAACAACTAGCCTTCGACAAATTACTAGAATGCGTCATCCTGATAATCCACTTCACAATCCATCCAACAGAATGCTGTACGAGGAAACTGGAATTGAACCTATTAATGAGAGACTCAATAAGCTGTTTAAATATCTCTTTATTAATGACAGTAACAAAAATTTGATTGAGCCCCACATTGTGAAGATACCAGAGGACAGTGCCCGTAGATATCCAGGAAGAACTCTTTTTGAAGAAGTCTGCTACACATCAAGACAATAAACAACTCTATTCAAATCATCATCTGTATTGTAACTAATTGTCAGTGATATTGTGATTACCGCCACATACAAATATTTTTTTTTTTTTTAATTATTGTATTGTATTAATATTAACAAAAAACATATATTGTAATAATGTATATTAATTGTGTAAATTGGCTGAAAGACTTCGGTCGATGGCCTTTTGGTACATTGTATCAATAAAGTATGTTTCTCTCTCTCTCTCTCTCTATGCTTTAACATTTTGCATAGAATGTTAATCTTGTAAAAAGCAAATAATAAGATTATAGTTAACTACGGAACAGAATTTTTAGTATTTTAATGCATGCAAAGATTATTATCACAACTATATCGAATAACGTCCTATGTGGATATAGTTCAACAAAAAACTATTTTTTGAAAAGCACTATTATACAAGTGCCGGCAAAAAAAATCTTTACATTGCCAAATAAATCACCAATTTGAAGACAATTTGCATGCATTCTGTCTGCGCTTGGAGGGGAGGGTAGGGGAGGGGGGACAGCGTACTTGCGACAGCAATTATCTGTAGTTTACGGACCTCTTGGCTTATTTAGGGTATTCTGCACGTTTGTACTGTAAACAGTTAACTTTGTGCGGTGCGGGTAGTCAGTGTTAAACTTCTTCTCATTTACTGTATAAAGTTTGAGATCGTCAAATTCTAAATTGAACTGACAAATATGGGTCGAAAGAAACTCACAAAAGAGGAGAAGGTTTGTGCTTTTTAACATTACTGGAGAAAGGAGACTCTGTAATTACCGTAGCGTGTGATGTTGGTGCTTCAAGAGGGGCTATTTATCAACTGAAACGTTCAGTTGCAACATTTCAGTTGATAAATAACCCCTCAGAGTCTTCTGTCTCCAGTAATGTTAAAGCACAAACCTTCTCTTTTGTGAGTTTCTTTCGACCCATATTTGTTAGTTCAATTTAGAATTTGACGATCTCAAACTTTACGCGGTAAATGAGAAGAAGTTTAACACTGACTACCCGCACAAAGCCAACTGTTTACAGTGCAAACGCGCAGAATACCCTAAATAAGCCAAGCGGTCTGTAAACTACAGATAATTGCCGTCGCAAGTACGCTATCCCCCCTCTCCTACCCTCCCCACCAACGCAGACAGAACGCATGCAAATTGTCTTCAAATTTGGTGATTTATTTGGCAATGTAAAGATTTTTTTTGCCGGCGCTGTAATTATCCTCTTTTTGTTTTTTTTTATTTTAATGTTAATGTTTGGCTTTAAATAGATTATTTAGTACAAACACTTACCATCAGTCATATTTGTTCTTGTATTAATTGGCGAAACATTTTTTAAAGTTTGAGCACAAGACTCGGCCAAAACTATGTTTTCTTTCGCCTATTAAGTATTCTACGTGATCGTGACATTTTACACAATGATAGATATTATTATTCATTATTACCAGTTTAGATTCACTTCTATAACATTAAAGAATTATTGTGGACTAGAACTCAGTTAAACACAACCACTCTCCAATCAAAAACGTCTGGAATGAGAATCAGACGGAGCGCATGCTTACCTCTATTCCTCGGCACAACATCTTATGTTCACTAAGTTCCTTTTACTTCGTAGTGAACAAGAAATGGGACGTTATTCGATTTTATATCTTGCAATCCAAATGCAATAGAAAAATTTTAAAAACACAGTTAGTTAGATAGAAAAACACATTGCTGATTTATTTAATTTACCTAATTTTTTTCTATTATCACATCAGACTCTATTCTACGGACAAGTCGAAGTGCAATATAGGTCAATATAGGCAATTACATTGGCGATCGAAATAGTTGTTCGGCAATGCGAATTCTGATCCAATAACAAATAAATTTTTAATGAAAAAAATCCTTTATAAAATATATATTTATTTAAAAATCTAGCTACAGGAAAGTTTTCCTTGTTAATTTTCCAACCCGAATGTTCTTGAGCTATGCCATCTGCTTCTTTCCAATTCGTCTGTAGCCCTCAATTTTACCTTTCATGACAAGCTGAAGCATTTGGTACCAGTCTTCTCTATAGTATGATAAAATTGATCCAAATAATGGCATAACCCAGACATCAAAGGGAAAGTTATCCTCCAACACCAAATTCTATGCGGTTTAGCATGAACAACCTTCCATACAAAAATGTTCTACATTAAATTTGAAATAAAAAAGGTCCTATGCATAATCCTTCTAAAATGAACGGTTCCACAGTTACGGAGGTAGTATAGTGTAATTGGTCTAAAAAAAAAACGCCTAACCCAGACATCCAAAGTAAAAGTTTTTCTCCAACACCAAATTGTTCTATATGGTCCACATATTGTTCAATAAAAAGTTACATCATTTTGAGCATCCGGTTTGAGGGGGGACATGGGGGAGAAGTCGGTAAATTAGTAGTTTTACGTTTTTCGTCAATAGTTCTAAAACTATGCTTTAGCGTAAACAATGTTCTATACAAAAATGTTCTACATATAATTTAAAACAAAAAAGGTCCTATACGTAATTGTTATAAAATCTACGGTTCCAGAGTTACGGAGGGTGAAAAATGGAGGTTTTCAATACTTTTTATATTATTTGGACAATTAATGATGATTATGGGTGCTGAGGTTGACATTTCTTCAAGGGCTTATCACTAACGTACCATCGGCCACTAAAATAGCAATTTTATTTACAATAAAATTTCCTTCATCAGTAATACTATAAATTTCCCAATAAATATAAAAAAGTATCGAAAACCTCCAATTTTCACCCTCCGTCACTCTGGAACTGTTGATTTTATAACAATTATATATTGGACCTTTTTTGTTTTAAATTTTATGTAGACAATTTGTGTATAGAACATAATTTACTCTATAAGCATAGTTTTAGAAATATTGATGAAAAATGTAAAACAACTACTAATTTGCTGACTTCTTCCCCTCACCCCCCCCAAACCGGACGTTCAAAATAGTGTAACTTTTCACTGAACAATATGTGGACCATATAGAGCAATTTGGTGTTGGACGAAAACTTTTACTTTGGATGTCTGGGTTAGGCCTTTTTTTGGACCAATTATAAGATATTATGTTATGTTATATTATGTTATATTATGTTTGTTCATGCTAAACTGCATAGTTTTAGAAATATTGACGAAAAACCTCAAAAACTACGAATCCCCCTCCCCACCACCAAACCCGACGCTCAAAATGGTGTAACTTTTTGCTGAACAATATGTGGACCATATAGAACAATTTGGTGTTGGAGGATAACTTTCACTTTGGATGTCTGGGTTTGGGTCTAGTTATACCATACTACTCAGAACATTCCATGGATATGAAATCTTACTTATTTTAATAGTTCTTCTTACTCAGGGGTGGCATTTGCTCTATTTAACAAAACTTTGGTGGTCTGTATCAGATGTCAAGAGTATTAGAAGCATTCTTCTATGCAATCGCATCTCAAACGCCTCTGAGTAATTGATAATATCAGCCTTTCATAGTTCAGGTCTCGGTGTCATGTAACAACACTGAGCAAATATAGCATTTCATGATTATTTGACGTAATTTTAGGTTTAAGCTGCGGTCACAGAATTTCATTGATTTCATTTATACAGGGTTGTGAAAAAGTTTGGCAACACAGTTATATCTCGGAAACCGCTAGAACGATTTTTATAGATTTTGGTGGGTATGGGTCTTCTAATGGGCCCGATATTATAGTGGTAATTACATTGTTGTCAAATCTTCCGTTTTTCTGGAAATCTAATGAACTTTCTTATTTCAAATGGAACAACCTGTAAATTTTTTGTTTTGAAGTACTTAAGAAATACTGATTATTTTTCATGTTATATTCCCCATACCTAAATGCCATAACTTCGGAGTTAATGCTACATTTATTAATTTTTTTTTAAAACAAATTATAAAATCAATTTTTTCGGCCCTTGTAGACATTATTTTAGGTTTTTTGGATCATTGAGAACAAAAAAGGTCTGTTGTTCTGAAGCTATTTTCTTGTGGCATTTTTGCAATTAACTAGTTTCGATGGGAAATAAGCCACAATAACCACAAAAAGGTCTCTTGTAATTTTTCGAAGTTAATTGTTTTCGAGTTATACAGGGTGTTTCATTGGGAAACGGAAATACTTTAATGGTGAATAGAGGTCACCGAGCCGGTTCTAGATATACATTTTGGCCCCTACCGACTTTTATAACCTAGTTACAGGGTGTTTTATTGATTTTACCAATTTCTGTCCTAAGCCATAACTTTAGAACTACCCTGTATATTTTTTTTGATATTTGGTACACATATGTCTCATTCATAACCCAAACGATCGACATACTAACCATAGGAAAACTCCAGGTCCAGATTAACAAAAAATTATAAAGTAATTGTGACCTTAAAACAACACCCTCATTATTCAAATTTTAAAAATCTGTTTGCATATTTGAAAAGAGCACAAAAAACTTAGTCTAATGGTTCACTTCAATCTTTCGGCCAGACAATTTTATGACTTTAATTTTGAAATTATATTGAATGTTTTAAGAACTCTTGACATCAAAAAGCCGGTATTATTAACTTTTAGTTATAAATTATTAAAGTTAATGAATAAATACGCATTTTAAAAATAATCAATATTTATTTACCACATTGGAACGACCCAATTACTAATCACAAGAAAAATACAGGTCCGGATTAACAAAAAAAATATAAAGTAATTGTGACTTTGAAAGAACACCCTGTATATTAAAATTTTGAAAATTTGTTTGCGTATATTAAAAGAGCATAAAAAACTGCGTTAAAAGGTGCATGTCAAATTTTTGCGCAGATAATTTAATTACGGCAATTTTAAAATTATATTGATTAATTATGTCAAGGTGACAAGAAGCTGCCAGAAAAATTAAAAACAATGTAATTAGAAAATCGATTCGAAATCATTTAAAAGGAGCAAGAAAATGCATCAAACAAAATGACGCACATTTTGAGCAACTGTTATAGTTCAAATATTTTTAATTTATGTTGAATTGTTTAAACGAATTTAGTTTTATTAGATATGGCTGTTTTTTAATTCTTTACTAAAGCATTAAAACCTCCCAGTTCGCGCCATTCTAATTTTTAATGATGTGCATACAGCTACAAATCCAGAGAATCCATGAAGCCAGCGTAGTAAATAAGTATGTATTGAGTATTTTTAAAATAAGTATTGATTCATTAACATTAAATTATTATTAAAAGTTAGGTAATAATACCTGGTTTTTATTCTCAGAATTCTTTAAAATTTCAATATAATTAGTCCGTTCTTTAACGGTAAAATATTGCAAAACCTCTAAATTTTAAAGAACCGCTTGGATTGACATGAAATTTGGCATACACATAGCTAACAAGTCAAAGAAAAAAGTGATATTGTGCCGATATGTGCTTTTGCCCTGGGGGTGGTTTTCACCCCCTCTTGGGGGTGAAAAAATATTCGTCCAAAGAAAGTCAGGAAATGGATAAACTGGATAATTTTAAGTAACTTTTGTTCTATAGAGTTTTTTCACTAAGTCAATACTTTTCGAGTTATTTGGCAGTGAATATGTTCATTTTTTCAACAAAATAACCACGCTTTTAGACGGTTTTTCGTAAATAACTCAAATAGTATTTTGTCGAAAAAACATTCTCAGCAAAAATAGTCTGTAAATTAAAAAAAAAATGGTGTATATATCACGTCTCTACACCTAGTAGAAGAAGCGTTATAGCTAATGAAAAATAGGTTCATATTCGTCAAATTCCAAACGGAATACTTTAACGTGAAATTACCAAAAATGAAGCACATTTCGGGAAAAACTCATTAAAACTTATTTAAAGTGTTTAAAAAAAGCTCCATTTTTGTTTTATAAAAAAAAATTCTAGCATCAAAATTAAACAAGTTACGCTCAAAATAAAGTTAGTCCCTTTTGGTTTTGGTAAAAAAACCGAGAAAATCACCCCCTAATTAGTATCTTAAATGAACTTAATCGTTATGACTTCACAAGTTTCTTGACTCGTGTATATATTGTTTATATAATCTGTAAATTTCATCGGTTCAAAGTCCTTATTATTGAAAGGGCTGTAGTTAAAAGGGGTTGAACGAGTCACTGATCACGAATGTATGCAAATTTAGAAACACCAAATCTTAATCAATTTTTGTCTAACAGAAAAACAAAAAAATACATGATGTTCAGGGAAGCAAATCTGACTTTTTTTGTTTTTCGAGATTTTTGGTATCTCTAACAATTTTTAAGTAATTTAAAAAAAAAATCATATTTTAAAAAATATGATTTTTAAAATTCAAATTTTTCAAAATTTTATTTTGAAACCAAATTTTTTTAAAAATAAGCACTTTGAATCGATGAAACTTACAGATCATATAAACACAACATAAGTAAAATAATTTGTGGAGCGGTAACGATTAATTTCATTTAAGTTGCTAATTAGGGGGTGGTTTTCCCGATTTTTTTTTGCAAAAACAAAAGGGACCAACTTTATTTTGAGCGTAACTTGCTTAAATTTAATGCTAGAAACTTTTTGTAAACACAGAAATAAAGTTTTTTTAAACACTTTAAAAAAGTTATAATGGGTTTTCCCCAAAAAGTGCTTTTTTGGATATTTCACGTCGAAATATTCTATTTGAAATTTGGTGATTATGAATCTATTTTTCATTGGCTATAACTCTGGTTCTACGAGATCCAGAGACCTAATGCGTACACCATTTTTTTTTACTTTTTTATAGGTTATATTTTTGCTAAGATTGTTTTTTTCGACAAAATACTTACTTTTTGAGTTATTTGCGAAAAACCGTCTAATAATGTGGTTATTTTGTTGAAAAATTAAAATATTCACTCGCAAATAACTCGAAAAGTGTTGACTTGGCGAAAAAGCTCTATAGAACAAAAGTTACTTAAAATTAGTCAGTTTACCCATTTCTGGACTTATTTTGGACATATATTTTTTCACCCCCAAGAGGGGGTGAAAGTCACACTTTCAGGGCAAAAGCACACATCGGCATAATATCACTTTTTTTCTTTGACATGTAAGCTATACGTATACCAAATTTCATGTCAATCCAAGCAGTTCTTTAAAATTTAGAGCAAAAACCGTGAAAGAATGGACTAAATTTCAAAATTGATATAATTAAATAATCTGCGCAAAAAATTAAAATGAACCTTTAATTACAGTTTTTTGTACTTGGGTCGTTTTTGTTTAGTAATTGGGTCGTTCCAATTTGGTAAATAATTATTGATTATTTTAAAAATGACCATTTTTTCAGTAACTTTAATAATTTATAATTAAAAGTTAATAATACCTTGCTTTTTAATCAATATAATTTCAAAATTAAAGTCAAAAACTTGTCTGGCCGAAAAATTTAAGTGAACCATTAAACTTAGTTTTTTGTGCTCCTTTCAAATATGCAAACAGATTTTCAAAATTTGAATATACAGGGTATTGTTTTAAGGTCACAATTACTTTATAATATTTTGTTATTCCGGACCTGGATTTTTCCAGTGATTAGTACGTCGGTCGTTTGAGTTTTGAATGAGACATAAGTGTACCAAATATCAAAAAATATACAGGGTGGTTCCAAAGTTATGGCATAGAATAAATGAGCAAAATCGATAAAGCACCCTGTAACTCGGTTATATAAGTCGGTAGAGCAAAATGTGT
This sequence comes from Diabrotica virgifera virgifera, assembly GCF_917563875.1. NCBI lineage: Eukaryota > Metazoa > Arthropoda > Insecta > Coleoptera > Chrysomelidae > Diabrotica > Diabrotica virgifera. The sequence continues at coordinate 77,401,240 of NC_065451.1, forward strand.
AGTATATCTAGAATCGCCTCGGTGACCTCTATTCACCATTAAAGTATTTCCGTTTCCCAATGAAACACCCTGTATACAATTTAAAACTGAAAAAAAAACGAAAAATTACGATTTTCAAGGTTCAAAAACAGAAGTAAAAAAATATTTTTTGAAATTAAGAAGTTCCTAAATTCAAGCCTAAATCTTCCATCAGCGACTTATAATAATTTTTGGCACATTTTATTTTAAAACATTCGTTTTTTTTTAAATTATTAATGAAGCGCATATGAGAGGACGGGTAATCGGGCCACATTAACAACTAAAATACAATATTTTAAAATGAAATAAGGCCAAATTGCTTATCGGTATCTGATAAAATAAGGTTTGAACTTGAATTTAGGCACTTCGTAGTTTCCAAAATAATATTTTTTACTTGTGTTTTTGAACCTAGAAAATCGTTATTTTTCAATTTTTTTCAGTTTTAAATTGTTTATAACTCGGAAACGATTAACTTTATAGGAAAATTACGGAGGACCTTTTTTGTTCTCAATAATCCAAGGAACCTAAAATATTGTCTACCCGGGCCGAAAAAACTGATTTTCATAATTTGCTTAATTTTTTTTTAATAAATGTAGCAATAACTTCGAAATTATGGCATTTAGGTATAGGAAACTATAACATGAATAATAATAAGTATTTCTTAAGGACTTCAAAATGCAAAAAATATACAGGGTGTTCCATTTGAAATAAGAAAGTTTATTAGATTTTCAGAAAAACGGAAGATTTGACAACAATGTAATTACCACTACAACATCGGCCGCATTAGAAGACCCATACCCACCAAAATCTATATAAATCGTCTTAGCGGTTTCCGAGAAATTACGGTATTGCCAGACTTTTTCGCAACCCTGTAGTACTTGGGTCTATTTGTTCTGTAATGTAGCATCCCAGTTAATTAAAGTTAGTATCTCTTTTAATGTTTTGTTTACCTATCTGTAGCAAAGCATTCTCGTGAAATTGGCGACTGAATATGATAAATTTTGTCCTAGAAACGATTCATTTTTAGACCTATTTCTTTGCCTGTCATGTCAACTCTCGAAGGCTCTTAAAGTTGAAATTCAATAGGATTTTCAGGGCAGACATTTTGTAGTTCGTAAATACTTGATGGCAAGCGGCTATACAGTGATGAGCGCGCTAATAATCGGCAAAATAACGCAAAATATGGAAAACAATACATTGTGAAGTAAAAAGAGATGAAACTAGTAGTGGTGGTAATTATCGATATAAACGTATAAATTAACATTATATTACATAGTTTCCCATCTTTGGTGTATGATAACTGTCACTGTGACAGGAGATCTTTATAAAATAGTCCTGTCAAAAACGTCTAAAGGTGGGAAACCATGTAATGTAATGTTAATTTATACGTTTATGTCGATAATTTCTACCTCTACTAGTTTCATCTCTTTTTATTTCACAATGTATTGTTTTCCATCTTTTGCGTTATTTTGCCGGTTGTTAGCGCGCTCAGCACTGCATATTTTTTTATTAGTCCTTATTTTCTCTTATTTAAAAATGTAAAGGCTACCATTGAACTACACTCGTCTCTTGTCTCAGGCCCCTCCAGAGTTTATCATTTTTAAGTGATACCCCGACAATCCTATTGAATTTCAACAACAGCTTCTTCAGCGTATCAAGATCAATCAGTTTATTATTGATTTTCACTCCAAAGCCTTTTTGAAAATCATATCCAGGTAGATATTAATTAACAGAGTATAGAATGCATCTCTGTCTGACGCCTTTTTGAATGGAACATTCGTTGCTTAATGATTAATCTCCGATCGACTCATAGAACTGCTTCCAATATGTATAAGTTTTGTATATGTTACATACTATATATAGTCTTGGCTGATTATCGGAGAATAGGCCATTTTTTGGAAAAGTTATTTTCCAGCAATTTTATTGCTGGAGTTGAATTATAAGATCCTATATATTAATAATATAGGTATGCAAAGTCCTCAGATAGTGTGCTACTTTTTTTATAAACAAATTGGCGCCCGAAAATCGTGTTTTTTTCAATTATTGCTCTATAACTCCGAAGATTTTAATTTTACAACAAAAACACCCAAATAAAAATTCACCGTGATTAAATTCTGCATAGAGACGTGTTTTTCCCGCTCGGATGAAAATTTTCCTCGGAGAATGCGGGTTTTCCCAACAAAATCTTTAATTTTCAAATAAAGTTTTAGATAAGTAATAATTATTTACCAATAATTAAATAATTTGGTGACTTAAAAGCCTTCTTGACTTAGATTATAGTTCCAGAAGCTGATGAAAATTAAACTAATATTTTAGCAACAATTCAATTGTTAATTAATAATTACGGTCGCAATAATAACCAAAATAATTATGATACACTGATCAAACTTTGAAATCTTATAAAGATGAGATGCCTATTTAACATTTTATCGACAAAATAATTTTTTTTTATTTTTTTGCATAATCTTTAAATGTTTAAAAAAAAAATAGTTATAAACAAATTAACGTTTCTCAGAAAGTTTTTATTATATTGTAATTTTAAAAAATAGCTAAAATGCGCATTTCAAATATCTTGAAAATGAATGCTTTAAAACTTGTTTGCAACCATTTGCAAAAAAGTTATGAAACAGCAAAATAAACATACGATTTCTACGGTGTTTATATATTTTTTTAATTCTTTCAAAGCGTAGAAGTGAGTTTAAAGTACAAGCTAATTATTTACAAATAAATATCGATTATCAGTTTAATGGTTATATTTTAATTAAATATTGTAAATATATTCTTTTGTAATTTACACGCGCGAAAGTAGAATAATACAGTACTGTAGCTAAAATTTTCACTCGGAGCGACGACAGGCCGCGCGAGACGTACACTTTTATAAATAATGTATGCTGCGTGTCAGTCGCTTCGAGTGAACATTTTAGCTCCGACTCTGTATCAGGCCTACTTTTGCGCTAAAAATTACAAAAAAAAGTATTTTTAATCTTTGATTAAAAGATAACCATTGCACTAATTTTTGACATTCTTTGTGAGTAATTAGATTGTACCATAGACTCACTTTTAAGCTTTGAAACAATTAAAACAAATTATCAACAACGGAGATATCGTATATTTACTTTGCTGTTTAATAACTTTTTTGCAAATGGTTGGAAATTTTTTTTAAAGCATTCATTTTCAAGACCTATGAAATACGCATTTTAAGTATTTTTTAAAATTAGAATATAATAAACAATTTCTGAGAAATGTTAATTTGTTTATAGCAATTTTTTTTAAACATTTAAAGATTATGCAAAAAAAATGAAAAATTTATATTTTGTCGACAAAATATTAAATAGGCATCACACCTTTATAATCTTTCTAAGTTTGATCAATGTCTCATGATTATTTTTGTTGTTATTGCGACTGTAAATTGTTAATTAACAATTGAATTGTTGCTAAAATATTCGTTTCATTTTCACCTGCTTCTGAATTTATAATCTATACCAAGAAAGCTTTTATTTCACCAAGCTATATAATTACTGATAAATAATTACTGGCCCAAAAAATTTATTTGAAAATTCGAGATTTTGTTGGGAAAACCCACATTTTCCGAGGAAAATTTTCATCGGAGCAAATCGGAAAAAACATGCTTCTATGTAGAATTAAATTGGGGTGAATTTTTATTTGAGTGTTATTGGTGTAAAGTTAAAATCTTCGGAGTTATAGAGCAATAATTTAAAAAATAAGATTTGTCGGCGCCATTTTGTTTATAAAAAAGTAGCACACTATCTGCGGACTTTGCATACCTATATTAATAATATATAGGATCTTATAATTCGATTCCAGCAATAAAATTGCTGGTAAATAACCTTTCTTTGTACTTTACTAATAATTCCAGCGTATTATAACTATTTTTTTTCAAAATTTAAAGATTATGCAAAAAAAAAAGAAAAATTTATATTTTGTCGATAAAATCCACAGAGAACGGCAGTTCTCACCAGTGGCGCACAACACCCCTACAAGCGACACTATATATACACGAAATTTTCGATTTTCTAAACCTGACTGAATGGAAAATTGGGCCACATCCCATCTTAAAGTTTACGAAAAGACTCGTCCATCCATATGTTACTTCTCCATTTTGGTCCAAGGGTGTGGAATTTACAGCCCTTCCCATTTAAAGCCTGTTTTTCGTTCTCGTCCCCAAAACTCCCAAAAATTTCAAAAATTTAAGCCCGACCTTTGCGGCTTCTGATAGCATAGATCATTACCTTTCCAACGCATGTTTAATTTTGAAAATCGGTTGTACCATCCAAAAGTTATCAAGCTCAGAAATATGACTCTATTTTTATTTAAAAAATGGAAAATGTTTGTGGATATGTATGTTTGTATGTATGTATGTATGTGGAAAAGTTAAACCGATCTGAATTTTTTTTTCTGTGTTTCAAGAGGGTGCGAGGGCCGATTCAGAACCGGTCTAATTTTTGACTTCTGACTACCCGTAAGTTAGCTAGAGGACTAAGTAGATACAAAATAGCATATTTTTTGGGCGTATATATCTTAGGTTCAAGAAAAGACAGGAAAACCGCAAATACACCAAATTAATAGGGTTGAGTTAAGCTTTCAAATGGCCCTTAAGCGATCAAGCTGAGACATACGCACTGCTCACCATAGCCAAAAAACTGAAAAATTAAACTTTGAAAATTTTGGTTTTTCGACAATTACTCAAAATTTCAACCTACGAATTGCGCCAATAACTGAGCGTTTGTAGAAGGACTCAGGACGCGTCTAACGGTGTATACCTTATATCTGGGAAAATTCGAATTTTTAAGTTATAGGGTTCATAAGTATGATCAAATCTATTTCTTATGGGAAAAACGGGTTTTCAAGCTCAATAATTCCTGTAATACGTTCAGTTATCATACTCGATCTTGGATGCATCAGATACTACTTGTCAATACGTTTCAAATTCATGTTTAGTGATCAACATCAGGTAAGCCGTTCAGAAATTATAGAGCTCCAAAGGTATAATTAGTCCAGGAACTGAAATTTTTCACTTCCCAATTTTTACAGAATGGATAGATTTGTTTAAAAATTTGACAATAAGTAGTGGATAGCCCAAGGATCAAAATCTATATGATGCCGAAAGACGCTTTTACCAAGGGGGTAGTTGCCACCTCATCTCGAGGGTGGAAATTTTTTTTTTAAATTTTGACCGCAAATGCTGGTAAAAATATTAATTATAAACAAAAAATGTTCATTATTCATTTTTTTGATAAAATTAATAGTTTTCGATTTATTAGTTATCGAAGCTGTTAGTTTTATATCGGAAAGATTACCAGATAATGGCAGTTCTCGCGAGTGGCGCAGAAATACACCCCCTACACGCGACACTATTACATACACGAAATTTTCAATTTTCTAAATCTGACTGAATTGAAAATTGTGCCAACTCCCATCTTGAAGTTCAGAAAAAGACTCACCCATTCATATGTCAACCATCCATTTTGGTCCAAGGGTGTCGATTTTACGGCCCTTCCTATTTAGGGTTTGTTTTTCGTTCTGGTCCCCAAAACTCCCAAAAACTTCTAAAATTTAAGTCCAACCTTTGCGGTTTCTAATAGAACTGATCATTACCTTTCCAACGCATGTCTAATTTTGAAAATCGGTTATACCATTCAAAAGTTATAGAGCTTAGAAATGTGACTCAATTTTTATTTAAAAAAGGGAAAATGTTTGTGGATATGTATGTATGTGTGTTTGAAAGTTAAACCGATTTTATATTTTTTCTCTGTATTTAAAGAGGGGGTCAGGGCCGATTTAGAACCGGAGTAGTTTGTGACTTTTGACCACCCATAAGCCAGCTATAGGACTTTGTAAGTACATAACGGCATATTTTTTGGGGGTATATATATTCGGATCAAGAAGAGGCATGAGAACCGCAAATATATCAAATCAATAGTGTTGACTTAAGCTTTTAAATGGTGTCCAAGCCGTCAGGATCAGACATACACACGGCTCAGTATAGCAGAAAAACTGAACAACTAAACTTTGAAAATTTTGGTTTTTCGACAATTACTCAACATTTTAACGTACGAATTGTGCCAATAACTTAGCGTTTGTATAAGGACTTAAGACGAATCTAACGATGTATACCTCATATCCGGGAAAATTCAAATTTTTAGGTTATAGGCTTCATAAATATGATAAAATCTATTTTCTGTGGGAAAAACGGTTTCGAAAGCTAAATAATTCCTGTACCTAATAGCTTCAGTTATCATACTTGACCTTAGATCCATCAGATACTACTGGTCAATACGTTTCAAACTCATGTTTACTGATCAAAATCGGTTAAGCCGTTTAGAGAAGTTATTAAGATACAAAAGTATAATCCAATTAACGATTATTCCCCAAATGGTTTATGAGTTGTAGTGGTTACGACGCTAAATTTGATCTGGCAACGGGCAATCCGACTTCATTTACCGGCCATCTCAATATATATTTTTTTTCAATCTATTTCGAATAGAAAAAAATCTAGTGTACATTCGATGGACACTAGATGATTTGGGAGATAATGCAACAAAGGTGACCATTTATAAAGCTTGACGTGTAATAGAGGAACATTGCATTCAACTTCATACATTTAATTTATAAATAACTTTGAAAAACTCCTGATACAAGAATAAAAAACCGCTAAACGCCGTAAAAATGAGTGGCGCATAAAATATTCCAGCTACAAAAGATCTGATATGAATGTTACGTGGCGCGAAAATGGATTTTCATTTGATGCAAAACAAAATTCTAGTTTTATTTTAAAAGATTTTTCCATAATATTTGCTAAATTTGAAGTAAACGCGCCACAAAAGAGTTTCAAAATTCAAACTGTATCAAAGTTACTCTTTTGTGGCTCGTTTACTTCAAATTTAGCAAATATTATGGAAAAATCTTTTAAAATAAAACTAGAATTTTGTTTTGCATCAAATGAAAATCCATTTTCGCGCCACGTAACATTCATATCAGATCTTTTGTAGCTGGAATATTTTATGCGCCACTCATTTTTACGGCGTTTAGCGGTTTTTTATTCTTGTATTAAATAAGCATCTCATCTTTATAATCTTTATAAGTTTGATCAATGTATCATGATTATTTTGGTTATTATTGCGATCATAAATTGTTAATTAACAATTGAATTGTTGCTAAAATATTCGTTTAATTTTCACCGGCTTCTGGAATTACAATCTACACCAAGAACACTGATGTCACTAAGGTATTTAATTATTGATTAATAATTACCTACATAAAACTTTATTTGAAAATTAGAGTTTTTGTTAGGAAAACCCGCATTTTCCGAGGAAAATTTTCGTCGGAGCAAATCGTGAAAAACATATCTCTATGCAGAATTTAATTGCGGTGAATTTTTATTTGGGTGTTTTTGTTGTAAAGTTAAAATCTTCGGAGGTATAGAGCAATAATTGAAAAAAATACAATTTGTCGGCGCCATTTTGTTTATAAAAAAAGTAGCACACTATCTGCGGACTTTGCATACCTATATTATTAATATATAGGATCTTATAATTCGATTCCAGCAATAAAATTGCTGGTAAATAACTTTTCCATGAATTTTGCTAATTAGCCCAGAGTAATATGGTATACACCACCATCAATGCATTTGGCTATTAATATGTCCAAATGCGTTTCAGGTTTTACCCTAACGAAAACCTTTCTTTAATTGATGAAAGCGCATAAATAAATATCTTTACGTTGGTCTTGACATATTTGGAGAAGTACCATTTAAGTCAAAAAGTGGCTCACGGGTGCCTAAATCGTGCATTCCTATATCCCAAACTGGGTTTCATCTACGTCTCTTTCGCAATGACTTCTTATTCTTCCTTGAATATTGTGTAGAGTAATTTTCAATGTGGCTCATTTGACACATTGAATCAGTATTCGTCGCATCTTTTTGGCCGCTGTTGCTTCGGAATTGCGATGACTTCTGATAACTTTGTCATCTGATTTATTTCATATTATTTTCCATTCTTCTTCGTGTGCGATCACTTCTTTAAACGCTTCTTTATCTTTTGCAACGTGAAATATCTGTTCAACACAGTCCAATCTCTGATATTCCTCAGACAAGATTTCTTCTTTCTTCCCAAGATTTCTTATTTATTCTCAAGCCTTTTTCCCCTCTACTCTTTTTTGCACGATGACGTATAGCAGAGAGTATTTATCGTTTCGAAATATGTGGCCTAGATACGATGTTTTTTTTTATTTTCCATACATCATATTATTTCCGAGAAAATTTTTCCAAGTGGAAATCGAGACATCAAATTAAACGTATTTTCAATTGAAATTATGATCAATTTCAATTAAATATTGTCATTAACACGTTAATCGCCATGACACTCGACATTTGTGTTTCAGATCCTGTGGTCGTGTACGCCCCGACACCCATAGGACAACCTTCACTACTAGCGTAGTGATTGGCCGTAGCGTAACGGCATAATCGCTGGACTCATACGCCAGTGCACGTGGGTTCGAGCCCTGCCAGAGACAAACAATTTTTCATTTATAAAAATGATACGAGCCGTCTCACCGTGCCTCGGAGAGCACGTTAAGCCGTCGGTCCCCTGGGCTAGTGTACATCGACACTAGTTACTTGAAACAGGGTTAAAGATGTAAATGGCGCCGGAACAATCCGAAAGGATCTCCCCGGCAAAAATGCCATAAGATATCATTATTATTATTACTACTACTAACGATAACATCAAAGCCTGTAACCTAACTGCAGTGCTTCGAAACACATTTATCTATATGAAAGTGTTTACAGAGGGGCCTGGCAGGCAATACTAGCGAATGAGCTCGGAACATTTTATGTGTTTATTATGATTAATTTTTTTTTAAAGTTATGTTTTATGAAAAAATATTTTTATTTTAATTAAATAATACAAACAGTTTTTATTAATTATACAGAATAATGGTGAACATCAAAAAGACAAAACAAACACTAAAACTTATTACATGGATCACGTGAAAATTTTGATTTTGGTCCCTTTTTCTGAGCTGTTTTTCTGCCTTCTTCAGCGCTTATTTTCGCTTAACATTCTACACATTTTCGACGATCTTTTGAAGCAACTTCATGTCAAATATGCTTTCTGTTATCATTTTCCGCCACTCTCCATACTTAGAGCAATGCTCTTTGTCTAAAATCCGTTATTGATATTTTGGCATTTGTCACCGTTTTGTAGATTATAAAAGAATTTACTACTGCTAAGCCAAGTAATATTTCAAATGCAAGTTTTCTATACCACTTAATCCCTTTACGCAAAGGGGAAGAATATGATTTCAACTGATTGGATAGATCTATGAATGACTTACATGAATTATAGTCAACTATAAGAGATTGATTTTCTATTCTAGGTCTGCTCCTCTTCTTGTATATTTAGTGGTTGTGTCAGTATGAATAGTGCTTAACCTTTCCGGAACCGTGCTATAAAAACTTACGCTGCAGGCCGTGCGGGGCAACTATGTTACCCCACTAAAATACTTTAATAATTCATTTAAATTTTACATTATTGTTTGGAAAGTTATATAATAAGGCACTAGTAACTGAAATAATTTGTTTTTATTATTAAAAAGATTACATTTTTTTTATTTTTACCTGTAATTACAATTTGATTTTATTCCTGATTTTTAGTCAGGGCATGAAAATGTTTTACTTTCTTCTCGATGTATGGTACAAATTGGTTTTCTGCATGTACTACATGATATTTGAGTCTTTCTATCACGTGTCCTGGCACAAAAGCTGCATCTTCGACTTGTATATTGTTGAATGTCTCTGGCAGGAGTTTCTGGCACTGTGTGCCCCGAGGAGTTAATTTCAATTTTAGTATAAAGTGTAAATTATATTTGATAATTTTTATAAAAAAACGATTTAGTAATATATTTTTCAAGATTACCTGGAGGGATAAAAAATAAATAAAAATGTTTTGAAAATTTATAAAGACAAAACCGCATTTGGGGTAACCAAGTTGCCCCGCACGGCCACGGAAAGGTTAGGCAAAGACTATCACGTTTATCCCGCCATTTTAAAACACCTACTTCTGAATTACTCTCCTTTGCGTAAAGGTGTCCTTTATTTAATTTTTGGGCTTCTACATCCTTTGGATTGTTTTTTCTACTTTTTCCTTAAAGTACCGACAAGTTTCAACGAATGGATTGTAGACTAAACAAAACATCTGCAATTTTAGCACACACAGACTTGTTAGAATTCGAAAAAAATGACAACCGATATTCTGGTTTCGCGGCGCTCGGTTGTCAGAGGATCTGAAACCCATAAGTAGGGCGTCATTTTCAATTTTTTAACCTGCACAGTGGTCGGCAAACTTTTTAGCCAAAGAGCAAAATATAAACATTACAACAATTTAAAATAAATTGGGAGCCAAATCTCCTTGGTCAGCAAACTATTAAAAACCAAATGGTCCATTCGGTTAAAATAGTGAAAAATGCTCCCAGAAATATTAAAAAAATAATAAAAAAACCACAATGTTATAAAATTAGGGGGTAGGCATTAAAAAAAAATTTAAACACCAACCCAAGCCCCATCCATAACCCTCCAAAAAATTAAAACGTGTTTTTTCGTTTTTTGCGATATCTTCGTTTCTAATCATCATAAAACTTCAATTTTCTTTCATTTTGTAGTGTTTTATTTCCTACAACACTGTATTTTTTACAAAATTTTTGGCGCAAAATTCAATTTTTTTATGATGATATGTAGAACTGAAAAGGAAAAGAACAGCGACGTGAGCTTTTTTAGCTGGTCATAAGGATCAAGGTCAGTCATTCAAAGAAAATGACTTGTGTTTTGAACATTTTTTCTTCTCCAATATTTCCAATTCAACACGAAAGACATTCGAATTTAGAGTTCATACCTCCTTGTTTTTTAAATCCAGCAATTGTATATCAAAGCTATTAATGTCAATTTTAAAAGGAATAAATGCCAACTCGATTGTCATAGCATTAAGAGGATTTTTGACAAATGCTAAATAGTCTAGGGCTATCTGTTTTGAGGTGGACGTTGAGAGGTGACTCAAATTTTTTTGCAGAAATTGCTTGAAAATAAATCAAATAATATTTGAGTTATCCTCCCTCTCAAAAAGGTCCGGAACATTGTTTAACCCGCCGTTACACGCGTCTTCTATTGTGACGTGGTTGCACGCGTATTAGCGTCGCCCTCACCTACATAAATTCGACTTATTTCGAGAAAGAATGAATGTCAACATGTATAAATATAAAATGGGTTGTACTCACATATTATAGAAAGACTCGTAAATCAATTTTTTTTTACTAATTTAACAAAACAAAAGTAAAAATAATATAGATCAAAAGCAAGTTTTCTTAATTTTCAATTTCAGCAAGCCACTGAAGAAATTAACGTTCTTTACGCGAATTCATTTTACTAAAAATACAAATTAAAATTAACAACTGTTCTGAAGCTATTTCTTTGTGGCATTTATGTAATTAACTATTAATATTTTGTATTTTGATAACGACGTCCGAGGTGGAATTCGAGACGTCGATAAAATTAATTTTTCAAGTTAAATTGTGGCTTATTTCCCAATTAGAATAGGTAAATTTAAAAATGGGTTTTTAACCAGTGGCGTACCTAGAATTTTCCTCTGGTGGGAGGGGGGTTTGCTTGGGCACCGAAAGTTTTTTGTATTATTTGTGAAAGACAAGTTACATTTTCCTACCTTCTTTTATATATATTTCTATATGCTCTGGGTGGGATTTTAACCCCCAAAGCCCCCTCGGTGTGCCACTGTTCCTAACCTAATCCAAACTATAATATTTTAATTAAAACTACCTAAATATTAAATAAACACCTAAAAGTTTCTTTGAGATAACAGAAACGTGATTTCACCGTGATTGCACGCGCAGTGAGGAATTCCCTCACTTGAAGAGGGATGTCTCTTCTTTCAACTATCACACAGCACACTGACCGCCTGAAATATTCTATAATTTTTTCATACCCTCTCATGAACCATGCTAAAGGCATTCCTGGGTGCTTAAGGTTATCGTATTAGTTTACACAATTTCATTGCTTATAAACAAATATGGTGAGGGATTCCCTCATAGCGCGTGTAATGGCGGGTTAAATAATCAAAATGTCAAAAATTGAAGGAAAAATTCGATTTTTTTCTTCGTTTTTTGATTATAACTTTAAAAGTATTCATTTCCGAGAAAAGTTGTACTAACATAAAAGTTGCGTATTTAAATTTCCTACAATATAAAATTGGTTAAAAATTTAAAAAATAGTCACCCTAGTTGCAAAATAGCAATAATTGCGAAAAAACCATACAAAAACAAGTATTCGCATTTTACGTTTTTCAGCCATTTATGCTACACTTAGGACATTCATATTTCACTCAGAAAAACTTTATGATACAGTAAAACAACATTGTAAATTTCTTTAAGATCGGTTTAATAGATTTTGCAAAATAAATTTTGCAATCCAGCTTTCGCAAAAAAAATTCATTTTTTCAAAATGTTACAGGACTGAAAATAAAGCAGATAGCAAGTTAATTTTTTTTTGCTTATAGAAGTGTACTGTACCTTTTATCTGCAATTTTCAAAATTAAAATCGATTAATTACCACGGCGTCAGAAAATTTTTGAAACAAACAATAATTTTTGGTGCTACGCGCAGGACAGCGGTGTTCGATTCACACAAGTTGATTTCCACCAAAATTTCTTCCAATCTTTATCTAATATATTATTTTCTTACTCTATATTTTGTTGTATTTTAATATTTTAATTCCACAAAAATCAAACTAATTTTATTATTGTTTGTGAAATATTGTTTAAACAATTGCATATGTTTAAAAATAATAAACTTTTATTATTTAAGTTAAAATATATGAACAAAGAAAGATTTTGCTAATAAAAGTGTTATTTCAAAGGATAGAGTATGTGTTTTTATTTTGCAATAAACAAATTTATTTATTTATATCGAAATGTAATAAAAATTAAAATGTATCAATCATTATCAAAGGTCATTGGAATGCCCAATCAGAGCAAACTCTCCGCTTTCCTGCGCGTAGCACCAATAATTAATGTTTATTTAAAAAAATTCCTGACGCCGTGGTGTTAATTGATTTTAATTTTGCAAAATTGCGAATGAAAGGTACAGTACACTTCTATACGCAAAAAAATTTTCAACTTGTTATCTGCTTTATTTTCATTCCTGTAACATTTTGAAAAAATGAATATTTTTTACGAAAGCTGGATTTCAAAATTTATTTTGCAAAATCTACTGAACCGATCTTAATGAAATTTATAGTATTGTTTTACTGTATCATAAAGCTTTTCAGGGTGAAATATGAAGGTCCTAAGTGTAGTAGAAATGGTTGAAAAACGTAAAATACGAATACTTGTTTTTGTATGTTTTTTTCACGATTATTGCTATTTTGCAACTAGGGTGACTATTTTTTAAATTTTCAACCAATTCTATATTGTAGGAAATTTAATTACGCAACTTTTATGTCAGTACAACATTTCTCGGAAATGAATACTTTGAAAGTTATAATCAAAAAACCAAGAAAAAAATCAAATTTTTCCTTAATTTTTTGACATTTTGATTATTTAAATGGATCTGGTTCCGGACCTTTTTGAGTGGGAGGATAACTCAAATATTATTATATGAGTTATTTTCAAGCAATTTCTGCAACAAAATTTGAGTCACCTCTCAACGTCCAAATGTACTAATATTTTTACAGATGCGCCCTGGTCTAAAAGTAGGTATGTAAGTTTGATAAAAGCTAATTTATCAGAATAAAATATAATGTTTTTCCTACCAAGTTTTTTAAATAAAAATATTGCGTTTTCCGTGGATATTTTGTGCCAGAGCCGCACTTAAGGAACAAAAGAGCGACATGCGGCTCCGGAGCCGAACTTTGCCGACCACTGACCTAGCACTTTATAACAGCCAGAACATCATATCCAGTGTAAAAACCTAATGATTTACTAGAAAAACTAAGTTGGGCCTGGGGGTGGGATATTTTTCGCTTCATTTGGGCGATTAACGTGTTAACCTTATTTTTTTATTCTACTGGTAGCAAGGAACTATCCTTAACATAACACTCATAAAGCATTTCAAAATCTTTTTAAAACTCTTCTGCTTTATATTATCTTTATATAGGCAATGATCTTGAAAATGGCTTATGCTTCTCAATCCATACATTCGTCACTTCTTCAGCCATTGAAGTTTAAGAGTTATAAAATTACGAAATGTTTTAAAAACATTTCCAAAAATGTGCTGATAAATCAACATTAACATTTTAGTCAGATCCTGTTTACACTAATCTTTATTTTTTAATATTATTTTGAAACATACATAGATGTTGATTTATTCTAATTCTATTTTTTTTTCTAGATTAAGAGGAGAAGCAGTGCAACCCCAAAGTGTCTGGATACATATAAATGGAATTTTGGTTATTAAAGAGAGCCTACAAATACCCCATGGGGTTTGATTTTCAGCTTGCCAGAAAAGCTTTTCTGCCGAAGATGCAGTTTTAAGTTCGGTCTTTTTTATCGGATCGAAACTAACGAATATGTATATCTATACAAGAAGACAACAAAAACAGAAATAGCTTCTTGTGTTAAGAAAAAAAAGTCATTGGCGAACAGTATTCAATATCTTGATCTAATTTATAAATAAAGTAATGCAGTCTCTAAAGTGTTGTTAATATTAAATGTTTATGTTGTTTTTGTATTATTTTTTGTACCCCGTTCCAGGTTTATCAAGTTTTTTTCCTCAAAACGTTCAAGGAGTAGATATCCTAACAAGTTTTTGTTTAACAAATCGAATGCTAATCATACAAAAAGGAGTATAAGTGAAATTCAAACGCCTCTGTCAGCACCAACTAAAAGATATTTATTGCCTTTTTATGACATGAAAAAGGGTAGATCAACATCACGGATTTTCACCAAGGATGACTTCTGCATATATTATTTATTTGTAATAATCATTAGCTTAGCATTGACTTCAAATTTGAAAAGTCAATTTATGATTATTATAAAACAAAAACTTTTAATTATTTTAAGAATATTCTACAAGCCAATCGAAAGTACTTCGTCATCTAAATCTGACCTGAAAAGAATGCCAGTTTTTTCATGTCAGGCAGTATCAGATTATTTGTAATTTGTCAAAAGTTTCTATTTTAAAAATGGTTTGTGGATTTTGAATTGAGAACAGAAACGTGATCAAAATAGGAATGGTTTTTCAATTAACTTGTGTTGTAAGTATATCCAATAAGGTACACATACAGTGTCATAGAAAAATTTATATGGTAGATTCTTTTATTGTTTCGGTAGCGGGTAGGAACTCCTTTGGATAGTCCTATCAGGGAAAATGAATCAATTCCTGCCACCCGTAGATTCCAGGGGTTTCCTGACCCGGGAAACTAGTACCTGTTTAGGGTCCCTTGTCCAGGGTTACGGATGAAGTCCACAACGGCAGCCATGGCGGAGAAGAACACCTTCGGTACGATATGCATGGCGGACGATATGCATGGCAGAATGAGCGGCTTAAAACAGCGTCTGACCCAGAATGGGCGGCTGAATGAAAACTCGCCAACCCGTCTGACGAGCGTGGTGTTTTAATGTCAAAAAAACCCTCATCACATTCCTCCATACAGTAAAACCGATTTATCTGCAACCACAAAGAGAAGACATGGCAGACGTTCGTTGATGCGGTGCAAGTGACCTTGATGGTTTCAGTTTTTGTTCAGTTATACATATCTTCAATTTAAAATTAGGTGTATGATTATCCGTCATACGCTGCTCTACAAATCATTTATTCTTCTTTACCTATTCATTATAGAGGTTTGGATCATTTTTCTAATTCATCATTGGGATAAAGTAAACTAAAATTACCCTTTCAACTTCAATCATAATTTATAGATGTACCTATATGTATATAGAAAAAACGTGGTGAGCGTCTTGGACAGTCCATAGAGTAGAGCCGCAGAATAGTTTGCTAGGGAACTCTGTTGGCTATTGATTATGTTCAATATCTTATGAGAGCTGAAAGAAACTACAACGTTAACGGGGTTTTATTGTTTCATATGGTCAATGGACCTCTAAATATGGAAAAACCGCGGAGTGTTACCATTTAAAGGGGTGCGTTTTTGAGAAAGGGGTGAATTAGTTCCTAAGCCCAGGGTGCATTAGGGTGAGTTCTATGGACTTTTGGTACAAACACGTCTACAGAAAAATTGTTCCAGATTAAATGTACTATCGAAATATCACCTTTTAAATTCAAACATATTTTTTTTACAAAAATATATTAAAAAGCAAAAAAAACACAAACGAAAGTAATTTTGTATTTTGCCCCATAACTTTTCCACGAGGATATAAGTATAGGCATTGCTTCACAGAAAAATAACTTCCATCCTTCCTCTTTAAAATGACGTTTGGTAAAGTCTTTTGGATTTATAGTTTCTTCAATTGCTTCACAGAAAAATAACTTCCATCCTTCCTCTTTAAAATGACGTTTGGTAAAGTCTTTTGGATTTATAGTTTCTTCAATATGATTTTTCAAGTTTGCCAATCACAGCGATTTTGGGTCATTTTCCTTGTTATTTCGCAAACGTGTAATTTTTTCTACGCAACTTTATGTATATGCAATGGTACATTTAGTAGAAAGCGAAGTCAATTATCTTTAAAATGGTCTACTGTATAAGATTATACGGCTCTTTCTAAGCAAATTATACTTTTTCAAAATTATATAATTTTTGATATTTGTTACGATTATTTTTTAAATTTCTCATAACTGTTTTTCTGGTACCTTTAGGTCAGTATGGGTGACACCCGGTGCGGTAATCGATGGTGTCGCCCCAAATCCTAAATATGAGGATTGTTAAAATCCACGAACTACTTTATTTTATCGTGTCGGGACATGTCATTTATAAAATTTCGGCCCAGTATCGGGCTTCGTCGGTTCCATGTTCGTTGGCGAGTCACAAATCTTAGAATAGGGCACACCGATAGTTTCTGCATGTAAAAAGATGTTCCATATACTGCGTTTCTCCACAGTCACAGTTCACATAATCTAGTCCATTTTCCCACATTTTACCATGTTTGATTTCACTGGAGCGATCCCCGTTTTTATCCTATTCATAGTTTTCCAAGTTTTAAAGTCTAAAGACTGGCCGTTCCATTGGACCTGAGGAAGAGGAAAATACTCAGGCGATCCTGCACTGTTCCAAGGAAGCTTTTCCTGGATTTTAGTCGCTTTCGTGGTGTTCGAGCTTTGTATAGGGCATGCCGCTCGTCCGCAATCTGTTTGATTTTCTCTAATGTGCTCTGCAACGCCTCTGCGTGTTGAGGGTTCTGCAAAACCCGCTGCTTTATAAAGCTTGAGAGTGTTGGTTTCATGCACCCCGTTACTATCCTGCATGTTTCATTTAGCGTGGGTAGATCTGCCCCAAACTGGGTATGCATATTCAGCAGTTGAGAAGCACAGTGCCTGTGCCGTTGTTCTTAAGACGCCAGGACATGCACCCCGTTTACTTCCCGTTAGCTTTCTGAGTATGCTGTTCCTAGTTCTTACTTTCCCTCTTGTTTTTATGCAATGTTTGTAGGTAAGGAACCGGTCCAGAGTTACTTCAAGATATATAGGTTGGTCTGTGTGCTCTAGTATATTATCATTCCACACAATTTGGAGTTTTCGCTTGGCTTCCTTTGCGCGAAGGTGGAAGGTGCAGACTTGTGTTTTAGAGGGATTGGGTCTCGGGGAATTTTGCAGATAGTACTGTCATTGTTTTTAAGGTAGTTTCGAGCCTCTCCTACACTTCTTCAAAGCTATTTCCTTGAGCACATATTGCGAGATCGTCAGCATAGAGGAAATGCTTGGTTTCGGTCGGCGTAGGTTGGCCGTTTGTATATATTTATATTGAAAAGCATTGCTGCTAAAACACTTCCCTGTGGGAGGCCGTTCTTTTGGACTCTCCACCTACTTACTTTGCCCTCCAGCACAACGAAAAAACGTCTGTTTTGCAGTAAGGAATATACGACCTTACCCAGATGGTGGTCATTGAGAGTGTCTTATAATTTGCGGAGCAATGTTTTGTGCCCTACTGTGTCAGGCTGCTGTCAAATCTACGAAAGCAGCCCCTGTTATAAGTTTTTCTTCAAAGCCCTCTTCAATGTGTTCTGTTAGTGCTAGGACTTGACCGGTGCAAGATTTGCCGGGTCTGAATCCTCCTTGTTGTGGGATGAGATGCTGGCCAGATTTTCTGGGTCCTTTCCTGGTTTTAACAAGGCTATCACTTTAGATTTTCTCAATGATTTTGGAATTTTGCAGTCTTTGCAGCACGTGTTGTAAAGTTGCAAGATCCATTTTTGCTCCTTGGCCTAGATGCTTTATTTGTTCACTGCATATATTATCCACACCTGCAGCTTTCCCGTTTTTTAACCTGTTCATACCGTCATGGAGTTCTTTTAGTGTAAAAGGAGTTCCTAGGTGGTCTGTCTCCTGATTCAATCCTCTCCTAGTATATGGGTCTTTATATGTGTTCTTGGTTCTTCCATTCATAAGGAGTTGAGTAGCAATTTGGTTTGCTATAACCTTGCAAGGTGGTTTATGTTCTTTTGGGTTACCGCTAAGTTTTTTTACAAGGTTCCATGCTATTTTGCTACTATGTGTCATGTTCATTTTTTCCAGGGTTTCTTTTTTTTATTTATATACGGTTACGACCATTTACAGAAAAAAAAAACAATAGATTAAAATATAAATTACGTACAATATAGAGAACAAAAAATACCTAGTATCAATATAAATAAAATATGTTACCAATACAAATTACACAAATAATCATACCTAAGGACATTAATTAGTGTGGTCGGAGGACATAAGCGGACAAGTCACTTTTGAGTTTATTATTATTATTATTTTTACAGCACAATAAGTCTTAGTTAATGTTTACTAAAACCTGACTCAGCAACTTGCTATAAGTTTGAAAAAGGTCAATGTTAAGGTTCTGGTTTGCTAGTCTGGCAGTTCTAGTGAGGAAGTTGTTACGACCATAGTTAGTACGGTGGATTGGGTAATGGAAACTAACTGTAGCCCTGGTTGTTCTTAGTGGGACATGAATATTAATTATTTGAAGAAGCTCTGGAGTTCCAGTTTTTCCATGTAGGATGTTGTAAAAAGTGATGAGATCCCTTCTCTTATGACTAGCAGTGACCGGTGCCATACCCAGGATATTAAGAATATCTTCATCATCAGTTGTCCAAGATATTGAGTCTATAGGCAATTTGCTTTAAAAATTTATGTTCAACTAACTGAAGAGCATTAGTATGCACTACATAAAAAGGAGACCATACACAGGAGGCATACTCAAGATGGGGACGGACCAAGGCACAGTAGAGGGTTTTTAAAGCTGTAATATTTGTGAAGTCCTGGGTGCATCTTCTAATAAAACCAAGCATCTGGAAAGCCTTATTAACAACATTCTCCAGATGATGAGAAAGCTGTAAGTTTGTATCAAGGGTGACCCCCAAGTCTTTAAAAAGGGAAGTTCTTTCAAGAGTATAGTGACCAATATTGTAGTCAAAAACAATAGCATTTCTGGAACGGGAAAAAGTCATAGTTTTACATTTAGTTGATTTCTTTTACACCACTCTAACAAGTTATTTAAATCGTACTGTAGTTTTTCACAATCCTCTGGGGATTTAATCACACAGCTTAATTTTAGATCATCAGCAAAGAGCAAAAATAAACTGATTGCGAAGCATTCATTTATGTCGTTTATGAAAATATTAAACAAGAGTGGTCCAAGGTGAGAGCCTTGAGGCACTCCCGATGGAACTTGGATAATTTTAGAAAGAAAAGTGCCAATTTTAACAATCAGTCTACGATCAGATAAGTAGCTTTGGAACCATGACAATAAAGGCTCATCAATCCCAATCAGTTTTAACCTATGCAACAAAATATTGTGTGGCACCCTGTCGAATGCCTTAGAGAAGTCAGTGTATATCGTATCCACTTGATACCCCTTCACCAAGGTGTCCAGCAAGTAGTCCACCTGACTAAGAAGATTTAACTCTGTAGATTTTCGTGGTCTAAACCCAAACTGTTGTTGGACTAGTAGAGGTTCATATAGACGGGTTAGAATGTCACATACCAGACTTTCAAATACATTGGGGATTGCACTGATTATACTGATGGGACGATAGTTTGTTACACAGGTTTTGTCACCGGATTTAAAGATGGGCTTTAGAAAGCTGTCTTTCCAGTAGTCGGGGAAGATTCCAGTTTGGACTTTGGAGGGAGAGCTTGAAAATGTGGTACAGAGGTCTTGAAAGAATAAAGGAGCATTTTTTTAAGAATAAGGTAGGTAGCCCATCTGGTCCAGGCCCTTTGTTAACATCCAAAGAAGAGAGTTTACTAAATATATCTGATATTTTCCGGCTTGATTTAATCCACTTTTCCTTTCCGGCTTGACTCAGCTGTTGGAGTAGGACTGCTCCGTAGTCAACCGTTTCTTGGCTGAAAGGGTCAGTGGAATAGAGGGTTTCGTATGCTCTCATTAGTTCTTTGGACTCACTGGACATCCCGGGAATATATTGTTGCCTACATCCTCTGGGTATAGCTTTTCTAGACACATTTTTTGTTACTTTTACAAATTTTTCGTAGTTCTCTACTTTTGGCTCAAGACGTAGCAGTTCAGAATCTAGTATGTCTGCATACTTTGCCAGTTTGCCTTTTTGAAGATCTCCTTTTGAATGGAATAGTTTGAGGTCTGACAATTGGAAAGATGTTTATACCAATTGGTCTATGCTGAGGTTTGGGTATGGGGCCATATACTACTTTGGAACATCGGTCTCGAGGTTATTACTTGAGAAACAGATATCCGGGTTATAGCGCCTTTTCCAAACTTTGCTCTGAAAAGATGGTGGAAGTTAAGGATCATGGATTAGCGCGGGGACACTCGTTTCAGCCCATGCTTCTACTGCATCTCCATTCGCATCCGAATGTGCATAGCCCCAGAGTAAACTGTGACTGTTCAAAGTCAGTATATGCTGATTAGGTTGTGATTGGAAGTTAGTTGGGGGGTGAAAATCTAAAAGGCTCGTTTGGGGGCTTGTATACCGAGGTTATTGTGCATTTTCCGATCTCAATGGTTATTACCTCTATACCGTTTACATTTGTTGTTCCCATAGATGAGACTATGGTTTGAATTCTCACAAATATCGCGCTGCCATGCTTATTGTGTGGTATCTCGGCAAACAGTTTCATACCTGAGATTTTCGGTCTCGCTGCAGCTAGGTCTTTGTGGGTTTCCTGGATGCACAATACCTCACATTTAGTGTTTTTGCATAATTCTGATACGTCTTTTTTTGCTGTAGTGATGCCCTCGATATTTATGCTCGCTACCGTCAGTGTTGGCTCTGAGAAGAACCGTTGTGGCTTGATGTTTGCCATTTGATTTGGTTTGGTTTGGTCCGGTGTTGGAAGGATCAGCCGTCTACTAGTAGACGTTTCCAGGGGACGCCGCACAGAGGTCATTTATCGAAAAATAGGCGATAATAAATATTGTCATAGAAATATATTTTTTTAATATGTTAGAAGGGTACATGCTATAGGAATCGTTTTACCTTTAGCTTCTTTTTTAATTTTCAGTTATTTATTTTTATACAGGGTGTTCATAAATTGAGTTATAAGTCATCCAAATGGAATCAAAATTTTTATTATAAAACACAAAAGGATATTTAAATAAAATTCTTTTTTATGAAGCAGTTAACGCTAGATAGTTTATTTATAGTAGTATTTATTAATCAGTAGATGTATTGTAAATAGAACTATATAATATTCTATATTATAATAAGAATAATTTAATTTTACTTATTAACAAAAAATAACTTAATCAGAATCACTAGAATCAAAGTCATCAATAACATCATTATGGGATAGATTTGGCTCCTGAAGTAATTGTAAGACCTCCTTATCTAAAGAGTGTTTGTAGATCTTTTACCTATACACGTTCACCTATACACCTATACATCTATTACCTATACAGATAATGAGGATATTAGCGGATCGGAAGATAACAAAAGCCTATAAAAGACATCATTCATCGTATCTTCTCTTGAAAATTTTCTTGAATAAGCTTCACGAAATTTACGGAAATCCTTGTTTCGCGATTCAAGTGCTTCTTCGGAAAACATTCCTACAGGAAGAGGCACTACCTTGATGATTTCAGGTCCATGAATTAGTATCCTATGTAGACTAGCAGGCATATAGTACCATGGGTATAAATCTATATAAAGGGTCGCAGTTCTTTTGCAGTATTCGGCGAACATTTCTGGGTTAATCTCATATCCAGAAGACATTGTACTTAAAATGGTAAGTAATCGTTTTAGAAACTGTTCGCCGAGTCCTATAAAAAAAATTTGGTTAGTATGTACATCTAATTTTTATATAGTTGCGAAAAGAAATACCTGTTATCAAAGCAGCTTAACAATTAATTAAAGCAAAAACAATTAATGGTGTTGATAACCATTCTCTAATGATAACTGAAATGCTTATTCAACAAATTATTTACTATAAATATATGCTAATTATTATTTAAGTTAGTAATTTATTTTTTATAAGTGTAATCATGGCAGTTTGTTTTAAGTTACTATTTACAGTCGGTTTATGTGTATTAGTGCAATCTAAAAGTCTTCAATTAACAAAACTTAATAAAATAAAAAATGAAATTAGCGTCGAAGTTATTCCACCATATTCATCAGTGGATTACATAAAAAACTTTTATTTGATAAATAACTGCACCAAACTTTACTTAGAAAAAGTTTATGAACTGGAAATGAAGGAAAAATATTACCAATCTCTCCTTAATAATTTAACAGACCGAAACACATTTGACAGAACAGCAATCCAAACAGCTCATCAAAAAGAAGTTCGAAAATTATATGCTCATATGGGGACATCAATTTTAGAATTAGAAGAAACCATACAAAATAAAACTGAACAAATTAAGAATTTAAATGAAAAATATATTAATCTTATGATAGAGTTTTGTGAGCAGCAGCTTAATATCTCT
This sequence comes from Diabrotica virgifera virgifera, assembly GCF_917563875.1. NCBI lineage: Eukaryota > Metazoa > Arthropoda > Insecta > Coleoptera > Chrysomelidae > Diabrotica > Diabrotica virgifera. The sequence goes on from NC_065451.1 coordinate 77,424,344, forward strand.
GAATTGGAAACAGATGCTTCAGGGTGTAATTATTTGTTAGATGATTGTGAAAAGGCTAAAAGACAAATTACCAGAAGAAATAAAATATGTCATAAAAAGTTATTTGAACGTGTTCAAAATTTTACTAAGCCGAAGAGTTCTCCAGCGCCTTGTTTAATAGATTGTGATAGAGATTGTCAAAGAATTCTAGTTAATTAGTAAATTTATATACATATACATATATGAAGGTAAACATTAAAAAATTTTATACTATTTGGTTTTAATAAAATAAATAATAAAAATAATGGTTATTATTTTGTAATTATACTTACTTTATATTGTAGGTGTAAACTCAAATACTAAGTAACAGTAACACTAAGTTCTTTTGACACCCTACACCAGCTTTTAAAGAAGTGCGGTAAATCAAACTTAAAAGTGCCATCTGTTAGAAGGAAATGAAACTAAAAAATTACTAAACTCCGCGTCATAGAAAACGGGCACCCTAAAAAATTGATAATTTTTGAGGTTGCGTATCTCCTAAACCCGTTGTCCGATTTAAGTGATTTTTTGAATATATTATAGCCTTATTCTTTGTCAATATCCCTGTAATAGTATTTTTGCAAAACAGGTAAATTTTCATTGTATACCGGGTGTACGAATCAAACTGTTTTTTTTTCTCAAAGTTCGCAACACCCTGTGGAATATCCTAGCATTTATAAAATACTGAAATTAAAACCAAACTATAGCCTCAGGTTTTCTCAACATTCTGTTTTTTTATTCATTCGCTTATGTTGGATAATACAAAAGTTAGGTACTTTAACAATTAGCCATGTTCTTTTTCAGTACAGGGTCTTTCTAAACAAGGGCGACAAACTTTAAGGGGCAATTCTGCATTAAAAAATGATGACAGTTTGCTTTATAATCGTATGTCCGCAAATGCTTCGTTTGCGAAATACGGGATGTTGAATTTGTTCTTACAAACTGACGATTTATTTATTGCTTTACAACCGGTTGAAATATACAAATGAAATTTGGTGGGTTTTAAGACGTAGTTATTGCACATTTTTTGACATACAATTAAGAATTTTATATTCACCATTGGCGTGCATACGGGTAATATGATCGGTCATATTACCCGTATGCACGCCAATAGTGAATATAAAATTCTTGATTGCGAGTCAAAAAATTCGCAATAACTATCTCTTAGAACCTACCAAATTTCATTTGCATATCTCAACCGGTTTTAGGGCAATAAAATAAATCGTCAGTTTGTAAAAAAATTCAACGTCCCGTATCTCATAAACGAAGCATTTGCGGACATAAGTTTATAAAGCTAACGGTCATTATTTTTCATGCAGAATTGCCCCTTAAAGTTTGTCGCACTTATTTACAAACAACCTATACTGATGAAGAACATGACTAGTTGTTAAAGTACATAACTTTTGTATTATCCAACATAAGAGAATGAATCAAAAAACAGAATGTTCAGAAAACCTGAGGTTATAGTCGGGATTTAATTTCAGTATTTTATAAAGGCTAGAATATTCCACAGGGTGTTGCGAACTTTAAGAAAAAAACCCAGTTTGATTCGTACACCCGGTATACAATGAAAATTTACCTGTTTGGCAAAAATGTTATTACAGGGATATTGACAAAGAATAAGGCTATAACATCTTCAAAAAATCACTTAAATCGTACAACAGGTTAAGGAGATACGCGACATCAAAAATGACCCATTTTTAGGGTGCCCGTTTTCTATGACACGCAGTGTATTTGTAATTGTAAAAACATATTTCTAATATAAAAAATGGGTTATTTCATAATAAAAAAAGAAATTAAAATAAATTAAGTTTATTCTTTTTTTTAGTATACCTTAAAGTGAATAATTTAAAACCTAAAAGAAATTAATGACAGTTGACAATTCGCACGCTTATTTCTATACTGTCACTAAACTAAAACGTGTATTTTACAGAAGAAGCAAAATAAGATTTAGGTTGTTATAGAAATGATAATATTTTGAAAAATAACTAAAGTATTCTTGTGGTTTTCACAGATATTAATTAATATAAGAAATATTGACTTTATGCTGTATACAAAAAAATTTTTAGGTGCATTCATATTATGTAATTTTTGGTTTTAGTACTATAGTGTCGTTTTTCCTATTAAGTATTATAGAGATTTTTGTTTAACTCGTTATTTGTTAAAACAAGGGGTAGCAAACTTTTGTAGTAAAACAGCTAAATTCTCCACACAAACTCAAAAAAATAAAATGTAGAACTATAAAAATGTAAATTTTTATTAAATTAAATTAACAAAAAATTTAAACTAAAAGTAAAATTACAAAATGGTATTATAAAATGAATCAGCGTAGTAGGGTGGAATTAGATAGGCATCAACGAGTGACTTCAAGTCTTTCTTCTTTTATTATTACTCTGTTATCTTATTACTCTGATCTTGCTAATGTAGACTGTGTCGCCTGTCATATTTTGGTCAAATTAACTACCACACATATCCGCAAGATTTTTTAGGTCATAGAAATGTGGGTAACACATTCCCGTTACTTTATAAGGGTTTCCATTCTTCTTTGCATTTCTGATTAAAGTTATGTATTGTTCCGGCACATACATCGGCCCGGATCGTAAAAACTTTTTCACCTCTTTTTCGATTCGAGCATGAACTGATTTTCATTTTGGGTGTGACCGACAACAAGAAACTTATGAGTTATGCTCTTAATTTTATAATTTGTAAGAGCATAGAGATACATGGAAAACATAAATTTGTTTTTCTGTTGTCCACAGCAGTTATCGGAATAAAATATCATTTCCAAGTTTTCATCATCGACTGTCAAAGCTTTATCCTTTATATACGTCAACACACAAGAGCCGATTTCATTGGATCCACGTAATCCCTCAACTTCACTCCAAACAAAACATTCAGTAGTGTCTCTTCCTAGTTCAGTTATTGTCAGATTTATAACGTTAATCTTCGATTTATAATAAAAGGTAGATATCTCGCCCTTAGGTAAGGGCAACGTAGCTTGCAAATCATAACAAGCTACTATAAAGGTATTGTTCACACGTTGTTTGTCACTTTCTTTTTCTTTTCTACTTAATTCTTTCTCCTTTAAATGTTGTTTGTATTTTTCTTCAATCTGCATTTTTGAAGTACCCTCGGCATTTTTGTACGATGTACACAGTTCGCACATGTCCTTTTTGGGAACAAAAAACTTATGTTATATTCGTCATTAAAAACTTTTCTAAAGGAATGTACTTTTGCTGGTACAAGTCCTTTTTCTAAACAACTTTGTTCGTAGTCTCTGAATATATCCATTAAGTTCTTATTTCCTTCGATAAACTCACGAGTTGTCTGTTGTCGTAAGTAATGACTCCAATTCTCGGAATGTAATCGATGTGTTCTTTAATACCAGCTACAGTCACGACATCCAGTTTTTCTTGTTGTCCATGTTTTCCTCTTATAATAGAATAGGTTGTAGTATTGTGGAGATGAACCTCGCTAGGGGTAGGAATACACTAAGTACTCATAATATGTTTATTTAATCACTATTACGCTAGTAACTAGTTGGTGTGCTTAAAGTAGAACCATCTGCGAGTGCATCTGGATTAAGAATGATATTTAATTAACGAATCAATTAGAAAAATCACGATGCCTTCGTGTATAAGTATATAAACAAATATATTGCCGACTCAGCTTGACCATGACATACGAAAAATATGAATTAGTTGACTATGCATTATTGTCAAACAAATCTAGGTCACCTACTAAAATGAAAACAAATGTGTATGTTTTGGTTTTGTTTCTAGTACATTTAAGAATTAAATGAATATGTCTTGATCTCAATATTGGATGTTGATAAACCTTTACATCCATCCCCTTCGGGAAATTTTCTGACTACATGCAAGGAAGAAAATATTGTTGTGCTCCACCAACTGATTACTTTAAAAGATTTATACAAATATATACAAATACAAAATACAAATATAATATATACAAATATGCAGCTTATTACCCTATAAAAAAATTGCCATCAAACATTGTCTATTCTTACTTATTACTTCCTTATATCTCGCGAAATTCTACACTCAGAAATTGTAATGTATATTTTACCTTTTCCCGATTTAAAATAAAATTATAACTTTAATTCACCGCCCTGAACTTGGCACCCTTAATGATTGCACCCTTCCAAATTTTTAGAGTTCTGAGCTCTTTTTGAAGAGTTCTATAGTTCTCGCCGGGGTGCAGAAAGAGTTCTGCAGTTTAAATGCCGTTTTTTTTAAACAAATTTTGGGGTGCCAATTTCAGGCCGCACCCCTTTTGTGCGGAAGGGTAGTTCCAGGTGCACAATTTGGAAGAAAATAAAGAGTTCTAGAGTTCTCAATAGTTTTTTTAAGAGTTCCGTCATAGTACGCGAGTTAGGGGCATTTGAAAAAAAAAGCGAGGATTTGCCGCCGCATGCGTATTGAACGATACTTGAGAATTATTATAGTTTAATATTATTATAGTATAATATTATTATAGACTAAAAATAGCTTTTCATGGAGCAAATCGAATCAAAAGGAGCAAAAAAATTTGTAAGACAATATTAACATTTAAACAATCGATGCACATTCCCTTTTTTTATCAAAGTGTACTAAAAATTTAATGTATATTGAATCTCGAATTAGTAATTATTTACACAATAATTTTTGTCTTTAATTATACAAGTTTATGAATAATTTATTCATAATTCATAAACAATAAATTAGAGTTGTTATATTTTTGTTAACCGCCCTGAGCTTGGCACCCTTAATGATAGCACCCTTCATGAATCAAAAGGATTATTATTAACCATTAAACTATATCTGCATATGGTTCATCTTTCTTAAAGAAAAAATATTTTTTGCCTCCTTTTTATTTAATAAATAAAAAGGAGGCAAATAAATTTAATAAATAAAAAGGAGCATCTTTTAATAAATAAAAAGGAGGCAAAAAATATTTTTTCTTTAAGAAAGATGAACCACATATGCAGATATAGTTTAGTGGTTAATAATAATCCTTTGATTCATTTTCCATGAAATCTGTGTCAGAAAAATATTCTGAAGCCGTTCCCGGGATTCGAACCCGGGACCTCCGCGACAACTGAAAATAGCGAAGCGCGCTACCCACTGTGCTATTGAAGGCACATGAGAAATTCCGTAAAAACATAGAGTTTAAGTTTTGAGCTTGAGCAACGAAAAAATATTTCAATTCACTATTTTATTACCTTCAAAAATCGTCATTTTGTAATAATTAATATTTGTGAAAATGTCGCAAGTTGTGCTAGCTCAAGATAAATTAGGAAGGATAAAAATCATGCAAATGTAAACGAAAACGAGCACGTAAAGAATATTAGAATCGATTTTTACTGATGAGCAATCGATGCACAACATATTTATTTATCTATTAAACTGGTTGTAATAGCTTTATATTGCGCTAGAAAAACCTCCTTGAAAAAGGATGCTGGTTATGCAAACTCTAATATCGATAAACAGAAATATAATATTATACTAAATATTTGCAAATCAATAATAGATAATGCATTTTTTTGGTTTATTAAACTAATTGTACTTCTCATTAAAAAGAATGCTAAATGAGCGAATTTGAACTAAAATGAGCACTACTTTACGAGTAGTAGAGTCAATATTCCCAAATGACCAATCGACGTGTAACCTGTTTTCTATTTTTTATTTGTTATACTAATTGCACTGGTTTGATATTAATCTCGAACAACCTCGTTAAAAAAGGATGCTGAAACGGATCAAATAAACTCAAATATTTCATAAAATAAGTTTCAATGCATTTTATTAATATATTCATATTTCTGCGGAAATTTGAAGTTAAGAAAACAGTTTTATACTTATTCACGCTTATAACCTTTAAACAATATTTTGCATAAATTTGTAGAAAGTATATCTACGTTCTTTGACAATAACAATCTACACTATCTTTTGTATACATCACAGCGTAGTATTTCAGTCATTTTGTTTATCCGATGCCAAGTCACAAAATTTTTGATATCGATTCACTGACATGAAACATTAAAAAATATTGAATCGATGGCATGACTATTTTCTTAAATATTACGTTTTTCTTAACCTAAACAGTTTTTGTCTATTTTCTTAAATATTACGTTTTTCTTAACCTAAACAGTTTTTGTCTAATACATTTGTTGGTCTACTTATTCTTATTCACAGCTTTCATAGATCTTTAGAGTATACTTTGCGCAGAAATATTAACTGAAAATAAAAGTAAAGAATCCAATAATCCTAAAATAGACATAGCTCTGCTATAGAAATCACTTACAATGCTGTGCATAAATAAGTTGACAAAAAATACTTCAAAGTGAACAATACTACTCATTGTCATCTAACATTTGTTACTATGAACTTTGCCCAGAATGCGGCGACAAGTCTTGTCTGCTTGAGAAACTCTGACGTAAAGTACCAAATGTGGTATAATGGCTCGAGTTGGTTTGTGAGTTTGTGAGCTTATTACCAAGATCGTCGTACTCGTACCAATTTTGACCGTTATAAAAATAGGCTGTGTAATGACCTACGACATTTTCACCGTATGATATATAATGGACAGCTCCTATGAGTCTGTACGTCTCATTTCCAACTTGTAATTTTGTATCAATTGACTCTAAGGTAAATGGCACTCGTTTTTCGAACCTGAGTCCGATCATACTAACCAAGGACATGTCAATGAGGAAGATGGGACCGAAATTTCTCTTTTCAAGAATAGGTTTGGAGCATTTGGGACACTTACATGTTATGTCACGAAGACCGTCGATCGAAGATTGGAAGCGATTTTCAAGATTGCCAATTGCCGCAGCTGAATCGATTGGTACATGAGTATACGATTTCTTGAAATTGTACCCACAAGAGCAATCTTTACTCATTGAGTAAGAGAAAAGCATTGGGGGAAGCAGATGTTCTGTCAAAACAGCAACATTAGCGGCGAAATCGTATGACTGATAATGTCGAGTTCCAGTTTGTGATTTATATATTGAAAGTTTCGAAAGAATTTCAAATCTTTTAATATAATGCTCACGTAATATCTTCCCGATTTCAATAGATTGACTGCGAACGATCTCAATTCATCGTTCAATGATTCAACTAAATTTTTCAATTCAGCACTTGCTTGCATTCCCTGGAGAAACAAAATGAAAAAAGAGTCGAATGCACAGGTGTTTTTCTGAAACCCTTGCTTTCTTGAAGACAAATGATTCTGACAAATTCATCATAATAGGTATATTCATTGAACTTACGGAAGTTGTCATATCCCACTCCGGAAATGCAGATAAATATGATTTTTTCGATGACTTTGTTTTCAATTTTGTTTTGTCACTTGTTTGTTGCTGAGCGGGTTTAGGAAAATTAATGAAAGTACTGCTATGTGAAGCTACTGTCGCTTTTTGATTGACCATCAAATCAATACTTCCATTACTATCACTTTCAATAGATATCAGAGGCATTGAAAGAATCGAATTGTGCTGTTGCTCTACGCAGCTATTCGAGCCATCAAAACTCGAATAATTTGAGGGAACACCATTTAGAAAAGAAGACATTTGAAGAGGTGAACTATCCAACTTCGAATCTGTGTTCGCTGAATTGCTACCCACTGAACCAGAGTCACTATCAGGCAACTCAGCGGATACATTTTCGAGATTGTTACTAACGCAAGAAACCTCTTCTGAATTTTTCGTCGTGTTGAAAGATACAGAAGAAGGTTGATCATGCGAAATGTCTTCAGCTACTCTGGAAGAATCAGTGACTGAAGAGTTGGATTCTTCAAATGTTGGAGAATGGCCTGTGTTTTTTCCCTTCCAGTTTTCTAATGTAGACAGCGATTTGGCCAAGAAACGATTTTCTGCGTCCACGGACTTTTTCAACTTCTTTTTTGAATTTTCAATTTTTGGAATGTTCGAACCAACTAATTTCAGTTCCCCCTGCAACCCCCTGCAATTTCAATTGTCCATTTAAATTTTTGCTTTTTCAGCAGATTCCTTCATAATCATAACTCATGCTTTCACGGTCAATCGGACGTAAATATAAATATCATACGCACAATTAAGTCATTATCTTGCATTTTTTTCTCCTCGCTTCTACATGTAAATAAATAGTACATTCATGTAACTAGACACTTATATGCATATTATGTAATTGTAGACAGTTTTAAAAATACTTTTAATTGTTTTATGTGCTGACGCATTGCAAAAAAAATCTTGTTTTATCCTTAAAAATATAAACTTCTATAGATAATCTCGATTTGTAGTTAAGAAAGCTTAGTTAGTCTTTGTATAAAAATTAATTTACTTATTCAATACTCTACTTTACCATTTACTCTACATAGAAATATTAAAAACTTTACATAATTAATATGTATTTAAATTTAAAAAATAATTAATCCTAATTTATCCCAAAATTTTATGTATTTACATTATATTTAATAAAAGAAAATTATACGTGTATGTGAGACTGTATGCAATGAAAAAATAGTTAAGAGTTACTCACATTCACTATTGTCCATTATCCATCGTTTCCATGGTTCCTCTTGCAGCTGGGCGTAGACCCAAGACTCCAACCTTCGTCCTTGTCGACGTCTGCTACTGCGTGGCTGCTCTCCAACTCCATATTGTCCATATAGTCATATATTAATATGTTAATATGGGGATTGGTACTTTACCCCAAATTTCCTACGTTTTTTCCAATTCTCCATCGCCATTCTTCCTGTTCTCTACCTCAGAAGTCCAGTTCGTCTCTCTCAGGTCATATAATAGAATAGGTCAATTCACACTTTAAACGTCAATGTTCGCTGTTGATCTCGCCAGTCCACGATGGATGTTCCTTTTGAGGTGCCTTCTGTGGGCCTTCCATAGTGACCACGCCAATCTAAGAATCAGCACAGCTGTAATTATGTAAAGCAGCACCTTCAGCTCCGTATCGGGTTTGACGTCCTTACTCTTGACGATAAAGTTGCTGTTCACTACTCCATTCTCCTGGAGTTCATCCTTGGACGACTTTCCTCCCATACTCGTTCCAAACTGCTAGTTCCCGTGCTCGTCCCTGGTCTTGGATCGCCATATAATAGAATAGGTTGTAGTATTGTGGAGATGAACCTCGCTAGGGGTAGGAATACACTAAGTACTCATAATATGTTTATTTAATCACTATTACGCTAGTAACTAGGTTTTGTGCTTAAAGTAGAACCATCTGCGAGTGCATCTGGATTAAGAATGATATTTAATTAACGAATCAATTAGAAAAATCACGATGCCTTCGTGTATAAGTATATAAACAAATATATTGCCGACTCAGCTTGACCATGACATACGAAAAATATGAATTATTTGACTATGCATTATTGTCAAACAAATCTAGGTCACCTACTAAAATGAAGACAAATGTGTATGTTTTGGTTTTGTTTCTAGTACATTTAAGAATTAAATGAATATGTCTTGATCTCAATATTGGATGTTGATAAACCTTTACACTCTGTTCTCTGATTCAACAAACCCGCCGTCATTTTTTTTCTGTAACACAGTTCTTATTGGTCTGTCATTGATAGCTAAGGTATTCTTAAAAAATGTTTTGCATACTCGAACCTTTTCGCCGGAAATTGTCAGATAAAAAGCATTTTTTAGCTCACGTGGATTGTGTAGTTGCTTATATTGATATTTAGGAGTAATGTTAATCATGCAGTTGGCAATATAGTCCCGTTGACGATTTATACAGCCCATATTCCAATAATTTTCGAAAATGTATTGCCTTTGGTCTAAAGCAGCGGTTCTCAATCTTTTTGTGTCATGTACCATCAAATACTTTTTATTATTTTTGGTACCACCTAACTGAAATACATATCTAACTAGGTAATCTAATTAACTATAATAGTGGTGCTGATTTTGGCTGTTTTTGCGTTTTGTGTACCACCTCAAAAAATGAAATGTACCACCAGTGGTACATGTACCACAGATTGAGAACCGCTGGTCTAAAGTGAACTTCTCAGAACATTTTAATCGGCATTTTTCGCCACAATTTGGGCCCATTTGTCTTGCAGGTATTATCTTCTTTGTTTTGACTACTGATGTATATTCGTTTCCGGTATTTCGAAACATTTTAGCTTGCATTTTTTTGGACACAGCTTGACCTTTACGACAGCGCTTTCTAACAGGAGGCTCTTCTGTTGCAATATTTACAGATTCCACATTAGTCCCAAGAATGTCATTATTTTCTTCGTCCATCACAAAATCAAGATCAGCCACATCATCGTCAGAAGAAAAATCGCTTGCAGTTGATGAAGCTGAAGAACAAGAAATTGGTAAACTCAACGAATTCGCATTTGATTCGCTACACAGGTAAATTTTCATTGTATACCGGGTGTATCAATCAAACTGTGTTTTTTTCTCATAGTTCGCCACACCCTGTAGAATATTCTAGCAATTATAAAATTCTAAAATTAAAACTCAACTATAGCCTCATGTTTTCTTAACATTTTGTTGTTTGATTCACAACCCGATAACCGATAAATAAAAAGCTATGCACTCGTGGGGATTTGACCCGACGTCCCTCTGTTCAGCAACCGCACCTCTTCCCACTAGGCTACATGGTCTTTTTAAATTTCGTTTCTTACTTTAAAGTATTGATAAAAATATGGGTACAATTTATTTCTGACATTAATATTCTATTGTAAATTATGATAACAGGTAATAAGAGGCTAAAATAACTAAGTATACGTATCTTGACATGTTCATTACAGAAAGTAAAATTTTAAAAATGTAATTATAACGTACAGAAAAATAAAGTAGTTTTTAACATACGTTTAATTAATTGGTATATTATTACGAATTTCGTTTTACAATTAAAGTAAAAACATATAGTCCGTTCTTTAACGGTAAAATATTGCAAAACCTCTAAATTTTAAAGAAGATTGACATGAAATTTGGCATACACATCGCTAACAAGTCAAAGAAAAAAGTGATATTGTGCCGATATGTGCTTTTGCCCCAGGGGTGCTTTTCACCTCGTGGGGGTGAAAAAGTATTCGTCCAAAGTAAGTCCGGAAATTGATAAACTGACTAATTTTAAGTAACTTTTGTTCTATAGAGTTTTTTCACTAAGTCAATACTTTTTGAGTTATTTGCCATTGAATATGTTCATTTTTTCAACAAAATAACCACACTTTTAGACGGTTTTTTGCAAATAACTCAAATAGTACGTATTTTGTCGAAAAAACATTCCTGGCAAAAATATAGCCTGTAAAATTTTTTAAAAAATGGTGTATATATCACGTTTCTAGTAGAAAGAAGCAGAGCTATAGCTAACTAAAAATAGGTTCATGTTCGTCAAATTCCAAATGGAATACTTTAACATTTCGGGGAAAACTCATTAAAACTTATTTAAAGTGTTTAAAGAAGCTTCATTTTTGTTTTGTAAAAAAAATTCCTAGCGTGAAAAGTAAACAAGTTACGCTCAAAATAAAGTTAGTCCCCTTTTTTTGGTAAAAAATCGGGAAAATCACTCCTTAATTAGTATCTCAAATGAGCTTAATCGTTACTACTTCACACGTGTAGTTTCTCGTTTCTCGACCCGTGTATGTATTGTTTATATGATCTGTAAGTTTCATCGGTTCAAAGTCCTTATTTTTGAAAGGGCTGTAGTTAAAAGGGGTTGAACGAGTCACTCATCACGAATGTATGCAAATTTAGAAACACCAAATCTCAATCAATTTTTGTCTAACAGAAAAACAAAAAAATACATGATATTCACAAAAGCAATGCAGACTTTTTTGTTTTTCGAGATTTTTGGTATATCTAACAATTTTTAAGTTATTTTGAAAAAAAAGCATATTTTTCAAAATTAAAATTTTTAAAAAATTTACTTAAAACCAATTTTTTTCCAAAATAAGCACTTTGAATCGATGAAACTTACAGATCATATAAACACAACATAAGTAAAATAATTTGTGGAGCGGTAACGATTAATTTCATTTAAGTTGCTAATTAGGGGGTGGTCTTCCCGATTTTTTTTTTGCCAAAACAAAAGCGACCAACTTTATTTTGAGCGTAACTTGCTTAAATTTAATGCTAGAAACTTTTTATAAAAACAGAAGTAAAGCTTGTTTTAAACACTTTTAAAAAGGTATAATGGGTTTTTCCCAAAAAGTGCTTAATTTTTTGGATATTTCACTTCGAAGTATTCTATTTGAAATTTGGTGAATATGAATCTATTTTTGATTGGCTATAACTCTGGTTTTACGAGGTCCAGATACCTAACGCGTACACCGTTTTTTTTTTACTTTTTTACAGGCTGTATTTTTGCTAGGGATGTTTTTTTCGACAAAATACTTACTTTTTGAGTTATTTGCGAAAAACCGTCTAAAAATGTAGTTATTTTGTTGAAAAATGAACATAGTCACTCGCAAATAACTCGAAAAGTGTTGACTTGGCGAAAAAGCTCTATAGAACAAAAGTTACTCAAAATTAGTCAGTTTATCCATTTCCGGACTTATTTTAGACTTATATTTTTTCACCCCCACGAGGGGGTGAAAGTCACCCCCAGGGCAAAAGCACACATCGGCACAATATCACTTTTTTTCTTTGACATGTAAGCTATGCGTATGCCAAATTTCATGTCAATCCAAGCGGTTCTTTAAAATTTACAGCAAAAACCGTGAAAGAATGGACTAATAAGGATTTTTAAAATCAAAATTGCTAACTAGGCCAGATAGAATGGGAAGTCAAGGAATATAAGAACTAAGGGTGACTAGTGTGTTGTTCGGTATAGATAATGTATAAATACATATTTCGAGCTTTTATTTTTATTAAAATTTACAGTATTTTTCATGTACACATCAATCAGGGCACATATGGAGATCATTTGCGCACCAATTTTCGCAGCAGGTATCGTTGTCAGGCAAGGGGGTATCAAATCGCCTGGGGAGTTTTTCTGCATCCCCCCAGTAAAACTATCCATCAACTGATTTATGATATGGTTTACATACCACAAAGCGGTTCGGATTTTTATTTAAACACGAAGTGTGTATATTCCTAAACAGCTTTCTATTCTATTCTATTCTACTCCGTAGTGCTATCTGTTTTTTTACTATTTTCTTATTTTCATGTTCACATGCATCTAATCCTTCGTTTAAATGAATATTAAGGTTTAATCGGTTTTTATTTTGTTTTAGAATACGTTGCCGTTCGTTAACTAGATCTGTAACATTTCCCGACAATTTGGTAATTTACGCTGTTAAATTTTTATTTATTTCTCTTTGTAAACTTATTTCTTCTCCCAAAGTTGTCATAACTCGGTTCCTTTTCACATGTGAGGCTAGTTCTTCGGCCTTAAACATGATTTCATAGGTTTGCGTAGCGTTATGTAGTTGGCGTGTACACCTATTTTGTTCCTCTATATATGACAAATAACTATTTTTATACAGCGAAGCCTGGTACTTTAAAAGCTCCAATTCTTGGAGTTCGATGGACACCACAGCGTTTTTTTATAATCCGTAAAGTTACGAACACTTACGTTACACTCCACGGACAAAACAATTGCTAGCAAAACAGTTATTTCGGTTAAAGAAGGCATGCTCTATGTTTATGCTTTAAAATCAAATAATATTTAATAAACAGAAAGACAGTATTTATACAAAAATATTGCTAGTTAGTGCAAAATACATTTTTAAACAGAATACCATAAATAATTATAATCGTAAATATACACACTAATTAATAGATAAGAATTAATTACCAGATTTTGACAAAAGTATAACGTTAGTAATTAATAGTACAGTAAAACCTCGATATAACTGACTATTTGGGGAACGGGATGTCCGCTAAAGCCGAGAGTCCGTTATATAAAATAGTTTAAAATCAATCAAATTTTTTGAAAATATGTACTGTATTTAGATACAGTGTACAAATCTGTAAGTTAAAAAGAAATCAAGTTTTGTTTGTTCCCTCATAGATGGATCAAGGAATTGTTTTATCTCACTGATCCCCATAGGCTATCAAGTTTTATCTCTAGCTTATCAAGTCTCTGTCTCTATAGGTTAATCTGACTAGCCCCTGCCCCTGTTTGAGTTATCTTCTTTTCTAATGCAGTTGTTTTTAACGAAAGATCGGATACCGTCGCGACAAGTTTTTCAATAGTTTGGGTCAACTTTTTAACTTCTTCGTCAGCAGCTAATTTTGGAGGAATGCTCATCTTTCCTAATTCGTGTCCGATGAAATAGAGCATAAGATCAGAAGAAAAAGCTTCAAAACAACATTAAGGGATTCATAATGGTGATATAGGGGCGGTATATAGGGCAATAAAGTTTTTATGTTCTCTATCTTTTTTTTTTGAAATTTTGACAGACTTCTTGTGTTTACGTGTTAACGAATCGAGCGTTAGCAGTGACGGCCTTCCTTTTTTTTAAATAAATTAACTTCTTGGTATGCACCATAAACAGCGTACTTAACAAAACGAGTATTGGGAGTATTAATGTAACATAAATGAAAACTCCTCTGAAAAATCAAGTTTGTTACCGTCGTCAGTTTTGGTCGATCTTTTGGAATTATTTTGTAGTATACTGATGTGTTTAAAGCCATTTTGTTCCATTATTGTGACCTCAAAAGGATTTTTTATTCGATTTTTTAATAACATCATACCAGTCTGATTGGGAATATATTAATTGAGCATATTTCCGATGGTGTTTTTCTATGAGAGCAAAGTCTCGATCTGATGGTAAGTGCGTGTGGCCACCCAGGAAGTGGTGGGTAATTTTTAAAAATTTCCTTTCTTTAACCATGTGCAACCACAAGGCCATTAACGTCCAATTTTTATTTTGTCCCGGACAGTTGTTAGTGAACAACACCGGTTCATTAATGCTTGACTTATTAGATAAAAACTTTAAAACAGCACTTCCAATTTCATCACTACCTCATTTAGCTGTGTCTTCCGTCCATACAAACATGTGCCCCTTTCCCGAACCACAGTCATGTATACCAACATTATAAAGCCATACTTTTCTGCAGTAAAAAGCTACTGTTATAATCAGTTTCGGTACTGGCAGGGCCTGTTATAAATCAAATGTTAACTAATTTTTTATCATTTGTTTTTGCATCAGCAGTTTCCGTTTTTAGCAAGTCCTGCACTGATTTTGCCCGTGCTTTGTGAACATTTAAATTTGTCTTCAAGGAAGCTGTTAATTCGTCATTACTCTCAACCTTTGCTGCTTCTATTTTAATCATCGTTTCATCACATGTCTTGCATGTGTCGGTTATAATAAGGTTAATATGGTCTTTAACATACTGAATAGCTTCATGACTTATTCTGTTTGGCTTATTATTATGTTTTCCACGACCATCCATTTTGGGCACAGGAGTACCTGAAGCTAATTGAGATACAATATTATTTATGCTATCTCTAGATCACTGCAGACCATGAACGGACATAAATTCGGATTTACATATTTTGATGGTTTCTGTATTGACAGTGATTGTAAAAAAAATCCACATTGTATTTTCTTCCAGACATTGCCCTTTTATACATCCAAATAGGTATGAATTTTGAATATCAAAAGACCTAAGATTCCACAATTGTGTAAAAATAAATTCTCGATTTTCGTTAAGTTTTGTTGCACATTACCTTGAACAAAGGCAATGTAGTCCCAATTTCTCGAGCTTCCATCACTTTGTACTTTCACTATAATATTTCTGTCCCTTATTACGTTTTACTTTTCTTTGGTTTCTTTTGTATTCAGATGATTTTCGTGTTCGCCAACGAGATGATTCTTTCACATTTTCGCCTATTACGTTTTCCAGATTATTGCCTTTGGAAGTGTTCTCACTCGAAACATTTTCCGAATCGTCCTGAAAAAAAAAAGATTATTTTCAATATGCTGTATAATGACAAGCCACACTAAATTCTACACGATAAGGTTAACAAAGAAAAAGTACTACAAACATATCGATACATTTTTGGCAAAGTAACGTAAGTGACATTTTTGGCGAAAATCATGTTTTTCCATTAAACTAACACTATTATTGTTTAGAAGGTACTGCAAAAGTGTAGTTAAGCCTAGAATTACTTTAAACATAATATATGTATATGCTTACTACACTTTGGTAGTGCCTTCTGAACAATAATAGCGTTAGTTTAATGGAAAAACATGATTTTCAAAAATGTCACTTACGTTACTTTGCCAAAAACGTATCGATATCATAAGTAAAAATCATAATAATCACTTATTATAATAATGGTTGTTGCCACTCTTATTATTTTTACAAATTCGCACAATAAAAACAGAAAATGTCGTAAAATAGTTATTAAAATATTTAAAAGGTAGAATATGATAATATGATTGCGGAACTACTTGCCCTTATCTAAAACACGAAATGTCCTCAATCGTTGCATGACTCTTTCCACATGTATCCTTACTCTAGCTCTGTTATAAGTTTTATCAGTTTCTTCCTTGATTAACTCCAGTTTGTCCTTAAAAAATGGTGGCATTACAAGCGCAATTTTCTTTCCACAATCATCAATAACACTTTGGAATTCTGGAAAATCCTTATCCGCTAACATTTTATCACCATGATCTAAAAGATTTATTAGTCCATATGTAACCGTAATATGGGAATCACTTATACGTCCACCATGAGCATCTGATTTAAAAGAAATGAAACCACTGGGAGTTATAGCAAATATAACTCTGAATGTAAATCTATGTTTATATTGTGAGTAACAAAAAACACGATTCTCAAGCGAAGATGGAATTTCTATTCCGAATTTCGTGCAATCAATAATGGCACGAGTATCATCATATTCTGGTTTGAAGCAATCTGGAATTGAGGCTCGTTCTGTTTCCTGGTCTGGCCAAAATACAAAATTCGATGTTCTATATCGATGGCCTAACTGTAATAACCCGTATCTGAAATAAGTGAATTTTACAGGAGAGACAAAATATGATATTAAACAAAAAAATGAATGAACACAAGACTTTTTTCTTGACCTTAAAATGAATAATTTCATTTTTTATTAAATAAAAGATGAAAAGTACATTTTCCAGTATTTTCAGTTTTTTGTGTAGATACGGGGTATTGTCAAAAATGTTGTAACATAAATTTTAGATACGGGTTTTTAGTATTAATTTAACAGGTAGTAAAAACAAAACGAAACTTGGTACAAAACAAGTTTATTAGAAGTTACAAACCTAATATGTTTGTACATATTATGTAAAGTAAAACAGTAAAAAAATATGTAACTAATAAAGGAAAATTATGTTTAATACATATAACTTTCTAAAGACAAATAACTAAACTAAAAACTTTTAAGATATCTACCTAAATCTTGTTATCTTTGGGTAAATTGTTGTAAAACATGTGACAGTCGGTAGGCAAAAGTACCTTAAGGTTTTGCAAATGAGTGTATTTATCACTCTTTATACTTAGTCTTTGGTTGTGTAAGTTACGGTACGGCGACATTTCTAGACCTTTGGGATTGACCCTGTACAGGTAATGGCTTAAAATCATCTTTGAAATTAGTTTTGAACAGAATTTGTTTTTTCTCTGGATCGTAGATTAATACCCTGAGATCTGTGACGGTCGGATTGTTCTTCATCTTTCCAGGTCGAATACTTCTATACGCAAGTTCGCAGAATGCATAAAATTTTTACGATTTTTAAGTTTCATCTCTATTAGATGATACACACTATCACATTCCATCTGGGTGTGACCTTTCTCAAGACATTTCTGAATAATAATTTGGCTACTTTTTCTAGACAGATCTAGAAGCGCGTTGGAAAGTGTAGAGTTTCTGATCTGGTAACAGCACCCATCAGATCAGAGAATAACAGGTAATTTTCGGTCATTATAGTTTTCTTCAATATTGTGTAAAATGATGGAAGCAAAAGTATATGCACACAGATCTCCTTCTGTTTCATCCCACCTAAAATTAGAGGCTTCATGATTTTTTAAGTTATACATAGTGAAGTTTTGAACTGTTAGTTTCTTTTTCTAATTTATGGCACTTGCGTTTAAGATGGGGCAGCTTTTCACAGCTTGAAGGTCCATTGTAACAGTGTAATTTTTGTGGTTAGGTTTTAAATAAAGTATAGTTTTTAAAAAATTTATGAGTAAGCATCTGCGCTTTAAATGGAGCTGGTTTTGTCCGCGCTTCTTCAGTACATGTTATATAATCTTGTGGAAGAAAAATTTTACGATTTTTAAGTTTCATCTCTATTAGATGATGCACACTATTACACTCCATCTGGGTGTGACCTTTCTCAAGATATTTCTGAATAATAATTTGGCTACTTTTTAGAATAGAAATATTTAATAGAAAGATTTAGAAGCGCGTTGGAAAGTGTATAGTTTCTGTTCTGGTAACAGCACCCATCAGACCAGAGAATAACAGGTAATTTTCGGTCATTACAGTTTTCTTCAATATTGTGTACAATGATGGAAGCAAAAGTAGAGGCACACAGATCTCCTTCTGTTTCATCCCACCAATAATTAGAGGCTTCATAATTTTTTAAGTTATACATAGTGAAGTTTTGAACTGTTAGTTTCTTTTTCTAAGTTATGGCACTTGAGTAGTATAGCAGACGGGGTTCAAACCCACTTTGGTAACCTTTCCATCAGGGTCTCCGAAGCTGCTGGACAGAAGAGCCTCCTTTGACCTTGGGGGTGTATAAGAAGTACAAGAAGTGATCGTCAATGACCAGAGGGTTGTAAGAAGTGGTCGCTGATCTCTACATCTCTTCTTCTTTCCCGAAGAATTGTCACCTGCCTCACCTGTATTTTCTTTGTCTTAAATGTCATGAAGTAAAAGAAGCGGTCGGCAATGACCAGAGGGGTGTGTATTTGACCACCTTGTATGTCGAGTGCAAAACTCATCGCTTATCGCTTCATCTCCTCTTCTTTTAGTTAAATTTGTACAGGGTGATGAAATTTGAGACTTTGAAATTGTTTTTGTAGGTGTTGGTGAGTAAAAAAGAACTTGTGTGACTTGTTTTGTCGTATCCAGCCCAGCCTAGCCTAGCGTAGCCAGATAGAAATGTTTTAAATTTGGAACTTAAAGAAAAAACAATGTACCAAATCTAAAAGTTTATTAATACAAGATCACTGTCTCCATATGTCTCTGACACCGTAGCTATAAAAAAATAGGTGTAAGTTAATGGTAAAAAAGAAAAAACAAAAAATTAACTATAAATATTTATTAATTTATAAACAATACAAACTACTTAATTAAAATTAACCCTATGGAGTTCCACCAGCGGAAAAGGCAACTGCCTCTCTCATGTCCCAATTGGAAAGTCCCTATCCTGATGCAATTCAATTATGCGGCGTCGCCCCGGTGGTGGTTGGAATGTGGGAACGACACCTGCATACCTGCTGCGCTCCTCCTCGTCAAATAGGTCAGCGGCAATAACCTGCTGCTGATGGTGGAACTTTAGTACTACATTTTCAAGACCCATTTTGTTCAGTTTCACTGTAGATATAATGCAATTCACACATCGGATTCAATTTATATAGTGTAACTGCATTTTCATTTCAAAAAGGTTAAGTCGTACGTAAATAGATTTTTCATTCTGCAAAATGTAGCTAAATATAATTTTCAAAATCATCTTGTGTTGTTTTACTGATTGATTGACGTCAATATAAGTGATAACTGCCTTTTTACGGGTCAAAAAGGTGAACAACTGATGTAAATAAGTATGCATTCTTCCAGGTTAAAAAGATGAACTTTTATGTAAATAAGTTTTCATTGTTTATAAAATTTACATTTTTACAGGTCAAAAAGGTGAACTATGATGGAAATGAGTTGGTATCAAACTATACATTGTATTTTATTTTTTTATTTGGTTGGTTATACGTAGTATCATTATCGTCACGTCTTGGTTTAGGGGCATTGTTCAATATTTCGTTTACATCAGTTTTTTGTTTAACGATATTTTCATCACTTATTTTTCGTTTTCCTCTTGTGTCTCCTCTTTATAGAGTCTAAAATATCATCTAAAATTTGTTGTTTTGATCTTTTGTGATTTAAAAGCTTTTGTTGTATTTTCTGCTTATTTCTTTGCTTGACATTTTGTGTGCATTTTCTTGATTTTGAAATAGGTTATCCCTGTAGTAATAAAGTACAGTGGTTTATACTTGCAGCTAGTTTTTCTAACATATCTTTAGATTTATTTAATTCTTTAGTACAACTTTTTGTTACAGCTTTATAATTAACATAACTAAGGCCCATACCTAATTTCACTTTTGCTTTCATTGCTCCAGCTACACCAAGTGCTGCCAACTTTTCAGAAAATGCTGTATTTTTTGATCGAAACTGTTCAAGAGCTTTTTCAGCTAGAATCTTATCAGCTTTATGTCGTTTGGATAACTCTTTATTTTGAGAGTATGCAATATCATGTTCACGACACGCTTCATCTAACCCATTTATTCCCCTATCTCCTCTTGCTAATCGTTTATGCAATTTGGTTCCTGGTCCACAAAACCTATATCCACCAGGGATGTGCATCTCAAAAGGTAATTTATTAATGGCAGCGTTTACAATCTTCATCAACGACTTACAAATTAGTAAATAAATAGTCTAAGTGTTTATATATATATATATATTTTTTCTATTCTTTAAACAAATAACCTCACATTTCCCCAAACATAATACTTAGTATATTCTTAGCACCAGATTTCGATTTCAATAATTTTATGTACTCACAATTTATACAATTTAAATTAGGTATGTCAGTATCTCCTCCACACTTTGGACATTTATACTTCACAGGTACAGGCATAATTTTGTTCTACAGGTACAGGCCTCACTCAAATTTTCTTTATTGTTGTTGATTTTAAGAAAAATAGGATACTCTTTTTACAAAAGTACAATCAGGACTGAATTTTTTGTGATCTCTGATTATATTATCATTTGATTCCCATTTGTATATTTCTACACCACATTTGAAACACTTTTATATCTTCTACTTGAAGAAAGTAAAATCCACAAGCAGCTAACTCTATTTCTGATTTCTTCCCCTTTCAATTGTTAAAAGTCGAAAGGCTTGAATAAAAATCCTCCAGGTTAAGCGTGTACACCTCGAGACACATATTAATTACTGACTGACAAAATGTCGCTGAATACGCTTATTATATACACGTACGACAGTAACATGGATATGGTGGAAACGTCTTGGCAAAGGAATTCTTCTGTTTCGTAATTTTCGCAGGTTGTCAAATCTTCTAGAAATGAGTATACAGTTCTGTCTTTGGAAATAATGTTATAAGGTTTTGTAGGTTCAATGTAGGAGTGTAATTTAGGGTTGACACGATGTGGAATTGGCAATGGAATCATTTTAAAAAGTTCATATAATTGGTCAGTTGTTAAAGGAATATTAAACTTGATGAACCATAGTGCCATAGGCGCAGTAACGCTCTACGATTCAGGGTGCTGATCCAGCGCCAACGGAGATTCAAAGATCACGTTCCCTTTCCAACTTTCAGCATCGACCAACCAATTTCCTAGTATCTCTGCAGGCTCAGCAGTAAACGTTAATTGATTCCTTCCGCTATACCAATTAGTCAGATACGGATAACCAATAAAGTACTGATCGGGGAACGCGGGGCCGCGCTTTGCGGGGAGAAGGAACTGGCGCAAAAAAGACCCAGTAACCAACTCCTCGTTCCTCCCAAAAACAAGCTCTCCTCTAGGTACCAAGATTTCAAAAGCGTCCGTCTCTTTCTGCCATGTATAACTCCGCGACTCAGAATAACACATATAAATAGGAAAAGTAGCCAGCTGGTTGTCCTGTCTTAATTCATGTAATCTCGTCCTTAACCTTTTATGACTTATATGGTTCACCAATTCATTTCTCGTCATGTTTATAACATTAAAATTACCATCGACATTATTCGTCGCTATAATTCCCGTACCTCGGGCGTTATCGTACTCGGCTCCCTGAGGAATCATTACCAGTTGGGGGTTAAACACAACTTCCTCAGTCAACCCAAACATCTCTAAATTATTACGGATAATATTTGTCATATCATTGAAAAATACTGCCTCAAAGTCATCAAACATTGGAATGAGCTCATTCTCAACACCAGTGGATTAAACCTCTGAATATCTCCACCCTCAAAACTATAGTCAAATATCTTTTTAGCAATATGATTCGAAATGATCGACTCTACAAGTTTCAAGCATCTTCTGGGAGTATACGCCTCTTGTACTCCATCACCTCTAATCCAATTATTGTTCAAGCAAATAAATAAACTCATAACCCGCTGCAACTCGGCACAGGTTGTACTCTCGGCGATCGGCTGACGCAAAACTCTCTCCTGCTGTGTAAAAAAGATGATTAGTAGATTATTTTTAACAAAAGCTTTGGTTTTAATGATTTTATAATAAAGATATGTGTTTTCGGATGTTAAGGTGATTGGTAAGGTATATCGGATACTAATTTGTTTTAGCTCTTTTTGCAAATCAATAGGAGCTAATATTTTGTAACTAATTATACCGTGACTCACAAGAGTTAGTGAATTTAAATAGGACTCTATTAATTTTTGTGTTTCTGTGGTCATTTCAATTAATAATATGAGATTATTATTCCTATCTAGTTCAATATTTGTTTTCTAATAGTATTTTGAACAAATTTGTTAAATTTTTCAAAATTTTGATTCATTACTTTTATATTATGATGTAGAGAATTTAAGGAGTTATTGAAATTAGTAATTGTGGATGATATGACTCCTATTTGTCGTTTCAATAATAAATCTGTTTCTCTTTGATTATTCATTAAAGCTTTGATATAATCAGAATAGAAATCTGCATCTTTAGTATCGGGGGCGCCGAATAACCATTTAAGGCCGACGCCTATTCCATTAAGAAGCCCACGTTTTCTTCTATTTAGATTTTTATGGGTTATAATATTAAAATTAAAATTTATTTCTTTTAATGAAGATTTTATAAATTTAAGCGTCTCGCTACATTTTGTTCATAAATAATCATGAGAAAAATGAAGACAACGACTTAAGGGGGGTGGGGTATAGTATTTTTGATTATTATTTTCGATTTTTTTTATTGGCTTATTTGATTGTATATATTTTCAAGAGTATACCATTAAAATTTCAAGTTATTCAGAGCAAAATTGACGGAGATATGGATATATACAAAAATTTTCTTAGTATTATATTGACAAAACTACATTTTTTTGAACGCGTTTTCTGAAAAACATGTTTTTTTGAGGCGGTGTACATCATAACTTAAAAAGTAATGCACCGATCTTTCTGAAATTTTGCACACTTCTTTTTTAGATATTTTACTAGGTAGTGACGTCGAGTTTTTGCTTATTTTAATATTTTTTTTGTTTATAATACAATTTTTGTCTTTACCGAACACACTTTTTTTTGTTTTTTTTCCGATTTTTTCACTTAAAGTTATACCATCAATTTAAAAATCAATATAATCATAAAAACTCGACGTCACTACCTCAAAAAACTCTTAAACTAAAATAATCTTTTTGGTTTATATGTTTCAAATGATTCTGTCCGAAGATCTGGTATACACCGCAAATCATCTTCTTTTTTGGATCATCTACTTAAAAATGACGCCACTGCTTCATTTTTTAATATTTTTCAATAAAAATTTAACTGAATAATCTTCAAGTATTGTTTAAGATATCCTTTTACCCATTTAATTTAACCCTACCACTTTCAAGGGAAAACGTTTTAAAATTATGCAAAAAAACGCAGAATGAACTATACCCCCCCCCCCCCCCTTAAAGATTTTTCGTAGAAATTTGAAATAATTGATATGCGTTCTTCAATAAATGTCAAATTTAGTTTATTAAATCAAGTTTATTAAAGTAAGGGCCGGTTGTTCGAACGCTAATCAACAATGATAACTATCAAATATTTAATTACTGTCACCAAAACTGTCAATGTCAACTTTTATTGGGTTGCTGAAAACAATTGATTATAATTATGAGATTAGTTAATCAATTAACATAACAATTATTAACATAATTGATTTAGGGCCGGTTGTTCGAACGCTAATCAACAATGATCATTATCAAATAATTAATTACTGTCAATGTCAACTTTGTTTGGGTTGTTAAAAAGTCTGTGGAGTCTATAATCAATTAATATAACAATAATTATTAACATAATTAATAATAAATCTCATAATTGTAATTAATTATGTTTTCAGCAACCCAAACAAAGTTGACATTGACAGTTTTGGTAACAGTAATTAAATATTTGATAATGATCATTGTTGATTAGCGTTCGAACAACCGGCCCTTAGTAATTTCATAATTGTAATCAATTATGTTTTCAGCAACCCAAACAAAGTAGACATTGACAGTTGGTGACAGTAATTAAATATTTGATAATGATCATTGTTGATTAGCGTTCGAACAACCGGCCCTTAATGTTTTATTACTAATTTTTGCCAGGCCTAAAGAATTATAAAAAAATACCACTTGATTTTGGAATTGTAGTAATAGAAGATTTATTAGGAGCGGAGTGAATTTGAGAAGAAGAAAGAAGAATGGATAGGAGAAGACAGAACAAAATGGTTTTATTCATCATTTTCTTTGTTTTCTTCTTCTTGATTAGAACTAGTATCTCCTAAAAGATAATAAGGTTTTAGTAAATTGAAATGATAAGTTTTCAATTTAGTTTTGAATATTTGTAAGGTGGCTATTTTATTATTATGAATATTAATAATTTTAAAATAATAATAATAATATGTAATACATTTATTATCCACAATAACAGAGTACATGCTTACAATAAATTACATACATTGAGTTAGCGGATAAAAGGCTACAACTGGTTCAGTCGTGGACCAGTTACCCAGTCCACTTCTGTTCTTCCACCAGTGCCTACCATATTAAAACACGTATTTAGTGAAACGAGAGCATAGCTAACAATAAATATAATAATTATTAAAACGATAATTAAAAAGATATTAGGAATTGTGGAAAGGTAGAAGGAAGAAAGGAACAAAGAACGAAGGGACAAAGGAAAGGAGAGTAGTTCGTTTAAAACTTTACGCAAAAGTTGTTCATAAATTTTGTAAATTTAACAGATGCTTCTTATATCGATTTTTAAATGATGATGCTGATGTAGTTAATAAACCTGAATCTAATTTAAATAAGTTGTTAATGCAAACTGCGACATTGTAGGAAAAACCTCTCTGAAATAATACCTTGTTATGTCTAGGAACACGAAGAATAGTATTGCGTCTGATATTTAAATTGTGTATATCCGTTCTGAAGGTTAACCTGTTGTGTAAATAGGGTGGGATTTTTTTTAAATATACCTTATGACATAAACAACTAAAATGTAATTGCCGTCTGTTGTACATATTTAACGAGTTTAATTGTTTGAATTTACTCGAGATCCTGCCAAATTTTCTAATACCGCAAATCAGACGCACACACGAGTTTTGTAGTTTTTGAACCCTTCGTGAATCAGTACTGTCTAAACACGGTCCATATACAACGTCGCAGTGATTAAAGTGTGATAAAACTAATGAATCGCATAAAAGCTTTTTAACGTCCTGTGATAAACAATGTCTTTGTGCATAAATCATTTTTAAAGTTGCATAAGCTGCCTTCAATTTAAGAGATATATGTTCTTTAAACCTTAGTCTCGAATCCAATAAAAGGCCTAAGTTTTTAGAATTTAATTTTATAGGAATATTTGCACCATTGATTTCAAGTGAAACGTTAGACAAAATGGATTCACGTACATTTTCATTGCAAAACAATAATGCTACAGATTTTGATGGATTCATTTTAAGTGCATGGTCAGTAGCCGTCTTCTAAATATTGAACAAATCAGTTTTTAGGCGTTCAACAGCTTCTAATACATTAGAATGTTCAAATGACAAATAAATTTGCGTATCATCCGCGTATAAGTGATGGTTGCAGTAGTTAAGACATGTAGGAAATGTTGATGTATACAAACTAAATAATAATGGACCCAAAATACTTCCCTGAGGTACACCTGACTTTATTTCACTAGACGAGTAAGTCATTTCATCAATCTGAACAATTTGTTTACGCTTATGTAAGTAAGAGGCAAGAAGATTCCTGGAACTGACACTAAATTTATAAAACTGTAATATTGCTAATAATATATCATGATTAATTAAGTCAAACGCTTTAGTAAAGTCTAAAAGAACAAGAAGAGTAACCTTGTTCAAATCTAAAGATATAATAACATCATCAACAACATCAACAAGTGCAGTTGCACACCCATGATTACGTCTAAAACCCGATTGGTTTTCTGGCAAAATTTAAAATGGCAAAAATCTTAAAAAATCTCTAATCTGACTTTCCATAACTCGTTCAAAAATTTTTGAAAATGTAGGTAAAATACTAATTGATCTAAGATCATTGTACTCTTTAGGTGAGGTGATTTTCGGCAAAGGTATAACTTTTGCAAATTTCCAGTCTAAAGGAAAGTAACTTTTCTCAAAGCAAACATTTATTATGTGAGTTAGAATAGGAATAATCACAGGACAGCACAACTGAACAATTGTAATATTTAAGTGGTCATTGCCAAAAGCTTTAGATTTTAACGAAAAAATGATATCCTTAATAAGCTCTTCAGAAACATACGAAAAACTGAAGTTATCATTAATACCCTCTTTTACGTTATGAGCATAATAGTTACGTAATTCTTTACTACCTGGCATTATATTTATATTATTAATAAAAAAATTATTTATATCCTCTACTGATTTTAAATGCCTAGATAATTAATTTTTTTTCTGTTTGGATATATTAAGTTTTTTTAATTCGGCCCATTTTTCCTTTGAGTTCGAATCCTGAAATTTCATATTAAGGTAAGGCTACGGCTCCACGGGCGAGAAATCGACGCTAGCAGTAGCAGTAAAATGAACTTAAGGTTCCGCGGAACGGAATGGGAATAGCCGAACTGAACCGACTACGCACAAGTCCTGTAGTCGGTACAGTTCGGCTATTCCTATTCCGTTCCGCGGAACCTAAGGCTACGGCTCCACGGGCGAGAAATCGACGCTAGCAGTAGCAGTAAAATGAACTTAAGGTTTCGCGGAACGGAATAGGAATAGCCGAACTGTACCTACTACAGGACTTGTGCGTAGTCGGTTCAGTTCGGCTATTCCCATTCCGTTCCGCGGAACCTTACGTTCATTTTACTGCTGCTGCTAGCGTCAATTTCTCGCCCGTGGAGCCGTAGCCTTAAGTTCATTTTACTGCTACTGGTAGCGTCAATTTCTCGCCCGTGGAGCCGTAGCTAAGCCCTTTTTTCCGCTTTAATAACATTAGTTGTATAGTTTCGAAATTGTTTGTAGTACAACCAATGTTCCGGTAATTGTGTTCTTCTAAATCTATTTAATGCATTTGTATCGCTGTAAATAATGCTGTAAAAAGGTCTTTTGTAATCAGGTTTTAATTTTTTATGTTGCGATTTTGATAATGCGTCATAGATTAAGACTAAGTCATTTTCTTTGAAATTATATTCACCAGTATGTGTTTTATCATAATTTTCTTTTGATTGAAATTTGGATTGTAACTGTGCATTGCTACCTATCTCTCTAGTTTTTAATATTTTATTTTAAGTTTTCTTGAAAGGCTTCATAATTTCTCGTTTTAAAGTCTTTTGGGACTTTAGGAATTTGTCCAAATACGAGTTCGTATGGGGTGAATTGTGTACTTTTATGAATGTGAGAATTATGAGCATATATAGCTTGATTTAGGTATGTATCCCAATTTGTACCGTTATCATTGACAGCATTTGAGATAGTCTTTCTGATTGGTCGAATTGGGAAAGGGCACTTCGTTGGATATAGCGGCGATAAAAATGAAGTCCAATCTTGAAAATCAAAATTTTTACTACAATCACTTCAAATGGTGTAGGTTTCAAACGGCAATTTCGCACTTCGTCTCTCCAATCCTCTGGTACCTTAGTGTATGCTTTCTGATTGACAAGGCTCATGTTTCTATCGCATTCAAGATATGAATGCCCTCTAATAGGGAATATTGCTTTCACAATATCAAAACTATTTTTTCTTGTAACTAAGTAATGCAAGAATCGAATGACAGTAAAATTTTTATTTTGTCCTGCACAGGAATCACAAAAAATAGCTAGTTCTTTTACTTCCATGGGCAGAATCTTATAAAAAAAAGTGATTCAGCATGGAACAAACATCGTCAGCTCCTTTCTTAGCAACAGATTCATCGTAGGAATAAAATACAGATTTTGAATCCGACAGAATATGAATGTTGAAACTGATGAAGTTTAGTTGACGTTTATAGTATACGTTTTTATTAATGAAAACAACGGCAACTCTGAAGAAATCAAGATCAGAATAGAAAAAGCTAGAGCTACTTTTACCAAAATGAAAACAGTTTTATGCGGAAGAGAGCTAAGTTTAAATCTTAAAGTCAGTTCTTTTCTATGGAATGGAAGCTTGGACACTGAAAAAGATCGATACAAGGAAAATAGAAGCATTCGAGATGTGGATGTACCGCAGGATACTGAGAATATCGTGGACAGAGAGAGTGACAAACATGGAAGTGTTGCGAAGGATGCAGAAAGAAAAAGAACTTGCGCTTACTATTAAAAAGCGCAAACTGCAATACTTGGGACATATAATGAGGGGACAAAAGTACCAGCTACTACAATTAATTATTCAGGGAAAAATAATATTTAAAAGATCCATTGGCAGAAGAAAACATTCATGGTTGAAGAATTTAAGAGATTGGTACAAGTACAGCAGCTGCCAATTATTTAGATCTACGGTATCAAAAATACGCATAGCCTTGATGATAGCCAAACTTCGGAACGAGGACGGCACCTGAAGAAGAAGAAGATAGTATACGTCGTTGGTTGTAATATTTGGACATGGTAAGTTTTTTTGATAATCCATGCTTATACCATCCATAGTCGACGACTTTGAAGCATGTTTGCGGCAACTTCTTTTTAGACTGTAAAATCGCTCACTTTTTTTTTAGATGTAGATTCCTTTCACGTGTCTTTTTTTCTATATCATTACTTGCTGTTTTCCTAGGTTCAAGGTCCGAAGTAGAATTTAATAATGTAGTTATCGATGACATGTCGGCTTTTAAGGAGTCACACGTGCTACAAGTGTCTTTTCGTGGATATCCGAACGATATATTAAAATTTGACTCAAAAATGTCACGGAAGGATTCGTAGGATATTTTATTGTCAACGTTTGTTTCGGAATACATTTTGTGTAATTTCGCTATGTTTAAGTCTTCAGGTAAGTAAATTTTATTCGAGTCTGCTAAAGATAATGAGATTTGCGTCCTTTTAGACTTTTATTGAACTCCATCACCTTTTGCTTTGTGACTTCAGAAAGTTTGTGAGGTCGCGAATTATGTTTTCATCGCATATCGATAGGTGCTTTCCCATTAAAAAGCAGGGAGTCTCTAACGTATCTAACTCGACGTCCCGTGATTCCATGGAAAGATAAAAAAGCTTTGATACATACCGAAACATCACGAGTAATTCCATCCTCAACTATTCGAACACGATAACTAAAGGGAGCATTATTAAGTCTAGATTCTTCAGCGTTTTTTCTAGGTCGCCTGCGGCTGACAGGAAGAACACTGATTAGACCACTAATGTAAGAGTTTTGTGCATCAGTGTTACCTAATTTATTAAATTCACGAATTATTCTATACCGTTCAGGTTCAGGAACCACAGTAAAACATTTAAAACGTTTACAAAAACAGTCGGGTCTGATGCAACAACTGACTTACCGACACCAACTGATAACAGGGACTGATGCCGTTTTTCCATACACGCGCACGGACTCATGCCATTCTTCCCCTGTATAGTAAATCTTATAACGGTTATTTTAAGGATCTACGCTGTTTTTACAGCTTAACGATATCACTACCTGAAAGTAACCTAACAGTACCACAAAAATCAATGGTGACCTTAGTTTGTTGAAAAAATGGACTAATGCCGTTTTTCCCCTGGACCTTTCATATATCAAAATTTACAATACTTTAAAAAATTTATACTTTACTGCGGGAGCCGTACAAATCCGAACCTTTGTACACGGGCACGCACTGTGGAGGATTTACTTGTAAAATCTTAGGATTCCCATTCGCCGTATTTATGTAGGATAGTGTTTATCAGCTTACTTCATTGTTGTTTAAGAAATCAATTGTGTGAATTACAGCTGCTGATAAACCTATTATTGACTTTGAAAAAGGTAAAAGAGCGTTATGATCGGTAATTTGATAATTACAAAAATAATAGTAAATAATTTGAGATTTTTGGTTTGCATTTTCAAGATTTTGTGTGTGTATCATTTAGCATCAAAATGATTGCAAATGAGGGCCGAAAATTGCAGAACATATTATATCCAGTTTTGCCACTCCTAATAAAAGTCGGAAAAATCTTCAAAAACAAAATTTCAATCAGTTGTATAAGGTCTATTACATCCACAAATTATTAATTTTCAAGAATCTAACAGCAACAGATTAACAGTTACTTCTACAAAATTGCGAATACAGTTCTGAATACACTGTATTGATACACTGCGCGAACCGGATTGATCAGCACAGGCATGAAACAGCCGTACCAGAGACGATACTACTTTTATAACAAGCCGCAGTGAAAAGGTTTTAAAAGATATGTTTCTGAATTAAGACCCATTTGTAATTATTCTGGAAATACGTAATTTTCAATTTCCAAGTTGTTGCCAATTTTCTCTCCAATGTTTTTCCAATAAGCTACGTCCTCAAGCTTTTATTTTTTAGGACGTACACCACCTGTAACTGTAGGTTGGAACATACTTTTAACCTATTTTCCTTTTTTAAATACATACTTATATTCCCCTAGATCACATTTATAAGGCATTTATAGTTACAACTTTGCTTTTTCCACATCTTAATATAAATCTATTTTAAACCTTTAGAAACTTTGTTTTTACTATAAAAAATACTTTCAATATGAAGTTATTACAAACATGACTACTAATTTACAAAACTTTAACTGGTTTTAACATTAACATTCCAAATAATTAACCTTTTACAAATCCTTTTTTTTTGTTGGGCAGTATATGTCAAATTAAAAGTTGACGCACTTAACAAAATTTGACTTTGACAGATGTCATAAGTCACTGCCATTTTATTTTATTTATAAAAAATTCACCATGTTGAAAACAGAATATCTCCATAAAAATACTTAAACTTTTTACCAGTAAACTTTAATGTCCACTTGGAATTTAATCTAAAACAAAATATCTCATAACTTTTAAAACAAAATCCCATCATCACACTTCAAAAACTTTACGGGGGCGGGGGGAAACTTCATCAGACAAAGAGACTTCGGTGTCCTTGACACGAGGTGCAGGGGGGGGGGCAACAGGCACAACTTGGAAACACGAACATATACTGGAAACAAATAAGAGACAACACATCTCATCAGGACATCAGGAACTTCAATAGGGAACAGGAATTCATTACCACACAATGCCGGCTATCAACTACGCAATTCATTTGTACTGCGTCGCACAACCTATACGGAGTACGGGATCTTCACCGTAAAAATCCAAACCATGGGGTGAAATCCTCCACGAGTACTCTCAACGGGCTACATCCCTTCACACAACTTCACATAGCGACAATGCAACACTTAATACCGGCAAAGTAATGGTTTTTGATGAGTTCCACACAGCTGGTTTAACACACCAGCCGAAGGGTATCGTGAGACTGAATTGCGCTTCGCTCTGAAGCCACAGATCAAGAAAAAAACCGCGCAAGTACCGAGCGATTTTGATCCTTAGAGGTGCTTACTTGACAAAAACAGGTTACTTCAGATGGACTAAACCATTTTTTCAAGGGGAGTTGGGGTACTTTCAGATGGGCTAAACCATTTTTTCAAGGGGAGTACTGTACCTTCTCAACATTACGCAATATTTCGCAACTTTTTGAAACCTTCAAACAGGGACGGCTTTAAAATATTTATATGATATACAACTCACAAAATAAATTGGAAAATAGACATTCTTTTTGGGAATTAGGATGTAAAATTAATGAATACTATTAACAAAACATTATAGCGGGAAATCCAACTGCTATATATTTTTTTTTATTATTTTTAATTAACGTGTCTCGACAGCTACTGGTCATTGACACGGGAACAGTTTACATAGTTTACAATATTATAGATACAAATTATACATATACATTCATTATACATACATTATAAATACAAAAATATACATTTGATATGATCAGTTCTTATTAGTGATGGCAAACAATAAAACTTACAGATTAAACACTGTGCACTTGTTAGATTAGATGGAATAAACCTGTTTCTTTTAGGAATTTTAGAACAGTCAAAACCATTTGGAACACTGAGGATGTCTTTTAAATTCCCTTTTAACTTGAACTTGTTTCTAGGGAAATCATACTGACAGCAGTCTGTTACTACATGTTTAATAGAAAGGAGATTATTGCAGAGATGGCATACTGGAGGGTTTTCTGACGCCATAAGGTATCCGTGTGTGAGACGTGTATGCCCTATTCGTAGTCGGCGAATAACTGATTTTTCTTTCCTGTTCATGGAAGACATATTGGGCCGAGATAAGTTAGGTTGAATTTCGTGCAGTTTAGTTTTTGTTCTATTCCATTGGTCTGCCCATGAGCTGAGAATATTTTGTTTAAACAATATTTTAAGGTCCGCGTAGGTTTGGACCTGTTTGAAGGCTGTGTCAGAAGAACATGCTGCCTTAGCGGCCTGGTCTGCTTTTTCGTTTCCCAATATACCAACATGGGATGGAGTCCAAATCATTGTGATTGTTATGTTATTGGAATATAGTTGGTTGCAGATGTTGTGAATTTCCTGGACTAATGGATTTTTTGTGAAGATGCATCTTATCGAATGAATCGAGGAGAGAGAATCTGTACATATGGCGATTTTCTTGCTTTCATTTGAAGTAGGGTAAAGTGAAGTCTTTAGTGCCTAAAGTAGTCCATACAATTCTGCGGTGTAAACACTACAGCTTCTAGGTAGTCGCACAGAGCTTATTGTCGTCGTCGTTGTGGACACAGCGCAGCCACAACAGTCTTCATTCTTGGACGCATCGGTGTATAATATTTCATCAAATTGTGTTGAGTTGAGGATGTTTTGAAAGGATTTTCTGAGGAGTGAGTTTGGGGTTTCTGTTTTATCGAATCTGCATAAATCGGTATTGAGTACTGGAAGATTGTGTAGCCAAGGGGCTGTATTAGGAGTACAAATAGCAGTAGTACGTGAAAGGTTGATAGAATTCAATAAAGGAGATAATATTTGTGGTAACGTGAGAGTGTGATTGGATGCATTTTCTGTGGGAGGCTCTATAGATTTGATTAGATTTATTACCGGGTTACTTGGATTTTCTGATATTCTTGCAAAGTATGTAAGTAGAAGTTGTTGCCTTCTTAGGTGGAGTGGTGGCTCTGAAGCTTCTACACAGACACTTTCAGCGGGGCTGGATTTAAAAGCACCAAGACATAGTCGTAGTGATGTATTTTGAATTGGGTTTAGAGACTTTAGTGAGGAGCTACTGGATGTCATATAAAGAATACTACCGTAGTCTAGCTTAGAGAAGCTTCTTACTTAAGAGAAGCTCGAAAGAGATTTAAGTAAATTGATTCTTTGGGCACAGTTTCCTTTAAGTTTCTGAATATGCTGTCTCCAAGTGAGCTTTTTGTCAAAGGTGACGCCCAGAAGTGTCAAATAGTTAACTGTTTCTAAACGAAGTCCGTTTAGACTTATAGAGGGTGAATTTGGTCTATACTTTTTGGAAAAGTGGATAACTTTGGATTTAGGAGCTGAGAAAACAAATCCAGCACGCGCAGACCAGATGTCTATTTTATTTATTGTATTTTGTAGCAAAGCGCTGGTGGTAGCTGAGACTCTGCCTTGGCAGTATAATATAATGTCATCGGCATATATCGAGTATCTGATTGGTGGTTCAATATATGAGTGAAAGTCGTTCATACTAAGTATAAATAAGGTAGTACTTAAGACAGAACCCTGGGGTAAACCGTTGTCTAGTGCGTGTGGTTTTGATATTTTTCCATTTGTTAATACTCTAAAAGATCGATTTGTTAAGAAGTTTTTTACAAATAGATAAATGTTACCAGTTAGATTGTATTCTTCTAATTTTTTGAGGATTAGAGGTCTTTGTACACTGTCGAAGGCACTTTGAATATCTAGAGTTACTGCTATGACTTCGTTTCTCTTCGAAAATGCGTCAACAATTTCGGTGTGTAGTGTGACCAAGTTGTCCATTGTACTTCTGTTTGACCTGAAGCCTGTTTGGAAAGGGTCAAGAAAATTATTTCTTTCTAGATGCCATAGCAGGCGTTTATTGACCATCTTTTCCAACAGTTTGCATAATGAACAAGTGAGAGAGATTGGTCTATATGACTGTAGAAGATTTGGAGATGAGTCATTCTTTCTGATAGGGATTGTAGTGGCTTGTCGCCATAACGTTGGGAATTGTTTTTGAGACCAAATCTTATTATATAACTTTAGTAGTTTGAAATGTGTATCTGGATGAAGATTTTTTAAGAATATTGATGGTATATCATCTGGACCAGCAGCTGAGTTTTTTAGTGAGGAGATGGCTTCGTTTAATTCTAGGAGATTAAAAGGAAGATTAATAGGACTACTGCTAAGCAACATTTTGGGAACGGAAATATTGATATCTGAGTTATTGGAACGATTGGAAATATTTGATTTTTCTGAAAAGTGTGAGGCAAAGATGTCTGCAATATGTTGATCATCGGTAATTGTTTGATTTTGCAGAGAGATGGCAGAAATTTTGCTGGACGTATTATTACCTTTCATACGTCTTATCTTTGACCACATTTGCGAGGGTGAGGTGTCTGTTGTGATTGAGCTAACGTACTGGTTCCATGAGGCTTTCTTACTTTCTTTTAAAATGCGCCTGGAATTGGCCCTAAGTTTTTTGAAATTTATTAGGTCTGTAATCATACGAGTCTTCTGGTATTTATTTAATGCTTTTTTTGCATTGTTTGACTGCTATTTTGCATGATTCACTCCACCAGGGAACATGTTTCCTGGAAGGATCAATCACGCATTTACCGATACATTCCTCAGCAGCTTCAGTTAAACAGTTATTTAATAGTCTTACATCTGTATCTGTATCATCGTTTAAGTGCAGTTCATCAGTTTTTTCCTTAACTGTGGTTCTGAAAAGTTCCCAGTTTGCTTGAGCGATTTTCCATTTTGTTATAGTTCTAGAAGGTATTTTTGACTTGTCGGAGATATGAATAGGAAAATGATTACTATCAAAGAGACTGTTTAATGTGTACCACGAAAGTAAAGGAAATATTCCGGGATTACAGAAAGATAAATCTATGGAAGAGAAATTACCAGTTTGTAAGTGAAAGTATGTACTACTTCCTGAATTTAGTAGGTTTATATTTGTATTATTTAAAAAAATTTCAATGATTTTACCTCTACCAAATGTGTTTTCGGAGCCCCACATATTATTGTGTGCATTAAAGTCACCCACTAAAATAAAGGGTGTAGGGAGCTGAGAAGTTAAATTTTCAAGATCGAAACTTGTTATAGTACGGCTTGGGGGAATGTATATACAACAAATGGTAATTTTGTAAGGACACCAAGCTGTAACGGCTGTAGCTTCGAGGTTTGTGTTTAGTGGAAATTCTTTATGGAAAATGTCATCGGAAACAAAAATTGATGCTCCTCCACTGGCTCGGATTTGAGTAGTTCGAATGTAGTGGTAACCAGTGAAACGTTTAAGTTTTCCGTAATATTTATCGCTAAAATTTGTT
Source organism: Diabrotica virgifera virgifera (assembly GCF_917563875.1). NCBI lineage: Eukaryota > Metazoa > Arthropoda > Insecta > Coleoptera > Chrysomelidae > Diabrotica > Diabrotica virgifera. The sequence goes on from NC_065451.1 coordinate 77,460,194, forward strand.
TCTTGTAGGCAAAGGAAGTCGGGAGAAAACTAAGAAATAAGCTGTTCAAGGCGTGGACGACGAGGATTAAATCCATCACAGTTCCATTGTATCAATGTGAAGACAGAAATTAATAGGTAGAGTGTTTGGATTTTTGCGAACTTTGTGAACTATCGGACAAGTAATCTTTATCAGACACATCCTGGAGATTATCTTGACTGTCTATACTTTCAGAATCATCTGTTGCGGGATTTATTTTAGATTTAATTTTTTTTATTAAGCGTGTAATTCTGACTTTTGGGGATCTTTTTTTTTTAAGTTGGGTTTATTGATTGCAAAGTTAAAATGAGGGATTTAATATCTGTTGTGAATCTTAATGCTTCTGAGACAGGGTCACAGCTACCATAAGCGTTCTCGATAAAGGCAATTATATTATCAGGAGAGACTACAAACGCCTCCGGATTTTTTCTATAGGCTTCCTGAATTACTTGCTTAGAGACAATGGGGTCGACAGAAAAACTACGTTTTAGTTTCTTTTTTGTATTGGAAGAGTTAGAGGAACTAGGAACTGTTTGATTGGGAGGAAGCATGGCTTCTTCTGTTGCAGGGTTTTCCCCAGATTGGATGTTTTGATCTTTTACGGATGATACAGAAGAGCGTGGCCTCTTCTGTGAAAGTGGAGATTTTAAACATGGTTTATCTGACTGTTCAAATATTGGTTCATTTTCGTAATTTTCTGTGGATGAAGAGAGATGTGGTAAATTGGTTTGAGGGGAACACATTTCAGTATGGGAGAAAAGTTGTGTATTCTGTTGCTGTGGCGTAGATTCGGTGGTGGTGGTTAGGTCATAAGAGATAGTAGAGTTTTGAGATAACACATTGTCTGTCACAAGTTGTGTATGCTGTTGCTGTGGCGTTGATTCGGTAGTGGGAGTTGGGTCATGAGAAAGAGTAGAATTTTGTGATAACACATTGTCAGATGAAGTATTGGGGCAATTTGACGCAACGTGTCCAGCCTGTTTGCATACGAAACATTCCACCTTGTCCGTTGAAAGAAAAATTCTATTATCATTGCATTCAAAAGAAATTAACAAGGAGGTGTGAAGCTCGAAATTATCAGAGGGTGAAAAGACATACACTTGGCGGCGGAAACTGAGGAAGTGGGAATATTCATCACCTGGAATTCCTGCTCTAAGGAAAGACACTGGGGAGGCTATTTGAAGACCAAGACTCTTGATTGCATTTTCTGCAAGTTGGTGGGGAATATAAGGAGAGATATTCGAGATCAATATTCTTTTTGTCGGGGAGACAAGTTTTCTAATACTTAAAATTAGGGATCCGATTTGGATAGTTGGGTGGGACTTCAGAAGTTGATCAACGAGATTTGGGTTGGCTAGATATATGCAGATTCTATTATTGGAGATTCTGGAAGCAAAGGAAATATTTTTTGGTCCGATGACATCACCAATAGCTTTAACGTAATCTAGAAGTTTAAGGTTTTCTTCTGCGTGAAGGACTATGGCTTGCTCTTTTTTTGGTAGGGATGGTGGTTTCGGCGAAGATTTTGCAGCGTTTACGTACGAAATTGATGTAGTAGCTTGAGTATTTGTAGCACTTTGAAGGGCCATGGTTGAGGTAGAAACTGTAGGATTACTGTGTATGTTTGTACTTGTCATGCAGATACAGACAATAGCTTCGTGTTATATTTTTTCTTTAAATGGTTCTGGTATCAGAATTGCGTTCAAAGCCATTATGCTGGATGGTCAGCAAGAACCAGCAAACTGGTGAAACCAGCCGCTGGTATGCACTTTTTATAAATTAAATACAATTTATAATGGTTTAATAATATAAAGAAAGCAATACGTACAAATTTTGTCCAGAAATCACTTTTTAAAATACACTATTAAATCGAAATCAAATACACTAATTACTACTGATAAGGTAAACTAGATTTTAATTATACTTGGCACAGGTCTTACTCGTATGAATGCTAGAACAAGACTCCCCTGCTATATTTTAAGTTCATTATTTTTTCAACTTTTATCTTTTCTGTTAGCTGAAGGCACGTAGAACAATTAGCATATCATGCTAATTGTTGCAGACAAGGGAAAAATATTTTTGATATACTTGTTCTATGTATTCTGAACAAAGCACCCATTGCTACAAATGTCAATCCAGTTTTCAATTTCATCAATAAGATGAAAAGTCTATTTTCTCTTAAAATCACAATTTTATCTGAAAATTCCATTTTTTGCAACAATAAATTGTAGTTGTGAAATGAAACACCAGTAGGTCCAAGAACTATTAATTTTTTATTGATGAGTGACCATTAAAACATTTGTTTTTTTTGTAAGATGATCCTCCTCAATTATAGGTTCGTTTGATCCAACAGCCACATCAGCGTATGTTTTATGCTCAGTTCCACACATTTTGTTCTTCAAGCTTTTATACTTTCTTGCTGTCACTAAATCAATCTCCCCGCTAATGTCAGTTTGTATTTCAACATCAACAGAATCTTTATAAACATACTTGATACAAACAAATGATTCTTTCTAAGGTTTTGGTGAACCATCATCATCCTCCCAACAGTCTTATCAGCACTAAAATCAACTACAGAATCATTGAATGACTCAATTTCACATGCATTATCTGCTGTATACTCTTCTGTTTGTACCGATATTTCATTTGATAAAGAATTTGCTATTTCACAATCTTTGGTTGGCCCTAATATTTCACCTGTGGAGTTTCTTGAATCCTTCGCTTCATAAATCTGGAATGTCTGTAAAGAATAATAAAATATAATACTAATAAGTATTCATTTTTATAGTCTAGGTACCTGTCAATTTTATGTCCATCTGTTGCTTTTAGAGTTTTTGAACCAAATAAAGAAGGGTTCAACTTGGGCTCATTTGTGTATCAGATTTTTTACCTCCCAAGAAAGTGATCACTGCAAATTAAATGATTACTTTCTGGAGTCCATAATGATCCATCCTCGCTACAAAATCAATTATTTTTTTATTTTACACTAGAAATATCATGGTTGTTTGTATTATAGGTTATGTTTACATTGTTTACTTACTTTTTCTTATTGATAGCAATAATCCATTTTTCTCTTTGAACTATTTTATGTTTGGCAACAGGAGATGTTACAATCACTGTTAAATCCAGTATTTTTACTTATTTTGCTGACTGAGGGCCTACTACACAATAATTTCTATTGTTTTCTTTATTTGAGAAGGTTGGATTGAGTTCCCCAAATTCCTTCCCTAATATCCCCTCCCACCCACCAACCCGTCTGGCCAGCGTGGTGGGTTATGGCCAAAACCTCCACAAATCAAAAATGTCGGTTTCAACAGATATACGGAAGATACCCCAGGTGGGTAGGAAGTTTATTCCACAGTCCCACACCGAAATAACGGTCTGCCTCGAGGATTCTGGGGGAGGCAAGTCGACATTGAAAAAGAAGAACAACAAACAACTCCATATAGCAACTTACAACATCCGTTCCATGGCAAAAGACGAAAAACTCTACGAACTAGAAGAGGAATTAGGGAATATGAATTGGGATATAATGGGACTATCAGAAGTTAAAAGAAGAGGTGAAGGGTATGTGGACTTACATTCAGGCAACAGGCTCTATTATAAAGGCAATGAAGACTATACATACGGTGGAGTAGGTTTCTTAATCAACAAGAAGAGAAAGTCACAAATTCAAATAATTGACAGCATCTCAGACAGGGTTACATACATGATTTTAAAACTAAATCCAAAAACCAAATTAAAGATTGTGCAAGTTTATGCTCCAACTGAAAAGGCAACTGATGAAGAAATAAATACTTTTTACGAAGATCTTAAAAAAGCTATAGACACCAACAGAGAATCCAAAATAATAATAATGGGAGATTTTAACGCCAAAATTGGAAGTAAGATTGAAGACTCTGAAAGCAAGATTGGAAATTTTGGATTCGGCACAAGAAACACAAGGGGAGAAAAACTTATGGAATTTCTGGAACAAGAAAACATGTATATTATGAATACCTTCTACAAAAAGAAACCTAACAGAAAGTGGACATGGGTTGCACCTAACGGAACCACCAAAAATGAAATAGACTATTTTCTCTCAAACAACAAAAGAATATTCGAAGACGTAACAACAATAAACAACGTAACAACGGGTAGTGACCATCGTATAGTTAGAGCAAAAATAAATATTAACATGAAAGAAGAGAGGAAAAGAATATTTAAAAAAACAACGCGAATAGATGCCTTTAAAGTAAAAACAAATGAAGAGCAATTCCGAGAGGTCTTAGCGGATAAGTTCAAATATGATCCTTCACATAATCAAGATGAAATTGACGAAATTAACAAAAACATCAATAAGAACCTTCTCGAAGCCGGACTACAGGTCGCAAAGAAAACAAGTACTAAAGAAGACAAAATAAGCAACGAAACTAAACAACTGATGACGGAAAGACGACAACTACTAACGCAAAACAAACGCCATACTCAAGAATACATAGAACTTAATAAAACAATTAGAAAAGAACTAAAACGCGACTTACAAAAATGGAACGAGAACTTAATAGAGCGAGTCATTGAAAACAACAGAGGCTTAAAATTCTAAGACCCGCATTGGGTGTTCAAAAAATCATTAAAATTAAAGACGCCAATAGTAAGGAAGAGAAGGACAAATATAAAATAACAAAAATAGTCGAAGACTTCTACAAAAGCTTGTACAGCTCGCAAAGCCAGCCTAATGAATCAACAAAGGAGAACGTCAAAAGAAAAATAAAAAACGTGGGATCAGAAGTACTACCAAATATAAAGGGATTCGAAATAGAAAGAGCTTTAAAAGAACTAAAAAATAATAAAGCTCCAGGACAGGACGGTATAATTGCCGAGCTCTTGAAAACAAGCAAGACAGTAACAATCCCTATACTAACAGAGCTATTTAATAAATGTCTCCATAATAGCAAGATCCCTAAAGACTGGAACGAAAGTCTAGTAATACTTTTACACAAAAAAGGGGACAAATGTGACCTACAGAATTACAGACCGATATCGTTGCTCAGTCAAGTATACAAACTATTCATGAGAATTATTAACAACCGGTTGACCTACAAAATGGACAATTACCAACCAGTGGAACAGGCTGGCTTCCGCAAAGGATATAGTACATCAGACCATCTGCTGACAATGAGAACATTGATAGAGAAGGCAAATGAATACCAACTACCCGTATTTCTTGCCTTCGTAGACTATGAAAAGGCGTTTGATAGTATCGAGATGTGGGCCATAGAACAAGCTATTAATAATTGTAGAATAGATTCGAGATATAGACAACTAATACATAATATATATGAAAATGCAACTATGATAGTACAACTAGACGAAAATACAAATCCCATCCCTATTAAGAGAGGCGTGAGACAAGGAGACGTAATATCGCCAAAGCTTTTCAACCTAGCACTAGAAGACGTCTTCAAAACGACAAATTGGTCAACCTATGGCATTAACGTTAATGGCAAGAAGCTAAATCACCTCAGATTCGCTGACGACATTGTGATTATAGCGAGCTCATTCGAGGAACTGCAAATTATGATAGAGGAACTCGCAGGCAGCTCCCAATACGTCGGTCTAAAAATGAACATGAAGAAAACAAAAATAATGATAAACACAGATGACCCCAGACGCATAACTATAAATGGCAGTGAGATAGAAAAAGTCCAGGAATATATCTACCTAGGCCAAATCCTGAAACTTGACAAAGAAAACCAAAGTGCGGAAATTAATAGGAGAGCAAGACTAGCATGGGCAGGATTTGGAAAACTTGGTTGGATACTTAAGAACCGCAAAATACATCAATATTTGAGGACCAAAGTGTTCAACCAGTGCATCCTTCCTATCATGACATATGGGTGTCAAACCTGGACCCTAACCAAGGCAAATATGAATAAACTAGCTACAACAGAAAGAGCTATGGAAAGAGCAATGTTAGGTATACGACTGTCAGATAAAAAGAGGAGCGACTGGGTAAGATCAAAAACAAAAGTCGAGGACATAACAACAAAAGTTGCCAAACTTAAATGGAGCTTTGCAGGCCACACTGTTAGACAAAAAGACCAACGTTGGAATGCCACGATACAACATTGGAGACCTTACCAAAGTAAACGACCGAGAGGAAGACCACAGATGAGATGGGTTGATGATATTAAAAGAGTAGCCGGAACGAATTGGAAATATGTTGCTCAGGATAGAGACCGATGGAAGGAGTTGGGAGAGGCCTATGTCCAAACGTGGACGATAGAAGGCTAAGAAGAAGAAGAAGAAGGATTGAGTTCCTCCAAGTCCTCATCATCAGACATGGGCATAGGGGCGTTCGGGGATGGGACGGGGTCTAGAGTAGTAGCTGTAACAGCCACTATCTCTGACTCGTCTGAGGTTTCTGGAAACTTAAGGGTGTCTACGAAATTATGAGAGGAGAGCTCGGGGGACTTATTACGGTCCAACGACAATACGATTTACTACTTAGGGAGACTAAGTAGTAAATCGTCTAGTAGCGGCAAATCCTCTGCTTTGTAATTTTTTCAAATGGTTTGCCAGTTTGCTTTCATTTTCTATACCAAGTAAAGGTAGAAACCTCTCGTTAGCAGTTCTGTGTATTTTTGTTCACTATCAGTAATTAGTTTTATGAAAGAGGTATAAACTCCTTCACGAGATACGATGCGCCAGAGTCGGACCACTGGGACATCCATCTCGGTGAGGATGGTTTTCACTTCATCATCAGAATAATTGTTGGCAATGCCTTTCAAGACGATCATGTAAGTAGGTTTGTGGGTTGTTTGGGGACGGTTAGGTTGTCTATGTTCAAAAGTGCCACTAAGCAGGAGGTTTAAGTGCAATTTGGCAATCCTTTTTCCAGTCATACACCGTCACATCCTGACCCAAGATATAGAGCGTTCCATGGTCTTTAAAAATTTCAATTAACTCTTCTGGAGAAACGCTGGTGTCTTTTTTTTTTTAATTTTTTCATTCTTTGCAAATACTCTGGAGGAATAAATGAATGTCCAGAAACAGGGAATATAATCTCCAAGTGTTTTAATGAAGGTGCATCTACAATAAGCTATTTAGTGCACATAGTTATCATGACCCATCAGCAAAATTGTACGTATATATCTGCCGGCTGTAATAAACAGACTGATCAGGAATCTTCGATATAGCCTGATTCTTTTGACGGTCAAAAAGCTTTTGCTCGTAACGTATGTATGCGTTTTTCGGGTAATAATGTATTTTTTGAAGCGTTTTACATGTCTGCTCTAATGGGATCAGGGATAGAACTAACTACATAGATACTGGGGGGTCGAAATGGGGCTAGTAGAAGGAACAGACACAAAGCCTCTTTGCGAGACGGCAGCTCATTGGTTGTGCGCTGGCTAGGTCGCAGATTCGTTAGGGAGGTGAAGGGGTGTTAAGAGAAGACTAACTACCATAACAAAATACAAAAGGGTACTTACTCAGACTAGAGGATTTTTCTACTATTTAAAAAAGGACGCCGTTCGAAATAAATCCTCTGGTTCACATATGGGTACTTACTGGACATATGGGCTACCGATTCGGGGGACATTCCTCTTAGATTCCTCTGTTGGGTCAAATTGGGCAATCTTTATCATCATTCTATGATTCTATGGCTTCTATGCCATTGTTATTTCTTCTACACTAAAACTTACACAGTTGCATTAGACACCTGGTTAATATTTTTCCACAGGGGTTAGAGAAAATAAATAAAAAAGTACACTTTACTATGCTTATTTTAAACCTTTAGAAACTTTGTTTTTACTATAAAAAATACTTTCAATATGAAGTTATTACAAACATGACTACTAATTTACAAAACTTTAACTGGTTTTAACATTAACATTCCAAATAATTAACCTTTTACAAATCCTTTTTTTTTGTTGGGCAGTATATGTCAAATTAAAATTTGACGCACTTAACAAAATTTGACTTTGACAGATGTCATAAGTCACTGCCATTTTATTTTATTTATAAAAAATTCACCATGTTCAAAACAGAATATCTCCATAAAAATACTTAAACTTTTTACCAGTAAACTTTAATGTCCACTTGGAATTTAATCTAAAACAAAATATCTCATACCTTTTAAAACAAAATCCCATCATCACACTTCAAAAACTTTACGGGGCGGGGGGAAACTTCATCAGACAAAGAGACTTCGCACAGTGTTCAAAATTGGTCAAAACGTGATCGAAACTAAATTTGTTTAAACTGTAAAAGTGATCCGGCTGAAAACTTGGAATATTTGAGGTATTATACCGTATAACGAGTATATTATAACAGGGGTCGTTTTTTTTTTTAGTTTTCATCCCTTCATTAGGGGGTGAATTACTTAAAAAATATCGTTATACAGGGTGTTTCATTAAGAATGTCCAATTTGATTTGTAGATTCTAGACCTCAAAATATTAGGATTTAACCCAAATCACTTAAATAAAATGTGGCTCGTTACAGAGTTACAGGGTGTTTTATTTAAAAATTTAAAAAATATTTTTGCTCATTGGTTTAAAACTATTTGACGTATCCTTTTCATACTTGGCAAAAAGTGTGGGTACTGTACACCCTATAAAATTATGTTAAACAATCGTTTCTGCCTATTACCAGAGGCGTACGACAGGGGACAGTGAATGGTTGAGCCTTCCCAAATTCTACGCTACTGGCGGAAATGCCATTTTAGCACAATTTTTCGATTCTACAATACCATCTATGTAAATAACATACACTTCATTCGCAACGATAAAGTCATCAGTTTTCGAGATATTTGAAGTTAAACATGTAACGGCACAGATATTTAATTAATGTATTGTGCCGCTTTGTTGTACATGCTACATATTGTTGTACATGCTATGGCATGCTGGACGAGCCATACAGCCTGTAGTCACTACCCCGATGTATGAGCGGGAACACAATATGCATAAATACTCATACGCTCATGAATCGCACCTGGCGAGTCATGAGGGCCTTCACATTTCACTCTTCTTCAACTGGTCTTAAGTGAAATGTTCTTTGATCTATCCTATCAGCCTCCCTTGGCTAACTCTTGTTTTCTTCCGACCCCGAATGGCTATTAGGTTTCCGAGGGCAGACGGGTCACTATTTTATTCACACTATCTATTATTTCCTCTTAAACTCGCCAACACGCATGGCAAGCGCGGCGTTTTAAATTGCCATTTTCCCTCGAAAAATGAAATGTCAGATAATAAAGGAAGATTACCCCAGGTGAGTAGGGTTCAAAACCCAGAGTCTCACACTGATCTATCAGTCTGTCCCACGGATTCTGGGGGGGGGGGGGGACAAAGTTCTGACACAACCTGAGAAAAACACAAAGCGATTTACGATGAAAGTTGCAACGCTTAACGTTAGATCCCTGATGTCGGAAGACAGATTACTGGAATTAGAAAACGAACTACAGAACATTAAATGGGACGTAGTCGGACTCAGTGAGGTAAGAAGACGAGGAGAGTCTCTCGAAACACTAAACTCTGGTCACCTACTTTACTATATGGGAAGTGAACACATCTCTGTAGGAGGAGTAGGCATCATAATACACAAGAAACTCTCCAAAAATGTGGTGATAGTAAAAGCAATATCTGAGAGAGTAATTTATATAAATATACAGTTAAATAAAAAATGTACTGTTAAGTTCATACAAGTCTATGCACCAACATCAACCCATCGTGACGAAGAGGTAGAACAATTTTACGAAGATATATTAGAAGCCATAAGAGAGAATAATGCCCACTACACTGTCATGGGTGGTGATTTCAACGCAAAAATGGGAACACAGTTAGATGCATCGGAAATATCTCTGGGAAATTTCGGAAGTCCGGGTAGAAATGAGAGAGGTGAAATGCTTTTGTCATTTCTACTAGAGAATAATCTTTATCAAATGAATAGCTTTTTCTACAAAAAGCTACACAGACGCTGGACATGGAGGAGCCCAGACGGCAATACCCGCAACGAAATAGATTATTTTATTACAGATTCTTCTTCTTCAGGTGCCATCTCCGCTACGGAGGTTGGCAATCATCATAGCTATTTTAATTTTTGAGGCAGTAGCTCTAAATAGTTGTTTTGAGCTGCATCCAAACCATTCTCTCAGGTTCTTCAGCCATGAAATTCGTCTTCTGCCGATGCTTCTTCTGCCATCTATCTTTCCCTGCATTATGAGTCGCAGGATGCCATACTTCTCGCCCCGCATCACATGTCCGAGGTACTGTAGTTTTCTTTCTTTAATTGTCAGTTCAACTTCCTTCTCTTTACCTATTCTTCTCAGTACTTCATTGTTCGTAACTCTATCTACCCAGGAAACCCTCATAATTCTTCTGTACGTCCACATTTCAAAGGCGTTAAGTCGTCTCATTGTCTCTACATTTAACGTCCATGATTCCAGTCCATAGTATAGTACACTATATACGTAGCATTTTGTTAGGCGTACTTTAAGAGCTAATGTTAAATCTTTACTACATAGGACCTTTTTCATTTTCATAAAATTAGAACGTGCTTTCTCGATTCTGACTTTGATTTCTGCAGTGTAGTCATTATTTTCGGTTATAAGTGTCCCTAGGTAAGTGTACTTTTTTACTCTTTCGATCTGCTGGCCCTCTACTATCAAGATTTCGTTAGTATTATGGTTGTTTTTACTAATTTTCATAAACTTTGTCTTTTTGATATTGAGAGAGAGTCCGTACTCCCTACTACACCTTACTATTTTACTCATGAGTATTTGCAGGTCTTGTAAATTATCGGCTATTATTACTGTATCATCTGCATATCTGATGTTGTTAACTAAGACTCCATTTACTCTTATGCCGACTGTTTCATCTTCCAGAGTTTCTCGCATTACCTCTTCAGAATAAGCGTTAAATAATAGAGGTGATAGTATGCAGCCTTGCCTGACTCCTCTTTTTATTTCCATTTCTTCAGATGTTTCTGTTTCAATTCTTACTATTGCTCGCTGATTGTAATAGAGATGTGTTATTAGTCTTAAATCTCTTTCATCTAGGTTTTTAGTTTTTAGAATTTCCATGAGTTTCCATTATTACAGATAAAAAATTTATATTTAGAGATGTGACCGTTCTTAATAGATTCTCGACAAACACTGACCATAGGATGGTTAGAGCTACCATTGAGATACCAACTCATTTAGATAGAAGCCATATATTAAAAAAGAAATACTTTCACTGGACACGCCCACAAGACGAAACAGCATTTGGAGACTACATTAATAACACTCTTGATCACACCATAATATCAAACGATGTCGATGAGTTGAACAAACAAATAGTTGATACACTTAAACTGGCACAAGCACGTTTTTGCCCAAAGACCAAACGAGATGAAAAGATCACTTTAGAAACACAACACAAAATAACAGAAAGAAGGCAGTTAAAAAGTGAAAGGGACATTGATCCACAAACCATTAGGGCACTCAATAAAGACATATCGAAAGCTGTGAGAAGAGATATTAGGAAATTTAAACATGAAAAAATAGTACAGACTATAGAGCAAAACCGGAGCATGAAGGTAATGAGACGAAAAATGACGACAAGTAGAAAAGAAATTTTCCAGCTTAGGGATAAAAATGGTGAGATAACAACAGACAGACAGAAAATACTAGGAATAGTCGAAGAGTTCTACACTATATTATACACAAACCAAGTTAACAATGTCATAAATCCAGAAAATAGACACACGGTACAAAACCAGGGATCTGAGGATATTCCAGAAATTACTCAAGATGAGATACAATATGCACTCCAAAAAATGAAAAACAACAAGGCTCCGGGAGATGATGGAATAGTTACAGAAGCTATAAAACTTGGCGGAACTTCTCTTCTGAAAAAAATACAAGACCTCTTCAATCTCTGCTTGTATAGTCAAAAAATTCCTATAGCTTGGAATAACTCAATTACAATTCTTATGCATAAGAAGGGTGACAACATGAACCTAGAGAATTACAGGCCAATTTCTCTACTCAACCATTTATACAAACTGTACACCAGAATAATAACCAATCGATTGGAAGCAAAATTTGAGCTGTACCAACCAAAAGAACAGGCTGGTTTTCGCCCCAACTACGGTACAAATGACCACCTACAGTGCCTCAAAGTCTTGATTGAAAAATCAATTGAATATAATAGACCTCTAGTTCTAACGTTTATAGACTTCCATAAAGCGTTTGATACTATCGAATTACCCGCACTACTTAAGGCATTGGAAGAGTGTCGAATTGATCATAGGTACACCAATATTATAGAAAATATATACAGAAATGCTACAACAACTATAAATCTGCACGGTCCTACCAATAAGATATATATCAGGAGAGGTATTCGACAGGGAGATACTATGTCGCCTAAGTTGTTCATTACTGTACTTGAACATGCTTTGAAATCACTGGAATGGGAAAATAAAGGAATAAATATCGATGGTGAGATGCTCAGTCATCTACGATTCGCAGATGATATTGTTCTGATTTCAGATGACCTAAAAACTGCCAATGATATGTTGAATGAACTCCGCAATGCAGCACGTAAAGTAGGTCTAAATATTAATTAGCAAAAGACCAAAATGATGACGAATTTAGTTCCGAGCCATCCTTTAAAGGTAGAAGACGTCGAAATTGAAGTTGTTGACAGCTACATATACCTTGGACATACGGTAAAAATTAGCAGAGACAATCAAACTGCTGAGCTGCTAAGAAGAATAACTCTGGGATGGGCAGCATATGGAAGACTATGTGATATTTTTAAAGGTGATATACCTATCAGCTTAAAAAGAAGAGCCTTTAATCAATGTGTCCTGCCTGTTCTTATATATGGCGCAGAGACACTTACCCTAACAAGGACATCTGCACGAAAACTACAAGTGACGCAACGTAGAATGGAAAGATCATTGTTGGGCATAACTTTAAGAGATAGGGTAAGAAACGAAGAAATTCGTAGAAGAAGTGGTGTAGAAGACATAATAAAACACATAGCCAAAATTAAATGGAAGTGGGCAGGACACGTCGCTAGAATGAGAGATGATAGGTGGACCAAAAAAATCTTGGAATGGAGACCGAGAGCGGATAGACGAAACCCGGGAAGACCACCCACAAGATGGACTGACGACATAAAGAGGATTTGTACCAACTGGATTGCAGCAGCGCAGGATATATCTGAATGGAAGTTTTTCGAGGAGGCCTATGTTCAGCAGTGGACGACTATGGGCTGATGATGATGATTGTGCCGCTTAATTTTAAACTTCAAGTATCTCTATTACCAATGATTTTATCCTTAAGACTGAAGAGTATATTATTCATTATTATTGATAACATCATAAGTTTTCTCGAGATATTTTAAAATTAAGCGACACAATACATTATTCAAAATATCTGTGCCGTTACTTGTTTAATTTCAAATATCTCGAAAACGAATAATTTTATCGTTAGGTGTGAGGAGTATGTTATTCACATAGCGAGTATTGGAGAATCGAAAAATTGCGCTAAAATGGAAATTCCGCCAGTGGAGTAGGAATTGGAAAGGGTCAACCCCTCACTGTCCCCTATCTCGTACGCCTCTGGGACTAACTAGAAACGTATATTTAACATAATTTCATAGGGTGTATAGTACCTACACTGTCTGTCAAGTATGAGAAGGATACGTAGAATAGTTTTAAAATACTGAGCATAGTTTTTAAATTTTTAAATAACACACTCTGTAACTCTGTAAGGAGCCACATTTTATTTAAGTGATTTTGGTTAAATCTTAATATTTCGAGGTCTAGAATCTACAACTCAGACATTGGACATTCTTAATGAAACACCCTGTATATATATTTTTAACAGTGTTATGAGCGGTAAGAAATACTCAATACTTTTAGAAAAAAAAACACAGTATTATTGGTACACCCGGTATACAATGACATCTTACCTGTCTAGCAACAATATTATTACGGAGATATTGTTAAAGAATAAGGCTATAACATATTAAATAACTTAAATCGGACAAGAGGTTTAGGAAATTCGAGACATCAAAAATGTCCCATTTTACAGGTGGTGCGTTAATTTTGCTGCTTAGTGTATTAATATACACGGATTATGCGACAGATTATGACGGAATCTCGAAACAAATGAGAAGCGTTGAAAAACCGTATAACGTATCTGCGCGTAGAGCTAACAATTTTTGATGAATTCGCGCACATTTACATTTACTCCAAATCCCAACATTTTCCCAATCGCGCCTAAAGAAATATAACTTCAATAAATTGTTAATATAGCTATTTATAAAACTAATGTACAATATATTCTCTATTAAGCAAAAACACTACTTCATCAAAACTAAAATCTCTTTTCGCAACCCCAACAAATATCATGTGTTTGACATACATGTAAACAATACGTACGAATGCAATTAATTCAGACTAAACGCGCGCGGCGCTCGATGCAATGCGCCATGTACTCAGTTGCGCAGTTTTCCGCAGTTTGTGTTATATATTTTTTTATTCCTTACATTGTAATCTTTCATCTAGTGAAGAATTTAACGTGGCACAAGATGGCACAATAAACGTAATACGCTGTCAAACATTAATTTTATCAAAAATTGTATAGGTTTTTAGACAGCCGATTATATCAAAATTATAATCACCTTTCCGTGAAGCTAACTATATCATTTTAATCTTTAAAGTATGTATTTTTATCTCCAATAATTACTTTTACATTAGCTATCCACATAAATGAAGTAATAATCAAAGTAAAAGGCATATTCTGAGGATTTAAATTTGATGTATAAAATTATATTGAATTTTGTACTTTTGATCATTAATACATCTGGCCCTAACAAACTTAAAAAATCAATTTTTGCTGAAAAGTTGCATCATGAGTAGTACAAACAAACCCCTTAATTTCGGCATTCTCAGATTTATTTATTTTTTTGACTTTCGATCACGTTTCCTTCAATTTTGAACACTGTGCTTCGGTGCCCTTGACACGAGGTGCAGGGGGGGGGGGCAACAGGCACAACTTGGAAACACGAACATATACTGGAAACAAATAAGAGACAACACATCTCATCAGGACATCGGGAACTTCAATAGGGAACAGGAATTCATTACCACACAATGCCGGCTATCAACTACCCAATTCATTTGTACTGCGTCGCACAGTATTACCGGATCTTCACCGTAAAAATCCAAACCATGGGGTGAAATCCTCCACGAGTACTCTCAACGGGCTACAACCCTTCACACAACTTCACCAAGCGACAATGCAACACTTAATACCGGCAAAGTAATGGTTTTTGATGAGTCCCACACAGCTGGCTTAACACACCAGCCGAAGTGTATCGTGAGACTGAATTGCGCTTCGCTCTGAAACCACAGATCAAGATAAAAACCGCGCAAGTACCGAGCGATTTTGATCCTTAGAGGTGCTTACTTGACAAAAACAGGTTACTTCAGATGGACTAAACCATTTTTTCAAGGGGAGTTGGGGTACTTTCAGATGGGCTAAACCATTTTTTCAAGGGGAGTACTGTACCTTCTCAACATTACGCAATATTTCGCAACTTTTTGAAACCATCAAACAGGGACGGCTTTAAAATATGTATATGATATACAACTCACAAAATAAATTGGAAAATAGACATTCTTTTTGGGAATTAGGATGTAAAATTAATGAATACTATTAACAAAACATTATAGCGGGAAATCCAACTGCTATATTTTAAGTTCATTATTTTTTTCAACTTTTATCTTTTCTGTTAGCTGAAGGCATGTAGAACAATTAGCATATCATGCTAATTGATGCAGACAAGGGAAAAATATTTTGATATAGTTGTTCTATGTATTCTGAACACAGCACCCATTGCTACAAATGTCAATCCAGTTTTCAATTTCATCAATAAGATGAAAAGTCAATTTTCTCTTGAAATCACAATTTTATCTGAAAATTCCATTTTTTGCAACAATAAATTGTAGTTGTGAAATGAAACACCAGTAGGTCCAAGAACTATTAATTTTTTATTGATGAGTGACCATTAAAACATTTGTTTTTTTGTAAGATGATCCTCCTCAATTATAGGTTCGTTTGATCCAACAGCCACATCAGCGTATGTTTTATGCTCAGTTCCACACATTTTGTTCTTCAAGCTTTTATACTTTCTTGCTGTCACTAAATCAATCTCCCCGCTAATGTCAGTTTGCATTTCAACATCAACAGAATCTTTATAAGCATACTTGATACAAAGAAATGATTCTTTCCAAGGGTTTGGTGAACCATCATCATCCTCCTAAATAAAGAGTTGATCAGACTTATCAGCACTAAAATCAACTACAGAATCATTGAATGACTCAATTTCACATGCATTATCTGCTGTATACTCTTCTGTTTGTACCGATATTTCATTTGATAAAGAATTTGCTATTTCACAATCTTTGGTTGGCCCTAATATTTCCATCCTGTGGAGTTTTCATGGCTTGAATCCTTCGCTTCATAAATCTGGAATGTCTGTAAAGAATAATAAAATATAATAGTATTAATAAGTATACATTTTTATAGTCTAAGTACCTGTCAATTTTATGTCCATCTGTTGCTTTTAGAGTTTTTGAACCAAATAAAGAAGGGTTCAACTTGGGCTCATTTGTGTATCAGATTTTTTACCTCCCAAGAAAGTGATCGCTGCAAATTAAATGATTACTTTCTGGAGTCCATAATGATCCTTCCTCGCTACAAAATCAATTATTTTTTATTTTATACTATAGAAATATCATGGTTGTTTGTATTATAGGTTATGTTTACATTGTTTACTTACTTTTTCTTATTGATAGCAATAATTCATTTTTCTCTTTGAACTATTTTATGTTTGGCAACAGGAGATGTTACAATCACTGTTAAATCCAGTATTTTTACTTATTTTGCCGACTGAGAGCCTACACAATCATTTCTATTGTTTTCTTTATTTGAGAAGGTTGGATTGAGTTCCTCCAAGTCCTCATCATCAGACATGGGCATAGGGGCGTTCGGGGATGGGATGGGGTGTAGAGTAGTAGCTGTAACAGCCACTCTCACTGACTCGTCTGAGGTTTCTGGAAACTTAAGGGTGTCTACGAAATTATGAGCGGAGAGCTCGGGGGAATTATTACGGTCCAACGACATTACGATTTACTACTTAGGGAGCTAGGTAGTAAATCGTCTAGTAGCGGCAAATCCTCGGCTTTGTAATTTTTTCAATTGGTTTGCCAGTTTGCTTTCATTTTCTATACCAAGTAATGGTGCACGGCCCATGCCAATTTTTTTTGACAATCCTGTCTGGAGTCTTCTGCGTAATGTCCTGGATGGGATGTCAGATGTGCCTGAAGCTTCGTTGATGTCCATTGAGTTCTCCTCTGACTGAAATGCCGTCAAGGTGGAAACCTCTCGTTAGCAGTTCTGTGTATTTTTGTTCACTATCAGTAATTAGTTTTATGAAAGAGGTATAAACTCCTTCGAGATACGATGCGCCAGAGTCGGACCACTGGGACATCCATCTCGGTGAAGATGATTTTCACTTCATCGTCAGAATAATTGTTGGCAATGCCTTTCAAGACGAACATGTAAGTAGGTTTGTGGGTTGTTTGGGGACGGTTAGGTTGTCTATGTTTTGGTGTTAGGGTGAGACGAGGGTCACCTAGTTTGTCACGGACTTTACGTTGGATTTCGGTGTGGTTAATTGGGTTTCTGGTTGTTAGGTAGGCT
Source organism: Diabrotica virgifera virgifera (assembly GCF_917563875.1). NCBI lineage: Eukaryota > Metazoa > Arthropoda > Insecta > Coleoptera > Chrysomelidae > Diabrotica > Diabrotica virgifera. Next base: position 77,477,962 of record NC_065451.1, read on the forward strand.
ATTTGAGTGGGTAAAACTCTGCATTGAATAATCTGGGTTAAGGAGGATTTCTTGTGTGTTGATGATAGTAGGTATAAATAGGCGGAGGATCGGACTTCCGGTCGGTCTGTAAGACCGACCCGGAAGTCCCATCCTCCGCCTACTTAGGAAGATTCTTATCCTCCGCCTACTTAAAAAATTCCTATCCGCCGCCTATGTTTGTAAGACCGCTCTCATCCTCCGCCTACTTAGAAAAATTCCTATCCGCCGCCTTGGTTTGTAAGACCGCTCTCATCCTCCGCCTACTTAGAAAAATTCACATCTGCCGCCTAGGTTTGAAAAAGTCCCATCATCCGCTTAGGTCTGTGAGACCGCTCTCATCCTCCGGCCACTTAGGAAAATTCCTATCCTCCGCCTAGCTACAGGATAGATCACTGATAACAACAGGAGGAACAAGGATCAGCGATAATAACATTCAGAAAGGCTAATAACAATTTTCAGTCAAGTGCAAAAGGGATAAGTGGAAAGTTGTATTTCAAGATTACCAAAGATTCAAAAAGAATAGTATGATAGAACCTAAACGAGTTAATCCTGTACCTCTGAACAAATGTCAGTTTGAAAATAATATCTCAATTTTGTTGGAGTACATTACTGCTTCTGATTGGTGGAAAATCCCGAAAGAAATACGCAATGAACTGGGTCAATATTTACCTTGCAAAAAGAACTATTTCTGATACATGTGGCCTTTCACTGAAAGATGTTTTTTTTGTAATATAGAAAATCATAAACCTTAATGAAATGTCTATTTCATTTTTAACCTTGTACTGATTGGTGAACAATTCCGACGCAAAGAACTAGGCTCTACCTTGTAAATATTTTTAAGCATGAATATAGAAAATAATAAACCAAAAAAATATTAAATCCGGTTTAGATATTTTAACGCAAAGTTTTTTGACCAATATAGAACATATCAGTTTTAGTAAATTAAAAATAAATATAGCATTAAAATATCAAATCCGTTTTAGATATTTTTAACGGAAGGTCTTTTGACCAATATAGAACATATCATTTTTTAGTAAATTAAAAATAAATATAGCATAATCACAGATTACGAAATCAGCTTGCATCCTCTAAGATTTAGCTATATTTAAAAATCCGTTTCCTCTAAGATTAATTACACAACCCTTTTAGGTAACCTCCGGTATGCTATTTCTAGTGTTATCCTTGAAGAAAATCGAAAGGAATCAGTAATTAATTGCTTTCATCTGAAAAGATTAAGACAATTTTAGCATTTTAAATATAGTAAATAAAATGTGATAAAATATCAAATCCGCAGGTGGGTATTAAATCAGCGACTGTCAAAATGTGGGACTGGACTTAGTGAACAGTTATTCCTGTTCTAAATATAGTACACAGCAAATACATAGCTGAAAAAAGTTTGGAACCTCTGGAATAGATATATATTTTAGCGGCAAATCTAAGTATAAATACAAAAACTTTGATGTTTCGTGTTAGTCTGCAAGTAAAGTATAAATTCAAAAGTTATAGTTGCCTTGCTATTATTTAAAGCTATCATGAAAACAGTAAAGAGTATTGTCGCTAAACCCATAGTCACAGGGAAAGGCCCTAAAATAATTAACCAATACAAGAAAGCTGCTGATTCCAACCATTTTGAGTTGACAACTGCCGACAAGAAAACAGATTTTAACGACAGCTCGAGTTCCTTGGTGTTTTTAGGCGATATTTCTCGTATCAAGCCTATTGGTTATAGGTCATTCAAAAGACGGATATTATCATCATCTACACCGGCAAAACCTTCTTTGCAAGCAGAAGTTCCATCCATCCATCCGTCTACTTCTGAGATGGAAACTACTAAAAATGATACGTTGCACGCAGAAGTACGTATTCCATCCATCCATACCAAAATGGAAGAAACATCTAGTGATGAAGAAGATCCGTCTCCACAGATGGATGACATTGTTAGTGATGAAGAAATAGAGCGCCATTTATTAGAAGCTGATGAGCTTCTTCAAAAAGACGAAGATCTTAAGGAAAGCAGTGAAAACCATATGGAAGACGGCCATGACGAATTTGTCTTCAATAAAAGCTATCAATATGAGTCTGGTACCGATATGGACAGAAAAAATCTTAGAGAAGCCAGCCACGAGGAATTTGAATGTAATGTTTCTGATGTTGAGTCTCTTGAAGATAACTTCATGGAACAAACTTTTAATTTCAGCAACGAGGCTGAGATTGAAAAAGAAGAAGATAAAAAACTGAAGAAAATAGTGGCGAAATTTGTCAAAGTTAATAGCACTGCCCTTAGCCACAAAATAAAAAAGAAAATGCGTATCCAGACCAAATTAAACCAATTATTGCAAGAACAAGAAGAGGCCGTTTTAAATATTAACGCTATTATTAGAAAAAGAAAACAACTACAGATTTGTCTTGATAATATTAATAAAAAAATTATATCTATTAACAAAGTCACAAATTTTGTTTATACTTGTAATATTTGAAAAAATAAAACTAAGAAACAATTTATTAAAACTGTTTATGTATTTCATTCCCTCCCTATTTCTGATTTTTAGTTACTATTGTGTTTGAGAAGAAACCCACAATTTCAGTTTGCCAGTTTTTATTAAATTGAATTTCAAATAAAAATTGTGACTTTATCCTAGTCCACAAAGTAACAAGAAAAAGAGACATACTAAGAAAAATGGATACAAGTAGTAAAGGCGGGGAAATAGAAAAAAACTCTCTAATGGAAAGAGACAACGAAATCGGTAGAACAATATATTATTATAAAAATGAAAAACAGTCATTATCTACGTGAATTCTATTGTCTTCCCAACTATGTGATTTTCGCAGATGAAAAGCTACAATTTCAACACAATAAATAAATTTACCTTTTTTTTCATAATAAATACGAAAATAACATTCACTTATAAAACACGAAACATTCACGTTGTAAAAACTCTCAAATACTGAGGTCTTATCGCAGTTTGGAAGTGATAACGATTAAAAATAAAATATTTTTAGTATATAAATAGGCCAAGTAGTGTTGATATTTTTTTAACTAAAATAATGACAATAAATTTTTTTATAAATATTGATTTTCTTTCTTTTCTTATATATAATGAATTATGGTTAATAATAAATTATTTAGTGTATGGAAAAAATATTCAATCAAACTGGCCACACTCGAGTGAAAAGTTTTGTGCAGGTATACGCAATGAAGTTTCTACCCTAGCGAGCAAATGTGTTAACAATTTAAAAAATATATACATCAGAACATGAAATACATGTAAAATCGGCCTACAAGTGTGAACTCGGTATGGAAGGAATTAAAAAAAAGATGAAGCAAACGAGAAACGAAGAAAATTTTACAAAACTGAACACGGAATTGCGATTAGAAAATCTTATATGAGATAATCCTTGAAACTTTATTAAATTGATCCCTTTTATTTTATTTTGAATTTTTATCCTAGGTCGACTTAAATGTTCATCACAGGACTCCACTGTCCAAGGTTGGTATCCAACACTGCAACCATCCATCTGGATTCAACATGCTTTTGAGACATGTGTCAATAACAACTAAAATATAACTATTTCCATTGTGTTCTTTGACACATGAAGTCATAATAGCTATAGTCAGGTTAAACATTGACGTTTAGGTAAACCTCTCTTATTACGAAAGAAGAGTATTTAAATCAAACTGACCAAACTCGAGTGAAAAGTTTTGTGCAGGTAACGCATTGAAATTTCTACCCTAGAGAGCAAAGGTGTTAACAATTTAAAAATATATACATCAGAGCATGAAATACATGTGAAATCGGCCTACAAGTGTAAACGCGGTAAGGACTGAAGTAGAAAAACAATGAAGCAAACGAGAAGCGAAAAAAATTCTACAAAACTGAACGTGGGATGGTGATTAGACAATTTTACAAGAAAAAATGCTTCAAAAAAAAAGATAAAATAATTACTGAACTTCTTCTTCTTCTTCAGGTGCCGTCCTCGTTCCGAAGTTTGGCTATCATCAAGGCTATGCGTATTTTTGATACCGTAGATCTAAATAATTGGCAGCTGCTGCACTTGTACCAATCTCTTAAATTCTTCAACCATGAATGTTTTCTTCTGCCAATGGATCTTTTACCTATTATTTTTCCCTGAATAATTAATTGTAGTAGCTGGTACTTTTGTCCCCTCATTATATGTCCCAAGTATTGCAGTTTGCGCTTTTTAATAGTAAGCGCAAGTTCTTTTTCTTTCTGCATCCTTCGCAACACTTCCATGTTTGTCACTCTCTCTGTCCACGATATTCTCAGTATCCTGCGGTACATCCACATCTCGAATGCTTCTATTTTCCTTGTATCGATCTTTTTCAGTGTCCAGTGTACTGAACTAATAAATTTAAATTTAAATGAAACGACAGAACTTCAAAGAGAAACCATAATAAAATTAATAGAGCTGTTTTAATTTTTTAATAAATAAATAATACATAACATTTTGATATTTTATTTTGAACCACAAAAAAACACTTTTTGAATGTGAGAATCCTTAGAACTTTATAGAATTGACTCATTTATTTATATTAAATTTTTTTGTACAAGGTTGACTTAAATTTTCATCACAGGACTCCACTGTCCAAGGTTGGTATCCAACGCTGTAACCATCCATCTGGATTCAACATGCTTTTGAGACCATCTTTCATGTGATGTTTTCCTCATCTTCTATGTTCCTATGGTTAACAGTAGATCATCTGTTCGCTGCATATTTCATCTGCTGATAACGTGACCTACAAATTTCCATTTAAGTTTAGAATATATTGAAAAAGATAAAAAATATTACTTTACAACACATAACACAAGAGGGTAAGAAAGATGTAGTATTTTTTATTTAGCTATCTTAAACAGAACAAAAAAGAAGTCGGAAGTTGATGTTAAAAAATTGAGTAATATATATTATACAACATTTGATGCATTTACATTTGATGGGGTTAAACCCAGTAGCAAAAATAATAAAATATAAAAGTAAAAATAAATGTACAGATAGAAAAACTAGATAAGGTCGCAGCATATTATCATGTACGTAGAGTTTTCAACATAGGTCTCCAACCTGTAATTAGACACAGACAACAGAACAACACAGTACAGTAAAACCTGTTAGTAACGACCACTATAAATGGAAAATCTATTGACTGATATAGAAAGGTGGCCGGTATTGACAGTGTTATAGTTGAGATATAATTGGTTGTAGGATTTTTAGACTGGTGGTTAATACAGGTGACCGATGTTAGCAGGTGACCGGTAACACAGGTTTTACTGTAAAAAAAGTAAGAAAAAATTCATAGTTAATCATGTAGTAAAAAAGAAAGTCTAAACATAATTGCCACTAATCCTGTATTATTTAAATTAGTCACAAAAATAACATCTAACAACATTGTAAATAGATTATCAATATTTGAACTTTCTTTAAAAAATATAATCTTGTAACTGGGACAGATATATATATATATATATATATATATATATATATATATATATATATATATATATATACTTTTCTGAAGGTTACATGTACCAATAGTCTACATAAAACTTATTGTTACTTTGTATTTCCTTTGCTGATTAAAGGCAACTTTGTATGTTGAAAATAGCTTATCAAGAATGTATTTTTACACCTCGTGTGCAATGTAAGATTATTTGAAGGATATTTGAAAAACAAAAAATATGCAGTTTCATTTTATATATAAAAGCTATATTTAAAAACATAAAAATTAGTTTTTAAGATACTAACTTTAAAATATTAATTTATCACATAAAATTAACTTTATGTTAATTTAAGGTAGACTTCCGCACCAAGCGACCGAGACAGGAGACCGCGACAGGCGACAGATAGGTCGCGAATAGACGATAGTTGGTCGCTGGTCTCGGTCGCGGACTGCAGAACTACCCTGATATAATTGCATTGAGAGCAGTCGTGGGGAGACCTCGCCTATCTGTCGCCTGTCGCGGTCTCCTGCCTCGGTCGCTTGGTGCGGAAGTCTACCTTAACCCTTAACTATAGGTACATGGCTACCTTAATTACATTATGTATAGATCAATTCATAGATATTTCTTCGCCTTAGTTGTGTTTTCCGATTTCTCAATTGAAACTACCATATTAATATTACCTTTTGCGTATTTATTAATTAAGTTAGGTAATTTAAAGTTAATTTTTTGATACGCTAGAGTACCTATTTTAAAAAATATATCAATATTAAAAATATTTAAATATATATACATTATTAATGTTATTAATAAGTAATTATAAGTAATTAATAAGTAATTAATAAGTAATAAGTAATTATTAAAAACGTTTTCACAGCATGAAATATGCCATACAGTTATAGGCAAACGTTTATTTTCAACTTTATTTGTTTTATTAATTTTACTTTTCAAAGGTGTAAAGTAAATAAAATTATTCGTTAAAAGTTACATTTTTAATAAGCAAACACGTTTGCACCTTAATCAAGTTATTTCCATAAATGTAGCTTACTAAATAAGTATAGACAAGGCGAAAACGGCGGGTTCGTTGGGAAAAAAATTCCCATGAGATATTTTTGCATAATCACATTCGTGAGACATCCCAGAATAAGGATCAAGAAGTCGCCCACGTGAAAAGTGGGCCAATTTTTTTTAACAATTTTTTTTAATCAAACTGCAAAAATTAATATTTTTGGACCGAACTAATTTTTTTTAGGTTTTTTGGACCATTCTGGACAAAACAGGTCTCATAATTTTTCTCTGAAGTTGATCTTTTTCGAGTTATAAGCAAATTAAAATTTGAAAAACGCGAAAATGGCCATTTTTAAGACTTAATAACTCGGTTAAAAATTATTATTATTAAAGTCAGAAAGTGAGAAATCAAAGTTTAAAGTCTCCGCTACATGATCCTGAAGAAATCTGTGTCATTAATTTACTACTAAGCTGCTATTTTTAATTAATAAAAATGAGCGGTTAGATCGTATTGACGCGGTTGTAAATGTGAGTGCGAGTAAGATGCATAATTATTGGACTGCTGGAATGGCTTCTCTCTTGCACTCAGCATTTACAGACGTCGCACACGTGCATGGCGCTTATTATTATTACTTAAAAATAACAGGTTAGTAATAAAATAATGACAAACATTTTTTCAGGATCTTGTAGGAGGGGCTTTAAACTTTGATTTAGTCATATATTGACTTTCATAATAATAACTTTTAACCGAGTTATTAAGCCTTGAAAATCGGCATTTTTCGTTTTTTTCAATTTTAAATTGCTTATAAGTCGAAAACGATCAACTTTAGAGAAAAATTATAACAGATCTTTTTTGTCCAGAATAGTCCAAAAAATTAAAAAAAAAATTGTTCGGGCCAAAAATATTGGGTCTTGCAATATGATTAAAAAAAAATGTTAAAAAAAATTGGCCCACTTTTCACGTGGGCGACTTCTTGAACCTTATTCTGGGATGTCTCACGAATGTGATTATGCAAAAAAATCTCATGGGAATATTTTTCCCTTCGAACCCGCCGTTTTCGCCTTGTCTAGTATGTGAATATCTACATATTTATATTTTTAATCCATAATATACATAGATAGAATAATAATACTATATACAGTATATTTTTGGGCATCAATGTATGTTCATAATTTTTTTCAGATTTTTTAAAGAACAGATCGCTCAGTAAACACTAAAAATATGAGGGGGGAACCAAAAAAATGGGTTTTTTTCGAATTTTGAGCAATTTCCGGCGAGAAAATGGCAAAACTATCCTAGCCATTCAAAAGAACGGAAAAATATACACTAAAAAAAATATGTCGGAGCTCGCCAAATATTACCTACATAACCTAAAAATTTTTTGAAAAATTCAAAATTTTTCAATTTTGATCCAAAAAATCTGAAAAAAAAACAGTAAATTTTTGGGCATCAATGTATGTTCATAATTTTTTTCAGATTTTTTAAAGAAAAGATCGCTCAGTAAACTCTAAAAACATGAGGGGGGAACCAAAAAATGGGTTTTTTCGAATTTTGAGCAATTTCCGGCGAGAAAATTGCAATACTATCCCAGCCATTCAAAAGAACGGAAAAAAATACACTAAAAAAAATTATGTCGGAGCTCGCCAAAAATTACCTACATAACCTAAAAATTTTTTGAAAAATTCAAAATTTTTCAATTTTGATCCAAAAAATCTGAAAAAAAAACCAGTATATTTTTGGGCGTCAATGTATGTTCATAATTTTTTTCAGATTTTTTAAAGAAAAGATCGCTCAGTAAACACTAAAAATATGAGGGGGGGAACCAAAAAAATGGGTTTTTTCGAATTTTGAGCAATTTCCGGCGAGAAAATGGCAAAACTATCCCTGCCATTAAAAAGAACGGAAAAAAATACACTAAAAAAAATTTTGTCGGAGCTAGCCAAAAATTACCTACATAACCTAAAAATTTTTTGAAAAATTCAAAGTTTTTCAATTTTGATCCAAAAAATCTGAAAAAAAAACAGTATATTTTTGGGCATCAATGTATGTTCATAATTTTTTTCAGATTTTTTAAAGAAAAGATCGCTCAGTAAACACTAAAAATATGAGGGGGGGAACCAAAAAATGGGTTTTTTCGAATTTTGAGCAATTGCCGGCGAGAAAATGGCAAAACTTTCCCAGCCATTCAAAAGAACGGAAAAATATACACTAAAAAAAATTATGTCGGAGCTCGCCAAAAATTACCTACATAACCTTAAAATTTTTTGAAAAATTCAAAATTTTTCAATTTTGATCCAAAAAATCTGAAAAAAAAACCAGTATATTTTTGGGCATCAATGTATGTTCATAACTTTTTTCAGATTTTTTAAAGAAAAAATCGCTCAGTAAACACTAAAAATATGAGGGGGGGAACCAAAAAATTGGTTTTTTCGAATTTTGAGCAATTTCCGGCGAGAAAATGGCAAAACTATCCCAGCCATTTAAAAGAACGGAAAAAAATACACTAAAAAAAATTATGTTGGAGCTCGCCAAATATTACCTACATAACCTAAAAATTTTTTGAAAAATTCAAAATTTTTCAATTTTGATCCAAAAAATCTGAAAAAAAAAACCAGTATATTTTTGGGCATCAATGTATGTTCATAATTTTTTTCAGATTCTTTTAAAGAAAAGATGGCTCAGTAAACACTAAAAATATGAGGGGGGGAACCAAAAAAATGGGTTTTTTCGAATTTTGAGCAATTTCCGGCGAGAAAATGGCAAAACTATCCCTAGCATTAAAAAGAATGGAAAAAAATACACTAAAAAAAATTTTGTCGGAGCTAGCCAAAAATTACCTACATAACCTAAAAATTTTTTGAAAAATTCAAGAATTTTTTCTGGCGTCAATTTTGATCCAAAAAATCTGAAAAAAATCAGTGTGATTTTGGGTATAATAATGTACACTTACAATTTTTTTCATATTTTTTAAAGCAAAAGATCGCTCCAAAAAAATGTTTTTCGAAAAAACACATTTTTTTCGATAGGGGACACCTGGGGTCACATAGGGATCTAAAAATTTGGTTAGGAGGTTTTTGAATTATGTACTTTCGATTGCCCAATCCCAACTAAGAATCCAGCCGAGTGCAGATTTTACCATCTTATCCCGCTATAGCCTTTATGAATAATTTTTGTTGCTACCCTTTTTTTTAATATGTTAGTCAAAATTTTAAATTACAAAAAAATATGTTTTTTATATACTATTAAAATATAGTACAACAATTCAATCTAAACTCACCATAAATCAAATTTTATGAGTTGACATGTCTAACTAAAACCTTTATATTTAGAAGAATGTAGAACAAGGTGAAAATCGTCTTTGAAAATTTTTTCCAGTTGTTTCTACATTTTCTTCCTACAAGTTCTTTTTCTGCATTTACTTCAAGCTGTTATACCTAAAAATAGATTACTATAAAATAATAAATTCATACTTAAACAAAAAATACTGAAAATTTAAGTTTACGAAAAAAAAATAAAACTGTAAATTCTAATAAAAATTAATAAAAATATTAGTCTTGACAGCCCAAATGGTAAAAAATGGGTTCCTACAGTTATGACTTTTACGTTTCTAATTAAATTTGAATAAATATTGATAGAGGTAGTTTGGATGCTGTTAAAACTTAGTACATTCACAAAGATATGATTAAGTCAGATATCGACGGACCCATGTTAATACCCCGTAAGTGAGTTAAGTGTAAGTTTACAGGAGAAACATTTTTCTATTTGAATGATCATTGACTGTAGTGGATACGGCGTATTAGAAACATGGTATTCAAAGACCTTGTAATTTTATTTCAGTCAGGATTTTGTAAACATATAGAGCATTAATTATTTATCATTATGTTGTGAAAACCTAAAATTTAATTTTTTTGTAGATACGGGGTATTAGAATGGGACCGTCAATATGTTAAATTTATAAATAATTTTGGTTACTACCCCACTTTTTATTATGTTAGTCAAAAACTTTTAAATTACAAAAAATTATAAGTGTTAGTTAACAAGTCAATCTAAACTCACCATAAATCAAATTTTATGACTTAGCATGCTCAACTAAAACCTTTATATTTAGATGAATGTAGAACAAGGTGCAAATTGTCTGTGAAAATTTTTTCCAGTTGTTCCTACATTTTCTTCCTACAAGTTCTTTTTTCTGCATTTACTTCAAGGGTGTTATACCTAAAATAGATTACTACCAACTAATAAATTTATACTTATACAAAAAAATACTAAAAAATTTTAAGTTTACAAAAAATTACAAAAATACATTGAGGTGTAAATTCTATTAAAAATTAATAAAAAAGTTAGTCTTGACAGCCTTAATGGTAAATTACAATTTTTAGGAAATTAGGTTAATTTTAAAAATGGATCTCCAAACACATAAAAACATGGTGATGTCACACTTCATATGCAGACGTATAGTAACATGATTAAAAAATGATATGCAATTGAAACAGGTGAAGTCATAGAAGAGTGGGTTAAGTAGCACTTACCTAAATTTATGTTCTAAAACCTTGTAACATGAGAAAGAGAAGGGTCTCATTTTTCCAGATTTTAAGGTAATACATAAGCTAATGACAATACAAAAACTAGTTGTTGGTGACATTGTTTCTTGTTTGCTATACTGTGATATTATATTCTGAGTGTATTATTTTAAAATTTATTCAGTCAAAATTCTTTTTGACAGATTTTTTTGTCTTTTCAGACAGATTCACATCTAAGAAAGTCACTAGAATAATAACCAGCTACATCTTCGTTTTTGGTTGATCTAGTTTTACCCTCAACGGTAATCCATTAATATTAAATTAATACATCGCTAAAAAGTTCCAAAAAACAACTGCTTTTTATATAAAAGCAAACTAACACTCTAAAAATTGAAGGAATAACACAAAAAACCAGTGATATGGGACCATATCACTGCAAAAAACACAAAAATCGCCGATATAACTTAATTAACCTATAAAATGTCACTAGTCACTGGTGTCAAAATTTGATAAATGTCAAAATTTTAAAGCAGTGGAAAACTTGCCTGAGGTTAGACCAATTACAAACAAGCAATACAGCGCGGTAAATTTGAATCACTCCTCTTGGTAAAACAACAAACAATAGTTATTTAATTATGTTCACTTAGAATGCATTCATTACTACTTTTGAATTTAAACATACTTACAATAATTCTAAGACAACTTTATTCCTTTTTATTTAATTTTTTGGGGGGCGAGGAAAATAAAATTATTTCATATTACTAGAAAAAAACAATATATTATAAAAAATAATGAAAAACAAAATAAAAATTAATTAGTAAAATAGCGTCATATAGGATACAACCTAAAAAATAAAGAAAATAAGTTTTAATTAAACATTATATTAATAAAAAAAGTTTACCTTATAATTAAGGACGCTCAAATAGCGTCCAAGACCTTATAAAAGGCGGCAATTTGTTTGTTGTTCCACAGTATATCCATAAGGATATTATATGTGGAGCACACCTCCAAATTACCCCTAATAATAGTTGTTTCATGATACTCTCGACCTAAAAATTAGTTAAGTAAAGCATATTATATTATTTGTTGTTAAATATACTAACGTTCTGAGGGTGATATATAAGTTAAACTTAGCAAATACGCTAAGTACTCATCCTCCGTTTGGAATAATGTTGGTATGGAGCACATTTTCTTCTGTAAATAATGGAAAATTGAAAGTAAATTATTTTTTAATTAAACAAATTTGCTATACAGTAGAACCCGCTTATTAGAATATTGGTTAAAGGAACACCCGCGGTTTAAGGGAAAAATTTAAGGTGCTGAACGTATTTTAACTTTTTAATGTCAGCTTTTTTAAATGTTTTATTGGATGAAACTCATTTTTTTAATTGAAGATAGAAACCTCAATAATTACACTAAATATACTAAAATTAATATTACCCTAAAAATGAAATAAAACGAAAAAATAAAATATTAAATAAACATAAAAAGGGACAAAAAAATGAACATTGTTTTAAATAGAAGTAATAGGGAATATGCATGAATTTTTTTTATGTCTTAATTAATAATTTAGATCTTTATAACGTAGAAAAAAATATAAATATACTTAAAAACATTGAAACTATTTTTTAAAGTGAAATTAAAAACTTTGAATAAATTTCAGCTATTCAAACGCTGCCATTTTGCGCGCGCTCTATGTGACGTCACATGACACAATCCATGTTTCCTTACTGTTTGTTTACCATAAGCGTTTTAGTTATTTGGTCAAACTTTTACATATTTTTAATTTTTAAATCATGGAAGAAGTAAAAAAACCTTCATACAAGTATTGTATGGTACCACAGTGTAAAAACACAACTAGAAGTACACCTAATAAACTATTTTTTCGTATTCCTAACGACAGGAAATTAAGAAAACAATGGTGCAAAAGGATGAGAAGAGATACTGTTTCTCCGGTATCGTGTTTATATTGTTGTGAAGATCATTTTAATGTGAGTATGCTATATTTATATACAACTTAGTGTGAATTAATCACAAGTTTTGCATTAACTATTCTGTAGTAAAAAAGTCGGTTTTAACCTAACATAGTTTACAAAAGTTCTGTGAAAATTTCTATAAAAACCTTAGAGTAGGAAATTTTACTCTCCAAGTCACTTTGACGAGTAAAATTCCCTAAAGGTAAAAAAAACTTTCCGTTTTTATCCCTTAATTTTACAAAATTTTGATTATTGATTATTTTAGGTTAAGGAAGATACAGCAAATTATATTCAATACACAATCATGAAAGAGCAGGGTGAAAAATGTTATTTACGCCTGAAGAAAGGAGTTGTGCCTCATACATTCTTGTGCCAAAAACGGAACACGCCGCTACCAGCTGAGAGAATGGGTGCAGTTAAAAGACAAAAATTAAGCCTGGTGAATGAAGCCCTTTCCGAGTTTGCCGTTGGTGGTAATTGTTTAGAAACGGGGGAAAATTCACAGACCAATGAAGCAAGTCCTAGTACTTCCGATACAAATATTTGTGATAATCAAGTGGAGCCCAGCACTTCTCATATTGAAGACAAATTACCAAAGGACAAGTCTGTGCAAGTAAATATTAAACCGAATTACAGAAGTAAAGGTGTAAGTGTTAATATATCAACCGAAAGTAAAAATGTAGCACTCTCACCATTGTCTATTTCGACAAAAAATATAGGAACTTCACCAATAAAACAATATGCCTTAAAACGAAAATTGTTTACAGATAACGCAGCTGATACTTCTTTATCATCTAATTCTTCTATATCATCAGCTGAATCAAGTTGTACTAAGTTAAGCTCAGTGCAAGATGATTCAGAGGATGAGGAATGGTTAAGTTCAGAGGATGAGGAAGGTTTCAAAAATGTAATGCGTAGTAGCATGCTAACTGCTATTGCAAAAGAGCCAAAAATGTTGCTAGGATTACCTAAACAATCATATCACTTAATAAAACTGTTAAGTGATAATATCCCGCTTCGTACCATAGATATATTAATAACCCTCAAAAAAATTAAATTAAACGAGTCGTTTAGTATATTGGCATTACAATTTGGGTATTCGCAAAGTACTATTACTAGAGTCTTCTCTAAAAGTGTACCACTTATTGCAACAAAACTGAAAGACTTGATTGTGTGGCCAACACCATCAGAAATTTTTAAAAATTTACCTATATCTTTCAGAAGTAGGTATGCAAATGTTATTTCTATTATTGATTGCTTAGAAATTGAGATAGAAAAGCCATCAGATGCAGTCCACCAATCACTTACTTGGTCAGAGTACAAAAAATGCAACACAATAAAATATTTAATTTCATGTACGCTAGATGGTTTGATCAATTTTATCTCTTATGGATATGGTGGAAGGGCTACTGATCTTTTGATAGTACAAAATTCAAACTACTTAGATTGTTTGCCCCCTAACAAGGCAGTGATGGCTGACAGAGGATTCAAAGACCTACTGATCTTTTGATAGTACAAAATTCAAACTACTTAGATTGTTTGCCCCCTAACAAGGCAGTGATGGCTGACAGAGGATTCAAAGACATAACATGTTTGTTGGAAGCAAAAAAATGTACCCTCATACGACCACCTTCTGTCTCAAAGTCTATGCCATGCACTAAGAATGAAGTAAAGCTATCAAAGCAGATAGAAGCATTAAGGATACATGTTGAACGGGTAATAAGTAGGTTAAGAGAATTTTATATGTTACTTCCTCATGCTTGTGTGGACCATAATTTAATTCCTATCATAGATCATGTTATAATAATAGCTTGTGGATTGGTAAATATGCAGGATGTTTTAATAAAAAAATGAATCATCATCATCGAGCATTTTATTGAGTTCTCATTTGTTTCAGGTACTTGTTATATGTCATAATATTAATATATCTACATCATATGCATAATTCCTATATACCAATAATGTATGATGTAGAAATATTAATATTATATGACAAGTGGCCGAAACAAATGAGATGCGATAAAAAAAACCCTATTCTCTGCCATTATGCATTTCTCCATAAGTTTCTATCTTTGGTGATATAAATATCAATCCCCTTTACCAACATGTCCTACTTAAGTGTCTCCACCCAGGTCTTCTTCTCCTACTCTTTCCAGGAAACCTCAGTTCAGCAATTCTTCGTATCGGGTGATTAATGTCTCAACATTAAACATGACCAAACCATCTTAACCTATGCTACCTCATGTTGGCATTAATTGGTGTGACTTCCCCTAATACACTCATTCCAAATTTTATTCTTTTTTATTACTCCACTCATCCATCTAAGTATTCTCATTTCTAACAATGTATTCGTTGTTCCTCTATCTTTTTAATAAAAATTGAATGTACTATTGTGTTTCAATTTATCAATCAAAGATAGAATAAAATTTTTTATTTTTTTTAATATAACGTGGGCACATAAATTTGATACGCCCTGTATATTGATTTGTAAATATTTATTAGAAGTTATCTTTAACGCAAGGTGGTTGCTGCTTAATGAGGTTTTCCATGAAATATTAAAAACATTTTTGTAAATAAAAAGTGAAACGAACATTTATTTAAGGATTACAATTTTAAAAAGATTGTTTACGGGAAAAGGTAAAACCACAGGTAGATGTAATTATTAGTTTTTAGAAAAATAGAGCTAAAGAGAATTGGAATTTTAAATATGTTTGTTTAATGAGAGGAATATTTAGATAATTTCCGAAAAGTCATAAGTTTTGAGTAGAAGTATTGTTTGAAGGAATGACTGTTTTTTTTAATGAAACAGAGGAAGGTGGAGAGAGAAATGTTTCTGATTGGCTTGGCAATTTGGAATGGGGAAAGTTTTGTTTGAATGTTGAGACAGTTTGGAAAAGAAAAGGATTGTGTTACTGGCATTTGAGAAGAGCAGTCAAAAGTTTTCGTGAGTAGTTCAGAAGCAAGTACTAGTGGTTGTTTTGATAGTGAGAGTAGCTGAAAAGTGGAACGAGAGACAAATCAAATCGAGAAGAAATACCTCTTTGATTCTGTAAAGTCCAAGAGAGTAAGTTACAAGAATTATCGTTATTAAAATATTTGTGACACCAAGTAAAAAGATACTTGGGTCTCAGGAGATTATTGTTGAGAGAAAGCGAGGAGAGAGTTTTGGAGTTTATTGAACGAGTACTGGCAAAAAGAGGCCTGGCTTGTGTTTTGGAGAAATAGTTGCTATATGTTGAGACTGAATCTCTAATAGATTGTCTCTAGGAATGAATTTCTTCCCATAAATTTCTTTGATAATCTGAGGACAAGAAAGTTTCCTTCAGAGCTGAAATCAACTCTAACCAATTAGAAAAGGTACCCTTCAGAAAGTGGGCATGCCACCAGGTAAAAGCATTACCTTTAAAAAGATCACCTGCAGAGGGAAACAGATCATTCTCAATGCAGTTTCATGAAATTTTGAGCGATTCGACAAGTTCTAAGAAAGAAATGAAAGGTTGTTTTCCAGAGAATTTGGAAGCACCCCATTTATAAACTGGGACAGATTTAGCTCCAAAAGAGGGACATCAAGACTCTAAATTCAGCATTGTAGAATGTATCGGGAGAGGAGTTGGTATGCTGATCTTTTCAGCAAGAAGACAACTGAAGAGAGATTTTTGAGCCTAGGATGAAAAGAAAAATTCGAAAGTTTGGTATTATTCTTATTGTTATGATTTTGTGAATAAGATTAATGACTAATAAGTTTATTAAATTTAGATTTAAGTCTATTGAATTTAATAGAGGTTACATTATCCAAGCTGCCCTGAAGATCATTCAAACAGTTACTTAAGTTATCAAAACCTATGGATTCAAGTAATAAGTAATACATTACCTTAAGCTTACAGTTTAGGAAGTTAAGCTTTCCGTAGTGATTATAAATCTCCTTTTTTTAAAATCTCAAGTTGGAAGGTGTTTTTTAAGGTGACTGGAATATTTCCTGGAGTTTTAACTTTACAAAAGTTTGGAAAAACATTATACTTGATACATTGGGAGATGAACCATATATCCCACTTAAGGGTACATCTTTTAGTGGCTAAGCGCCATGTATTGGGGAGCCAAGTTGACCATGCCGTCAATTATTTACAAAAGATCATGTATCTGGCTGTATACCATGAATAACAAAAAATGGTTAAATTTGTTTGTAAAAGGTATACATTTATAAAATCACTGACAAGGGCTACGTCAAAACACACGTTTTCAGAATTACAATTCCATCATCAGGTTTTATTTCCTAAAATAAGTATAACCTATTTAATTAAGACAAACATGCATTAAAATTTTGACAACTTTAGTACCTTGTCGTTTGACTTAACTTTAATATCTTGTGAGGCTTGATTTCTAAAAATTCCCGAAACTGAATATACTTTTAATCTTTTTGGACTCCTTGAAATATAGTATAAACATCCTGGACGAACTCTTCAATACAGGACGGAATTTTTTTCTAGCCTCAGATGCACACAAATGCAATGAATGATATATGCATCCAATAACGAAAATGTTTGTATTTATTTTTTCTTTCATTTTGGCTTGGACGCCTCCAAACTCCCCCATCATTACAGAGGCATTGTCTGGAGCAAAACCTATTACATTGTCCAGGTTAATATTAAAATTATTTAAAACATTTAGTATGGCAGAAGTGAAGCCATCAACAGTACAGTCTTCCACTTCTACTAGAGTTAATAATGAATCCATTACACTATAAGATGTTTTGTCTAAATACTTGAAGCTTTGCTATTAGAACTTGTAACAAGAAAGAAGAAGATTTTCTGTTGGAGTGAATGCACAGAGAGTGATAAACTCCAAACAGACGTAGGAAAAAGAAGACCTACTTAATGTAGCCAAAGGAACAAAAATGGATGGCTTCTACGTTGAAGAAGCCGAAGTAACTAGAATACTACTTTGCAGTAGTACTAGTATGGAACTATGCAAATGAAAACAGTATACTTGATAGAGAAAGGGGATGAAAAAATTATGAATAGATAAATGTAACTTGAATGGCTAGCTAAATATGCAAGAGAATGGCCACTTGACACTCAAGGAAGGATTCTGCCAATTTGCACGCCTATTTTTGACCAGACAATAAATTAAAGGAAATGATAATGATGGCTAGAAAAGAAGATATTAAGATAATGTTCAGAAGATAGATAGAGTAAATATAATAATATAATGAAAATAGAATAAATTTTTGGGCGCCAGAAGAAGGCTAACTAGGTTAACACTCTTCCAGGTATTCTACGCTGCTATAGAGTATATTAAATTTGTAGTACAAGTATATTAAATGTATAAATTTAAAGAATTAAAAAAAATTCACAATAAATGTATATATTTATTAAATATAACTACTAGATATTCACAATCTCTGAGTTAAAACAAGTGACTAGTATGTGACTCTAAAATGACAAGAAATGGTAGATACTAGTGAAAGTCATTTACAGATTTATACAATTAAATAATGTAACCATAATGTGAATGAGGTTAGAAAATTTTACAAATGAGTACCTCTAATATAGGAAGTACAAACTACACCTAGATTAGTATGAACCCTTCACCAAATAACACTTGTACGATTGTAATACGTACACCCTAATTGAATACTACCTGATATTAGAACAATGAAAATACCTAATGTATATAATATATATTATACAACTCTCAATGAGTTGACGGGTAACAAGTCCCTAAATGAACCAACTTAGTACTGGATACAAAGATCCTTTTCTGACTAGTGGTTCTAAATACTAACAGCAAGTAAAACTAGTACCTTCCTGAGGGGATGGGTACTAGGGATTTATTCGAATTTAATATAAAAAGTTTAATAGCGAAAGTTAAATAATATTTACCAAAAAATCTAATAAAAATTGAAAATTATGAAGCAAGTTAAATGATTTTAAATTTAGGTGAATTGAACTAATATTATTTTTAAATTAAATGAGGAAACAAGTCTAAAATTAATACAAACCAAGTGAAAAGAACATGTAGGTGGAGAATATTCGAGCTCGAAACTTCTACCAGGAATTATATAAATTTGGGGAACACTACTAACTGTAAGGTATGGCTGTTATATCTAAAATGTACTTAAATTTGTGGAGAAAGAAAAACATATATGTGTAATTAAATTATGAAAGTATGAAATGTCCTGAATATTACTAGAAAAAAAAATATGTCTTTAACTGGTATGAACAAATGTCCCCCAAAACAAACCCCTTTTCACATGTTCCAACAACGATCCTTGGTGTCTGGTACCAAATCCGTGGAACGAAGTTATCACCGAAGTGGTGCAACTGCCCAATAGCTAATGAAACTACCCTCGGAGGGTGCAGGATGATGAATCAATACAAAAACAAATGGGAGACGGTATCCTTTGGCTTGTTCCCTGATTGATCGAACGTTGGAAGTGTCTGCTCTCGGTGTTAGAGAGGGTTTACCATCAGTAATGAGATTTCTCCAGAATGGCTAAAAACAAAAATATTCCCAGTTTATTTCTAATAAAACAGGTTTGAAAGAGCAGTAAGAAGACAAGTTAACGAGGAGGTTTTTAGAAGACTCCAAAAAACCGACCTTTCATTGACCCAAAAAACCTATCTAGCTTGACATTTTAACCATGGGTTGTGATAAGACTTTTAACAAATATGGCCTTGATTCGAATAGACAAGGAGAATTACAATTTACATGTAGAATGTCTTTTTTTTTTATCTTAACAAATAATATATTTGGTTTTTTTTTTCAAAGGAAGTTGTACATGTTTTGTATAAAGAAATAGGTACTGTAAAAATATATGAACATACTAGATATGGGAAAAGAATTATGAAGTCTATGAAGTAAAATTTAATAGGTTTCAGGAAGAACTTTTCAAAACAAAGAAATTTTTTTTTGTCAGAAAAAGTTTCAGAACTGGAAAATTTTTATGAACATAACCACATATTAAGAATATTATTAAAGATCTTTTCTGGATACATTATAGAAACTGCAATATTCTACATAAAACCAATCGATGACTTGATTTAAATTAAATCTATAATGAGAACTATAATTGCCAAAATTATGATACCATCTTAAAAACTATTATAAAAAACATACCGGCGTGAGATCCGTTTTCTTACAGTTCCATTATTCCGTCACTTTAATTCACCCAAAAAAACAAATATAACTTGCAATAGCAATAATTGAACTATGCAACAGGAAATAACTTATTTAATTTACAAAGAAATTCACGCCGCCATCTGCACTCACATGACACTCCCAAGTCAATGGCCTCCCTTCACCGTTCCGACCTCGTGACAGCTGGCGACAGGCGTCAGTACCAACCTCACGAAATATCAATGTGGCCACGATACACACAGTATGACGTCGCTAAGGGAATTTTGTGCGAACGGGTTTTTAATATTATAAGAAAATAATTTTAACAATAATCCAATAAGGTGTTCCCATTAATAATTAATTAGATAAGTGACGGAACGTCACATTCTCCTCCTACTGGGAGAAAAAAAAATTTAATCAAATTTTTTTTTTTTATATCTCTAAATATTAAACTAAAGTAGTAGTAGTGTATTATTTCTCGTCGATTCGCAAGATTACAAATAACTACAAACCATGCCTCAGGAGAAAGCAGGATGGTCACTGCAGCAGATATCATGAACCGCAACAGATGACTCGAAGTGATATTAAGATATCCTCGGCATTTTGTCTAAAAGCCAAAGATAAACTAAATAATTTACTAAAGTTCATAATGACAAATAAATGTCGAATGGGCCCTAAATCCAAAATTGAACTATCCAGGGACATCAGCTTTATAAAGTGTATATCCAAGGACGAACAACCAGGCAAAGGTGTGAGCCTATTCGTACAATAACGCAAGTAAATATACTAAAGTAAGACCAAAGAAATCAATAACTAAAATAAGTGAAGAATCGAACACTTAATCCAAAACTGAACTAACAATGGACACCAGATTCGTACTAGCATATCCAGAGAAGGACAATCAGGAAGATTTATGGAACGATTCTCACCAATATCAAATAATACAAATAATAAACATACCAAAGGTATCCAAACTCATTAACCAAAATAAATGTGGAACCGGACACTCAAAGACATCCAAAGTCGGACTATCAGTGGACACCAGATTCATAAAAGCATATCCAAAGAAGAACGACCAGGAAGATTTATTGACCAATTCACACCAATACTAAATCATAGAAATAAATTAGGTCTACGTACACCCACATCCGGTAACACGAACCTATCCAACCGAATAAACAAAATAAGTGAAGAATCGGACACTTAATCCAAAATCGGACTATCAATGGACACCAGATTTATAAGAGCATATCCAAAGAAGAACGATCAGAAAGATTTTTGGACCAATTCTCACTAATACTAAATGAACTAAAATTGGTTCATGCTGGTATTCACACTAATTATAGCATCTTGCTACAACAGGGGTATTAGAATAACCAAACATAGGTAAAGAACCAATTGTAATAATAAAATCTAAATAGAGAACTTACAAGTTCTATGACACCATGATACATGATAGAAAGAAAAAAAAATATGTTGAGAACGTGCAACCAATTTTAAATAAAACTGTAGATTCATGGGTTCTCGCATACATAGAATTATCCAGGAAATATTCCTGAATCTAAACAACAACTGATGCCTAAGGAAAGAAGTGGGAAAATACTAAAAAAAATTAATCATTTGTCTAAACACCCCAAACACCAAATTAACGAACTACTATGTATAGGGATAGTCAACAACAAAACATACTATGAAGTACGAGACATAATATAAACTAAATACTTCCCTATCAAATGGTAAACATGTAACTGGAATAATTAGACTAATTACACAAGGATGTGATGACGAATAGACGTCTGCGTACTCTGCCATGAAGACATAGGTTACGAAATCGGATAGCAGTGATCAGTTGCTGAATTTCGAACCCACGTATTCACTATCTAGAATTAACAGAGTATTGGCAGACTAGTTCAGAAGAAGAAATCCATACACACATCAAAATTCCAAACTAATTCCAGAATCATATTGTCTAGGGCATAAAGATATAAATTATTACAAAGTATTCAAGAGATCCGTGACAAATATCAATACAGTAACCAATATCAAATTAAGACCCACAACATCTTTCCTATATGGCAAATCCAATAAGAAGATAATAAAGGATATATTTAAAAGATAGTATGTAATCAAATATCAAAAATAAAACACACAACCTGAGATAAGTAGTGTATAATATCGTTAGTTCCATAGTTCCATAATAAATATCAATATTAAACCAACTTACTTGTATGAGCCTACATATTCAAATATAAATCTATAATAATCAACACCCTTCTATAATAAGGTGTGAGGTGTACACACTAAAAATACAAGTGAAGTTCTTATTAAATAGATAATCCTACCGACAGGATTAGTTGCTAAATGTTGACTCATGGTAATTAAAGGGCACCATTAATAATACAAAAAAAATGATAAGCTCATACATAAGAGTATTACATAAATTATTAACCTAATGATTCCTAAATTGGAAGTCAGCTAACAACAATGCCAAAAGATAAAATTGCTATGTACCTGCCCTATATGGTGAATACAACATTAGACTATAATATCAAATAATAATAAGGATTGAGCTAAAGACAAATAGAGGAAGAGGTTAGCTCTAACAACCCTATAAAGTTAATCTTCTTCCGAAGATGACGAATCAACCTCATCCCTGGTGTTATCAGGCAGTAAATCCTTTATGTGAAATTGTCCAATTCGTTTGTTAGTCGAATTGTCCTTCAATTCATACACTAAAGGGGATATTACCTTCACAACCGTACAGGGAATATATTTCTGGCAAAATTTTGCCGAAATAGCATCACCCTTATTAGACTTTACAAAGTTTCGCTTCAACACTCTATCTCCAACGAAGAATCGCAGATCTCTTTTCCTCAAATTATACTGCTGCTGGTTCCTTAAATAGGAAGTTTTTAACTTCTTCCTAATGTCAGAAAAAATTTGAGGTAGAGTCTGGAGATCATCTAAGCGATGAAGGTTATCGGATATCTGAGGGAGATTTGTGGAAGTGTCTGAAATTGCACCAAAATAGTCACCAGATAAAGCAACATTTCTACCAAAATTGAGATATGCCGGAGAACATTGGGTCACCTCATGGACAGATGTCCTTATGGCTTGAGCTATGGAATGGATATATTGATCCCAAGCTCTGTGATCTGGGAATGTATAGGACCTAAGGGCTGTGACGATACTGCGATTCACTCTCTCAGTATGATTGGCTTGAGGATGGTAGGCAGCATTATAAAAGGTCTTCTGAACCTTATATTTAGCTAAAAGATCTTTAAAGGCCTTTGATACAAACTGAGGACCGTTGTCACATGACACAATTTGGGGAACACCATACACCAAAAAGACTTGTTCCTCCAAATATTTCAAAATTGCTGGAGTTGTGGCCTGACGAAGAGGACAAACTAAAGGAAATTTGGTGAAATAATCCACAACTACCAAGCAATAGGTATTACCCTTGTAGCTCCGAGGATACGGTCCAATGAGATCCATTGAGATCATCTGCCAAGGAAAATTAATGTTCCTGAAGGACCCCATAAGTCCAGCTTGTGGTAAATTACTTGGTTTACAAGTAGCACAAACCATGCATTTAGAAATGTACTTTTTAATAGACTTCCGCATGCCAGGCCTATAATATAATTCAGCAATACGGTGATAAGTCTTATAAAACCCAAAATGACCAGCTGTAACTTCATCATGAAACATATGCAGAATATTTTCCCTATTTGGTGTAGGTACAACTATTTTCCACTCCGACATATTGGATAAGGACTCTATAGGACTTAAGATGTGTTTGTACAGTATATTGTTCTCTACCTTAAAATCAGGATAATTTTGT
This sequence comes from Diabrotica virgifera virgifera, assembly GCF_917563875.1. Taxonomy (NCBI): domain Eukaryota; kingdom Metazoa; phylum Arthropoda; class Insecta; order Coleoptera; family Chrysomelidae; genus Diabrotica; species Diabrotica virgifera. Next base: position 77,501,898 of record NC_065451.1, read on the forward strand.
GGGTCTTGAGTGACCCTATCAATCATATTGTGATACCACTCATCAGGAGTTAATGTGGACAAATCTAAAACATTAAGATCATGGACACGGGAAAGAGCATCAGCAACCACTACACCGTTGGCCTTTCGATGAACAATTTTATATGAATAGGCAGCCAGTTTGCGTATCCATCGGGAAAGTCTCTGAGATGGGTTTTTCATACTATGAAGCCATACCAAGGAACTATGGTCCGTAATTATAGTGAAATTACGACCCTCTAAATAATAACGGAATGCTTCTAACCCATGTATGATAGCTAAGAGTTCTTTCTCCGTGGTGGAATAGTTTTTCTGGGCCTTATTTAATTTCTTACTCGTGTAGGCTATGGGATGTTCAGAGCCATCTTTCAACTGAAACAACACGCCACCAGAAGCAGTATTAGAGCAATCAGTCATCAAATAAAAATGCTCGTTAAAATTAGGTGACATCATAACCGGTGCGCTAGTTAAAGCCTCTTTAACGCGCCTAAAAGCTTCATCGGCCTCAGGAGTCCAAGTAATGGTCTGCCCTTTTTTCCTGTTCTTCAGAAGATCAGTAAGGGGTGACAACAAGGTAGAGTACGAAGGTACAAACCGGCGATAATATCCACACATTCCCAATATCCTACGGACTTGGGTGGTGGTCTTAGGTATAGGGAAATTCTTAATAGCAACTATTTTCTCAGGATCAGTCCTTAGACCCTGATTATCAACAACATAACCCAAAAACTTAGGACTAGGGCGACAAAACTGACACTTATCCAAATTAATCGTTAAATTAGCTTCCTTAAGACGTAAAAACAACTTATCTAAAATTTCCATATGAAGGGAAAAATCAGGGGTGACAACCAAAATATCGTCCAAATAATAGAAAACATAGGGCTCTAACTGTGGACCAATGACTAAATCCATCAGACGACACATTGTCTGGGGAGCAGAAACAAGACCGAAAGGCATGGTGACAAACTGGAACAGTCCTTTACCACTGACAGCAAAAGCAGTATACTTCTTGCTCTCTTCACTCAGTGGGATCTGTAAGAAGGCCTTAGACAAATCAATCGAAGAGATATATTTGGCATTCTGAAGTTTGCTCAAAATCACGTCGATTCGGGGAATTGGATAAGCATCCCTGTTAGTGGTGATACTGTTTAGTTTTCGACCATCAAAGCAGATCCTGAAGAATCCATCCTTCTTCTTTGTTAACCAGAGTGGGGAACAATAGGACGACGTTGAATGTTCTATGATATTTAAAGCAAGCATCGAATCTACTTCTTTTTCTAAATCTGCCTGCCAGGCTTGAGGTATGGGATACTGATATAATCTGAAGGGAGTAGGATTTCCCACCTCAATAGTGTGAGATATTAATGAAGTACGACCTAGTTTGTCATTTGAAGAAATAGTAGTAAACTGAGAGATCATATTCTCCAATTGCCTTTGTTCAGCACTAGATAAACTGGAAAAATCATGAATAGCACTAAGAGTAGACAGATTGAATTCAGATATGGAAAAAGAAAAATCAGAACAACTTAAGGTGCTATTAAATGCATTGAAGAAGTCCATACCTAAAATTATAGAATTCTGTACAGAAGGAATAACATAAAATGTAATTTGCCTACATAAGTTTGCCACTGTGATTTCAATTTGGAGTTTGCCTGTAATAGACTGAACTGTACCATCTGCTGTAGATACTTGCAAGGATGAAATGGGCATAATGGGAATATTAGCAATTTTCAATAAATTTAATGAATGTGCCCCTATCAAAGAAATATTAGAGCCACTATCTAATAAAGCTAAACACGGTTGTCCTAAAATTTGTATAGGTAGATACGGCCTATTATCATTTTGTTTCCTAACCAATAGAGAATTAATATCTAAGTCTAAAGTATTTGGTTGGCTACAACCGTTATATGGAACTACTTCACTATCAAAATTATTATTATGCTTAACACTACTAATTAAAGAAGAATTTGTGGATTTGTAATCATGTGAACCCTGCGAATTCAACGTATCCTGACAAAAAGTTAATTTCTGGACTGATTTTGATTTGTGGTGTGTGCTTGTTTCTTGAACGGTACTCTCTTCCCTTTCCGACTGGAAGATGGGTTTGAGTTGCTGGGTGTGCTTGGGCCGACGGTCTCGTTGTCTGATGGAGTTTGATTCCCTGATTGGGAGGTGGACGGAGAAACGCTCAGGGGACGGAACTCCGACATTTCGTTTCCCGAACACTTAGAACAGTTCCTTTTAAGGGTGTTCTCTAGGCCACAACCATGGCAGAAAATACGGGTTTGAGGAATCCTACAATTGTAAAACGGGTGGCCAACCTGACCACAATTCCAGCAGACAACAGAAACATTATGTTCATGACCCTTATTTTGCCAAGAACGTTGCCTAAAGGAAGTTGGCTGAGAAGAAGAATTAGAAGAGGATCTAGATGTGGATGGAGGTTGAGAAGACCAGGATAACGTTTCCTCCAAACGTTTGCACTTTACAGTGAGGTCATCAATGTTCTGAATGTCCATCAGAGCTAATTGTTGATGGTAAAAGGGTAATAGACACTTAAGGATAATTTTAATTTTAGATAAATCTGACAAAGGAGTGTCTAGACGACTACACATACCTAATATAGTATTAATAAACATAGTAACAGATTCCCCAGGTTTCTGCTTATGATTTTTAATTTGATCTAGTAAATCGTCCTGGAATGAGTAAGGAAGAAAATCTGACTTCAACCTTTTAATCAGATCCAACCAACAAGAAAAACTACCCCTATTATTCATAAACCATGTAAAAGCTGGACCGGTGAACAGTTCAGCAGAAGCAGCAAACAAATCCTCTTCAGAGACACCTCTAGACACACGAAGACATTCAACCCTTTCTAAAAACGACATTACATCAGTGTGCTGTTTTTCACCAGAAAATGAAATACCCCATTTGTGTACTTGCACAGGTTTGGGGTAGGTGAAGCTAGATACGTTGACGGGAGCATTAGGAGTAGAGGTAGCTACGGGGTTAACTCTAGAATCAAGTTCACCCTCTAGGGTTAATATTCTAAGAGAAACAGACTTCTTAAAAGGTTCCTGTTCTTCAGTAGCACAGTGTAACAAGTGTACACGGCCAAAAATATGGGCTAAACGAGATGTTAATCGCGCGTATTCTGCATCATTTACAGTTCCCCGAAACTTCTCGATTTTTTTAGACAAGCTGTCTAATGTTTCAGAGATTCCTTTCTGTTGTTCCTCAAAAGGAATATGTGCAGCTGAAATTTGGAGAAAACTCCTATTGCCTGCTTCTTGTTTTAAAGCACCCCGCAGAAGATTGCGTTTTCTATCGACTGTTGCCGACTCCTCTGGTACTACGTCCCTAATATTCAACTCATAGTCCAATTCGTCCACCAGAAGATGTTCCACTTTAAAAGCACACATGATGATAACAAAATTATTGACAAACAGTCCAAAGATCAGAAGTATGAAATATAACTAAGTTTGCACGCAGAATATATAAGTACTGAGAAAAGATTAGCAACACACCAACAAAATCAAAACGGCCAGCAAATATATATTATCAGGTATATAAGCGAATAAATAAATAAGATCAAGTAAATAAATAAATGATCCAGTAAATAAAGTATACTTAAGAAAATCTAGTACCTAAATACTGGAAATAAATTTTTAGTTATATGTAACTTACTACCACTCTAGAAAAAAAATATATATGATCAACGCTTAAGTGTACCTCCAAATATACCACTATTGGATGGAGGAATAAAATATATGTTGTATGTAATATAAGTAATAGCAATATTAAATATAAGTTCCCAATAAAATACAAAATCTAATCTAGAATGTGAGTTGCACAATCATAAACTATAATGAGGTCTCAAAATATGGAAAAAAAATAAATAAATACAGCGTATAAGAATACCTGATAAATATCAGAAAATATTAACGATAAAATAAATAAGTAATAAAATGAGTATAGATATACCAACGGAAATAACAAAGAAACTTCAGATAAAAGAAAAGAAATGACCTAAATGAATACTGTCTTAGACCAAAAATAAGGCACCACGTTGGGAAGCCGATGTAACAAGAAAGAAGAAGATTTTCTATTGGAGTGAATGCACAGAGAGTGATAAACTCCAAACAGACGTAGGAAAAAGAAGACCTACTTAATGGATGGCTTCTACGTTGAAGAAGCCGAAGTAACTAGAATACTACTTTGCAGTAGTACTAGTATGGAACTATGCAAATGAAAACAGTATACTTGATAGAGAAAGGGGATGAAAAAATTATGAATAGATAAATGTAACTTGAATGGCTAGCTAAATATGCAAGAGAATGGCCACTTGACACTCAAGGAAGGATTCTGCCAATTTGCACGCCTATTTTTGACCAGACAATAAATTAAAGGAAATGATAATGATGGCTAGAAAAGAAGATATTAAGATAATGTTCAGAAGATAGATAGAGTAAATATAATAATATAATGAAAATAGAATAAATTTTTGGGCGCCAGAAGAAGGCTAACTAGGTTAACACTCTTCCAGGTATTCTACGCTGCTATAGAGTATATTAAATTTGTAGTACAAGTATATTAAATGTATAAATTTAAAGAATTAAAAAAAATTCACAATAAATGTATATATTTATTAAATATAACTACTAGATATTCACAATCTCTGAGTTAAAACAAGTGACTAGTATGTGACTCTAAAATGACAAGAAATGGTAGATACTAGTGAAAGTCATTTACAGATTTATACAATTAAATAATGTAACCATAATGTGAATGAGGTTAGAAAATTTTACAAATGAGTACATCTAATATAGGAAGTACAAACTACACCTAGATTAGTATGAACCCTTCACCAAATAACACTTGTACGATTGTAATACGTACACCCTAATTGAATACTACCTGATATTAGAACAATGAAAATACCTAATGTATATAATATATATTATACAACTCTCAATGAGTTGACGGGTAACAAGTCCCTAAATGAACCAACTTAGTACTGGATACAAAGATCCTTTTCTGACTAGTGGTTCTAAATACTAACAGCAAGTAAAACTAGTACCTTCCTGAGGGGATGGGTACTAGGGATTTATTCGAATTTTATATAAAAAGTTTAATAGCGAAAGTTAAATAATATTTACCAAAAAATCTAATAAAAATTGAAAATTATGAAGCAAGTTAAATGATTTTAAATTTAGGTGAATTGAACTAATATTATTTTTAAATTAAATGAGGAAACAAGTCTAAAATTAATACAAACCAAGTGAAAAGAACATGTAGGTGGAGAATATTCGAGCTCGAAACTTCTACCAGGAATTATATAAATTTGGGGAACACTACTAACTGTAAGGTATGGCTGTTATATCTAAAATGTACTTAAATTTGTGGAGAAAGAAAAACATATATGTGTAATTAAATTATGAAAGTATGAAATGTCCTGAATATTACTAGAAAAAAAAATATGTCTTTAACTGGTATGAACAAATGTCCCCCAAAACAAACCCCTTTTCACATGTTCCAACAACGATCCTTGGTGTCTGGTACCAAATCCGTGGAACGAAGTTATCACCGAAGTGGTGCAACTGCCCAATAGCTAATGAAACTACCCTCGGAGGGTGCAGGATGATGAATCAATACAAAAACAAATGGGAGACGGTATCCTTTGGCTGGTTCCCTGATTGATCGAACGTTGGAAGTGTCTGCTCTCGGTGTTAGAGAGGGTTTACCATCAGTAATGAGATTTCTCCAGAATGGCTAAAAACAAAAATATTCCCAGTTTATTTCTAATAAAACAGGTTTGAAAGAGCAGTAAGAAGACAAGTTAACGAGGAGGTTTTTAGAAGACTCCAAAAAACCGACCTTTCATTGACCCAAAAAACCTATCTAGCTTGACATTTTAACCATGGGTTGTGATAAGACTTTTAACAAATATGGCCTTGATTCGAATAGACAAGGAGAATTACAATTTACATGTAGAATGTCTTTTTTTTTTATCTTAACAAATAATATATTTGGTTTTTTTTTTCAAAGGAAGTTGTACATGTTTTGTATAAAGAAATAGGTACTGTAAAAATATATGAACATACTAGATATGGGAAAAGAATTATGAAGTCTATGAAGTAAAATTTAATAGGTTTCAGGAAGAACTTTTCAAAACAAAGAAATTTTTTTTTGTCAGAAAAAGTTTCAGAACTGGAAAATTTTGATGAACATAACCACATATTAAGAATATTATTAAAGATCTTTTCTGGATACATTATAGAAACTGCAATATTCTACATAAAACCAATCGATGACTTGATTTAAATTAAATCTATAATGAGAACTATAATTGCCAAAATTATGATACCATCTTAAAAACTATTATAAAAAACATACCGGCGTGAGATCCGTTTTCTTACAGTTCCATGATTCCGTCACTTTAATTCACCCAAAAAAACAAATATAACTTGCAATAGCAATAATTGAACTATGCAACAGGAAATAACTTATTTAATTTACAAAGAAATTCACGCCGCCATCTGCACTCACATAACACTCCCAAGTCAATGGCCTCCCTTCACCGTTCCGACCTCGTGACAGCTGGCGACAGGCGTCAGTACCAACCTCACGAAATATCAATGTGGCCACGATACACCCAGTATGACGTCGCTAAGGGAATTTTGTGCGAACGGGTTTTTAATATTATAAGAAAATAATTTTAACAATAATCCAATAAGGTGTTCCCATTAATAATTAATTAGATAAGTGACGGAACGTCACAAACTGATCGTGCTTCTCTTTTCAACATAAGGAATCATGTTTGTTGGTTTTGTTCTACCACAAGCCAATGATTTAATTATTATAGAATCCGGCACCCTCGACTCTAACAATTTTGGTACGTCATCCATAAGTAACATTGGACTGTTATGCTTTACGACAAGACCCATAACTAATTACCATTCTGCTTTTTTAACGGAAGTTAATAAAGCATGTTGTTAATTTTTTTGTAATAGGTTTTCTATATTGCCAGTACTTGTGACTAGGGATGGCAAAAACAAATTGTACATCGATATATTGTATCATATAATACATCGAATGAAGATATCGATATACGATATATATCAGAGAAAAAATATCGATAGGTGCGATATATCGATATATTCTTATATAATTAAATAAAATAAAAGAATTACTAAAATAAACTATTAAAACAGTAAATTATACAAAATAATAAACAAAAGGATGAGGTTTTCTTCAAAATTTAAAAGTAAAGATGCACTTACATATAAAATCCTTTAATATTTTTAATACATACAGAGTATCAGTAAAGAAGAACATACAGTATCAATACAGAATTTTTAAAACTATTATATTAAAAATTACTTAAATTACAATTATATGTATGTTTATATAAATTTATGTCTTATGTATGTATTTATGAATATATATATTCAAAATAAATTTAATTCTTGTGGCAGTGAATTCAAAAATATTAATTTTGACAACCGTTTGCCTGCTAAGTGGTTCCTTGTTTTGGTAGCAGTTGCTCCTTCCAACACCAGTAATATTGACATCTTGAGTTTTAGGGTTTTTGTCAATACAATACAATTATTTTAAAACTTTATAGAACGACCTGACAAATGGTAAATTTGAGATCGTTTTATTAGGGTTTACATAGCCTGTCCTCTTGAAAAACATTGTTAAAAGTTAAAAAATATGGTATATACTACCTGCACCTTGGACAACAAGTTAAGGGCAAGGGTGGGTATACAACATTCAAATAAAATAATACTGGTCGAAAATCTTGATTATGATATTTCTATAGTGTAGTAGAGTAGAATATTTCTTTAGTACCTATAATATACTAAGCGTCTCAAAAAAATAAGGATATGATTTATATTATAAGATTTTATTATAATTTTATGTCTTGCCAATATGGCATATTAATCTTGTGTGGGCGATATATTGAATCTCAAATATCGATATATTTTCCGATAAATCGAAAGTTGAATATCGATATAAAAATATCGATAAAATTTTAAAATATATCGATAAATTCAATTTATCGATACATCGTTGCCATCCCTACTTGTGACTTGCCTTGATAATTGCTTGTGTCGGGAATTTTGTTGATGTTTCTCTAAATGTGTTTTACCTCCTTCGATTGACTCATTGCAGACCTTGCAAATTTTCTAGCCATTGGGTTCTATTTAAGCCAAGAAAATTGTGCCAACCATGAATCCCTAAACTTCCTTACATAGGTGTTTTTTTATTTTTCTAAAATGAATAAAGCTTTTCGTGATTTTGGACCACCGTGCGGCGAGTGCATGGGCTGAACGTAGGTAAAATACAGTTTTATGTTGTATAATTTTTGGGATTACTCCAAACCATGTCGCGGGCCAGAATGAATAGCCCGGTGGGTCCGAATGAATAGTCCGGCGGGACGGTGTTGGCCGCTGCCGTACTTTGCTCATCACTGGTTTATTTTATTTTACACCGTTTAATATTCAGAGCCCAATTTTTGACTTTTTTCTCGTTTAATCACACCTTTTACGTCAAAGTGACGTTACCAGTGGTGGGCCCAGAATAGGTTAATTAAATTTAAAAAATCAAAATAAAATATATTTTACAAAATTAACAAAATGGCAATTATAGAAAAAAGTTTTTTGGATAAAATTGATTTAAATTTATTGAGTTTGGCAATTGGTCTTGGCTCTGCGCGTCGTTCAAATGCCTACAGACATGTTGGGTGCGTTTAATAGTTTTTATTTTATTTTTCAATACATAATTATAATTTACAATAGGCAATTCTTCACGTGCCATCTCGGCGACGGAGGTTGGCAATCATCATGGCTATTCTGATCTTATATGCTGCTGCTCTGAATAGTTCGGTTGATGTGCATCCGTACCGTTCCCTCAAGTTACGCAACCACGAGATTCGTCTCCTTTCTACACTTCTCTTGCCCTGGATTTTCCCCTGTATAATCAACTGAGTATGTTGTATCTCATTACGCATAACATGCCCCAGGTACTGCAGCTTTCGTGTCTTGATGGTTTCCAATATTTCCAGTCTTTTGTTGACTCTTCTCATGACTTCGTTGTTTGTTATATGGTCCATGATATCTTCAGGATTCTTCTATACACCCACAGTTCAAATGCTTCCAACTTTTTAGTAGTCGATGCGTTAAGTGTCCATGCTTCTATCCCGTAAAGCAGTCGAGAAAATATAACACTTGCCAGTCTATCTCTCCAGTCTAATTTCAGTTCTCTTGCACAAAGTATTCTCATTTTATTGAAGTTTCTTCTAGCATTCTCTATTCCAACTTTGATTTCTTTGGAGTACTCGTTTATGTGATTTATTATTGTGCCAAGATAGTTGTAGTTTTCTACTTGTTCTAAAGTTTTACCTTTAATTGCCAGGCTTTCATCATTATTTTATAAAATCGATCTCGTTTTCCGTGAAAACTGCGTTTGGTAGATTTTTGTGATCGAGTCCCTCTTTAAGGTCCAGCAGTCATCAGCCATCATTCTTATATCCCCTTTTCCTTGGTACCGTCTCTCCATCTCCTTTATACTTGATGAAACCTCTCTCCCTGCTCCTCGCTGACAGCTCCAAGATTTTTGGGAAAATAGTCGACGTGGGAATCCAGAAAATGAAGTTTGACGCTCATATTGCATCCCAGATTGTTATAATCTTTCACCATGCTTTCTACAATTTCTTTGTAGTTTGGAGACTTGTTATTTCCAAGGAAACCGTCTATGACTTCTACGAAAGAACTCCATGCTTCATATTCATCCTGGGTCATTGTATTCTGGAACAATCTGTCCGATTTTAAGGCTCGAATTTGAGGGCCTACAAAAATTCTTTTTTTAAGTTTAGCTTCAGAAAGTGCAGGAAATTTGTCGCACAGGTACGAGTATTTAAAGCAGTCACGAGTATTTAAAGCAGTCACCTTGTTTATATAAAGCTTTGACCGCCTTTTTGTTACCCCTGTATTGGTTACTTACCTCTTTTTTATTTGGTCTGTCCATTTTAAGACGTAGTAATTACACCTGGAATCTGGAACAAGAGACAATTACAAGCTACAATGAATAAATATATCTAGGAATAAAACTAATTAGTACAGGACGAAATGAACAAAATATTAAAGACAGGATAGTAAAGGGAAAACATTTGATAGGAGCCCTGAATTCGGTACTGTGGCAAAAAAATATAAGAACAGAAAATAAAAAACTAATTTACAACACAATATTTAAACCAGTATTAGCCTATGGAGCTGAAGTCTTTCAATTAACCAACAAGTACAAAGATAAATTACACAGGCCTACATTTTTTTTCATGAAAAAGTGTTTTAAGTTTAATAGGTGTCTTATAGTAAATGGGGTGTGCTGATCACGAATGTGTACTTAGTTTTTTTCCAGCACGTCAGGTTTTGAAGAAAAGTGTGTTTGAAAATTTTCATAGAAACTGCCAAAAATACTGAGAAAATATTTATTAAAACTTTATATAATACAAAATATCACTGCAAAATTGCGTTGTTTATAATAAAAACAATGCAGTTTATTTTTTTTATAAAGTCGTTCTAGTTTTCCGTGAAAACTGCGTTTGGTAGTTTTCTTTTTATGGATTTTTGTGATCGAGTCCCTCTTTAAGGTCCAGCAGTAATCAGCCATCATTCTTATATCCCATCTTCTTTGGTACCGTCTCTCCATCTCCTTTATATCTTGATGGAACCTCTCCCCCTGCTCCTCGCTGACAGCTCCAAGATTTTCGGGAAAATAGTCGACGTGGGAATCCAGAAAATGAAGTTTGACGCTCATATT